>NC_084482.1:92616775-92933804 GCF_030035675.1 Rhineura floridana | reverse complement strand
CCATAAACAGCCTATGACCTTTAACTATTGTATAACATCACGTACATACATAGTACAACAGCATTATCTACGTGGCAATATGCAGGCAGTTATTTAACCACTACAGATGTCAGTATCGTTTACAGCCATAAAGTTAACCACATCCTGTTTTTCCACTGGTCAGATCGCAATGTCTTGAGAGATAGTGTACTGAGAACAGCAGCGTGGTTTGCCAACGTATGCTGTTCATTCAGTCCACCCCACATCTCCCCCTTTTTTATTTTTTAGCAAAAAGTAATTACTACGTAATGGTCGCGGAGCAACAGGTGTACACGTCTGGAAAAGGTATTGTAAAAAACAGCATAAGCCTATACTTAAAATGAGTAAAAGAATAGCATATCTAAGAATCTGACTTAGCCATCCAGTGGGCAGCCAACTCCAAAGCCACTGCCACCAAGTTGTAGGGGCGTCCTGCAAAATGTTATTAGCTAGATCCTTCAAGTTTTTTACCTGTGTTCTGATTTCAAAACTGTTGTCAGTTAAATTAAAACAGCACATATTTTTTATAGTTTCGCACCCCAACTGATGTTGTAATAGCAGGTAATCTATAGCTGCACGATTATCCAAGATAGCTTGTCTTAATATACCCTGCTCTTCATTTAACAAAGCAATGGCTCGAGAGGTGGCATTTATCATCTTAACATAATTACAGGCTAATTTATGTAATTGATTGCTGTTACTTACTGCCAATGCAGGAAGTCCAACAAGGGAGATGGCTAGTGATACACTTTCTGCTTTATTAAGCAATTCCACCTTGTCATTACAATCAGCCGGCATGGCAACAGCTTCTCTTTTCCTACGTTGGGCTAGCAACTCCCTTTTATGAAGGAAAATGGGAACCAGTCGACTCAGGCAACAGATGGTATCAGAAATATTAGCGGGAACATAATTAAAAGTGGTTTCTCCACATGTCCAAAACCATCCACCTGGTAAAGGAATGTGTCCGTACATACTGGATATGTTAATGTGCTGTGTACAATTCCATGTGGGTCTCCCAACCTTTAGACATCCCTTCTGCACCTTATGTCGACTACAATTAACCATCCGAGCACACGTATTATTAATGGAATTTGCAACATGTGATGTAAATAATTGAAAAGCATTAACAGGCAGCTGGAAGGTTGGAGTTCCCCAATTCGAAACAGTATGATATTTAATCTCTGAAGTATTCATGAACCGCCCAAGTCCTGTAATGTTCCCAATATCCCCAGGTGCTTTGCATACGGGTATTAAACATGTTCCCAACATACCCATTTCCTGTACATGTTCAGTCATGCAAAAGTCACTCACATTTGTCATTCTTGCTAACTGAACCCAGATATTGTGTTGAAACCGCATCCCCAACTCCTGCCCCAACCTGTCAGCCCCGGCGCTTCCTAAAATCCAACAAATGCAAAGTACAAAAATAGAATTTGTATTTAAAGACGCAATTAAAGCAAGAATGGTATTCTCAGTTGTCTTGTCCACCCCGGCTTGTTCCATTGCTTTTTCTGCTTGTGTTGCTAAGTTCTTTATTTGGCCCCAAGTCACGGGAGGTTGCGGAACATTCCGACCACGCTTCCTGGAAGACATCCCAGTATCCTGAAGTTGCAGAGAAAAATTAGGGATGGGATTCTTAAGATTATCGTGCCAGGACATCGTCTTTCCAGGGCCGGATACACCTAGCAGGTACCCACACAGGACCGTCAGGCGTAGACACAGCCGCGTAACCTCGACCCCACGTTATAAGCGGAACTGGGCCTTTCCACTCTGGATTTGGTAGTTGCCGAAACTGCACCCGCGGGGCAGGTAGAGACTCCGACTGCTGAAAATGCCGCTGCGCTCGAGTAGAAAAGGAAAAATGAGTATTGGGAGATTGAGACAAATTTAAATGATTAATGGTAAACAACACTTGTGCCAGCCACTCCTCTTTGGTGGCCAATCCCAGTGGTACTCCTCCTTTTTGTTTTTGTTTAAGCAAATGCTCTTTAAGGGTACGATTGGTACGTTCGACGACAGCTTGACCTGTAGAATTATAAGGAATACCAAACAAATGTGTAATGGACCACTTAGTGCAAAACTGTGCAAATTGCTGTGAAACATATGCAGGACCATTATCAGTTTTTATCGTCTGAGGTTGGCCCATGATGGCAATAGAACGAATGACATGATTAATAACATTCTTAGTTTTTTCCCCTTTCTGAGGAGTTACCCATATGTATCCGGAATATGTATCTACTGTAACATGCAAATACTTCCATGGGGAGAAAGTAGGAAAATGTGTAACATCCATTTGCCACAACTGGTTAACTATGAGACCTCGTGGGTTCACTCCTGGTTCTGGGGATAGAGTTAACTGTGTGCATTGGGGACATTGTTGAATAATGGCAGAGGCTTCCTGGGCAGTAAGATGGAATTGCTTCTGGAGTGCTTTAGCATTTTGATGATGAAGGGCATGACTTTCTATGGGTGTGCAAAGGAGGGCACGAAGAGCCTGATCAGCATATTGATTACCTTCTGTTAACAATCCTGGGAAAGGTTGATGACTGCGAATATGAAATATAGCAAATCGACAAGACCGAGTATGTATGAGTTTTTGAAGTGTAAGCATAAGAGCAAGTAGATTAGTGTCCAGCATGGGAGAGACATAACTACCGGGTAATGCAAGTACAACATTCTTAACATAAAGACTATCGGTAATAATGTTAACCTCCTGATCTGCAAAAGTCAACAGCGCCATACTAACAGCGGCCAACTCAGATCTCTGAGCGGAAGTTTGGGGTAAGGTGAAAATTGTCTTCCAAACCCCCTGCTCGTGCCATGCAACAACCCCTCTAGTTGGACTGCCATCAGTATAGACCGTGACCGCAGGTAAGGGTTGTAAACTGATTACAGATTGAAACTGGATAGGAATTTTTTGTGTAATTTGAAGCCGTGGATCTGATGAGGAACGACATGAAATTGTGCCCAAATAAGAGACTAAAGCCCATTGAAGGTCATCAGAAAGTGCAACAGCATTTTCCCATGTGTAAAGTTTAAGAGGCAACGAAATTTCAACCGGATCGATACCTAATAATTGCCTTGATCGTAATCGTGCTTTTTGGATTATTTCTGCTGCTTGCATTGGCAAAGTTGTGATAGATGACTTTGGTGTATGGGCTAAGTAAAGCCACTCTATTATATGTGTAGCATTGGAGCCTGACTCCTGAGTGAGTGCAGCAAAAAGTTGGCTTCCATCAAATAAAACAAATAAAATCAGTGGTTTATTCAATATTTGTCGATCCACCCAAATAGCTTTTAACGTTGTAGAAACTAATTCTAGGGATTGCCTTGCCTGTTCCGTTAAAGTAATAATATCTGCAGGTTGACGTCCTTGTTTTAAACATTCAAATAAAGGCCCCATGTCTTGAGTGGTAAGTTTACAATATGGTCGAATCCAATTAATAGAACCCAAGAATTGTTGTAGTTCTACATAAGTTGGCTTCATTGACAAAGTAAGACAGGGCAATACAGGAGTGGAGTAGGATTGCATTAATTTATGTCCTAAATACAGAAATGGTTCTTTGAGTTGTACCTTTTCAGGGGCAATCTGCAACCCTGACTGTGACAAATGATCAGTAAGGTGTTGTTGCCACATAGATGGGAGGGTTCTCCCAGCCACCAAGATGTCATCCATATAATGGTAGACCAATAATGTAGGGTATTGAGCCCGAAAGGGTCGCAGGGCCATGTCTACAAACTGTTGACATAGGGTTGGACTATTTAACATGCCCTGAGGTAGCACTTTCCATTGATATCGTTGCGCAGGGCCAGAGTTATTATATACGGGAACAGTAAACGCAAATTTCGGTGCGTCTTGCGCTTGTAACGGTATTGTGAAAAAGCAATCTTTCAGGTCTATAATAGCTAAGGAATAGTCATATGGAATTAAATTTGGATTAGGCGTCCCACATTGTAGCGGACCCATGGGCACAATTAATTTATTTATTTCTCGTAAATCATGTAAGAGCCTCCACTTTCCAGATTTCTTTTTAATCACAAACACTGGGGTGTTATAAGGGCTATTACTTTCTGCTATATGATCAGCTTCCAGTTGCTCCTTTACCAGTTGGTGCAGAGCTTCTAATTTTTCTTTGGGTAAGGGCCATTGTTCTACCCAAATGGGTATGTCTGTCTTCCATTGTAAAGGAAGAGCTGCCTTTTGTTGGCTAATCATTAATAACAATGGTGGTCTGGAATTGCTCCAGTAAATCCCTTCCCCACAGATTTACTGAAATGTCCAAAATACAAGGGCGAATGTGGGCTATACGATCACCATCAAGAGCAACAACTTGTATCCAATCCTTACTCCGTTTTGAATCCTGAGCTCCGCCCACTCCCCACACAGAAGGGGCCACTTCTACTGGCCAAGAGGATGGCCAGTTATGTTCAGCAATTACTGTGACATCTGCCCCAGAATCTATAATACCTTCAAAAATAACATTGTTTAAACAATACTTACGAACCGGTTTCTCCCTGGTCACTTCTGCCAGTACTGCAGCTACCTGTGGATGGAAAGGATTACCTGAAATACTCACACTCGGCGATTTCGTCCTTGTAGATCCGAATCCACCAGTACGTTTTTGGGAGGAAGTGTTCGATGTGAAAAGACGATATGGCAATAACAATAGTTGCGCAAAAGAATCTCCCTTCTTCAACTGAAGGGGAAGGTGACTCCAATACTGAATATAAATAATTCCCTGATAATCAGAATCAATAACACCAGGTACCACCATTATATTATTCTTGGAAGCAGAGGATCGCGGTAGTACAAGGCCTACGGTGCCTTCTGGTAAAGGGCCAGTGAGTGTGGTAGGCATTAAAAGAACTGCTCCAGGCAAAGGAACATCTTTTGACTCTGCATGTATTAAATCAATTCCAGCGCTTCCTTGAGTAGCAGGGGTGGGTACACTTCCTTGAGATTCGGGGCTGGAAGCCTGCCCCAAGTTCAGTTTCCCTCAATAGGACGGGAAGACACATTGGTATTGGTAATGGGAGCTGAACGACACTGATTAGCCCAATGATAACCCTTTTTACATTTCGGACAGATTTTCTTTGGCCGGTTTGTAACAGTGCCCCCACCTTTAAATGCTCCTCCGCCAGGAGCCCGACATTCCCTTCTGAAATGACCAGGCTTTTGACAATTAAAACAATTGCCTGTAGGTTTGTTACCCTGTCTTAATGCCCCAGCTAACAATGTCATGGCATGAACATGTGTACCTACCTCTGCACAAGCTTGAATCATGTCTCCCAATTCATATTGCGGTCTATGAATAATGTTTTTCAAAATCTTTTTACAGTCTGTGTTAGAATTCTCGTAAGCTAATTTTAACAATAATTCCCCTTGTGCCTGAGGGTTATCAACCTGCCGTGTCAGAGCCTCTTTCAAACGGTCAACAAACTGAAAATAGGGCTCTGTTGCTTGCTGCCGTACATTCGTAAAAGAACGTAAGGGTTCTTTCCCAGCAGGCACCTTTTTAAATGCTTTCTGTATACACTCAGCAGTTCGATGAAATGCGGCTTCAGGCAATACCCCTTGTTGTGCTATGGTAGCAAAATTACCTGACCCATAAATTTGCTCGGGAATGATATTAGCATCCCCAGCTGCTATAGCAGCATGTCTAAATTCTTGGTCCCAAACTACATATTGCGAAGGAGTCAAAATCATCCTAAAGAGATCCTTCCAATCTTGAGGGATCATGTTATATCCAGTAGCTACTCCTTCCAACATCCCTTGTACATAATTAGCCGTAATCCCATATTCTCTTACTGCCTTATTTATTTCTCTAATAACAGAAAACGGAAGAGCTGTCCAAGTTGCTATGCGATTATTAGCATTATTAGGATCTGGCTGATATGTAACGGGAAAAGCTGAAATTGTACCCTCCCAGTCTCCCATTTCTTCCATAGATAATAATCCTGAGGCTGCAGCCTGAGCTATGGCTGCTTTAACCTTCCCAGTAACCTGTTCTTGTTGGACTGGAGGGCTATATGGAGGAGCATTTACAAATTTCTCAATATCCTTTTCAGGTGCAGGTAAAGAAAGTTGGGGATAAAGAGGAGTTTTCTGGTCAGAATTGGCAAACAGCGATGTCTCTTTTATCCCTAAATGACTAATGGCCTCAGCACACTTTTGCCATAATAAGAGATGGTGAATAGGTGCTCTTGGTTCTTCATGTAATTTTCTCCCTATCTTTATCCAATCTGACTGACGTAGTGATCCTTGCTCTGGATACCATGGACATTGACATTGAATTGTTTTTAACAATGATTCAATGTGAGAACGACTTATAAAAGCTGAGGTATCCTGTTTTAAAATTTTTTGTAGCTCTTGTGCATGAACCTTCTGCTGAGCTGACAATTCCCCCCCCATACTCACGAATGGGAGCTGTACGCTGAGGTGCACCGTTGGCTGATCCTGCCAGTGGGTACGAGGGTGTTTGTTCTGAATCACGTCGGGGTCACCAGATGTAGATATCACGACACAGTGAGACACGGTGAGACCAGAGTTCAATTTCGGAGCCCCCCTCGTAATTCTGGTCTCCGCTTTTATTTTACCTCCGCCTGGAGGCGTGGATTATTTTCTCTCCATAAACAGCCTATGACCTTTAACTATTGTATAACATCACGTACATACATAGTACAACAGCATTATCTACGTGGCAATATGCAGGCAGTTATTTAACCACTACAGATGTCAGTATCGTTTACAGCCATAAAGTTAACCACATCCTGTTTTTCCACTGGTCAGATCGCAATGTCTTGAGAGATAGTGTACTGAGAACAGCAGCGTGGTTTGCCAACGTATGCTGTTCATTCAGTCCACCCCACAATGATCTATGTTGGGAGAGAGACAGGGGGAGTGTGTCCTTGTTAATTCTCCTTGATCTCTCAGTGGCTTTAAGGACCATTGACGATAGTATTCTTCTGGAGTGGCTGTCCAAGTAGGGGGTGGGTGGCATTGCTTTGCAATGTTTCTAGTCCTACTTGGATGATAGTTTTCAAAGGGTGGTGCTTGGGGAATGCTGTTTGGCTCAATGGAACTTTAAATGTGAAGACAATGCAGGGTTTTGTTCTATCCCCCATACTATTTAATATCTACATGAAACCATTGTGTGGGGTCATCCGGAGTTTTGAAGTATATTGTCAGCAATATGCTGATGACACACAACTTTATTTCTCCTTTACAACTGCAGGTGTGGCAGTCAATGTGTTAAATTGGTGTCTTGCCTTGGTAATGGACTGGATGAGAGCCAATAAAAAATAAATAATGTAAATGTACTGCCTTCAAGTCAATTCCGACTTATGGTGACGCTATGAATAGGGTTTTCATGGGGCTGAGAGGCAGTGACTGGCCCAAAGTCACCCAGTGAGCTTCATGGCTATGTGGGGATTCGAACCCTGGTCTCCCAGGCCGTAGTCCAGCACCTTAACCACTACACCACCCAATAAACTGAAGCTTAATCCAGACAAGACTGAGGCACTATTAGTGGGTGGTTCTCTAGACCAGATGGATGAGTTGTGGCCCACTCTGGATGGAGTTACACTCCCTCTGAAGGAGCAGGTACATAGCTTGATGGTATTACTAGATCCATTACTGTTGCTTGAGGCTCCAGTGGCCTCAGTGGCATGGAGTGCCTTCCATCACCTTCGATTGGTGGCCCAGCTGAGCCCCTATCTGGACAGAGGTAGCCTAGCTTTGGTTGTCTATGCTCTGGTAACCTTTTGGTTAGGCTACAGCAATGTGCTATAGATGGGGCTGCCTTTGAAGACAGTTCAGAAACTTCAGCTAGTGTAGACTTTGGTGGCCAGATTGCTGACTGGGGTACATTGGTTGGTACATATAACTCCAATTCTGGCATGGCTGCACTGGCTACCAATTAGTTTCCAGGCTCAATTCAAAGTGCTGGTTTTGAGCACCTCTTCCCATTTGAACCAACCCTGACCCTACACTTGTCATCAGTGGCCCTTCATCATGTGCCCCCTCCGTGGGAGGCTTGGAGGGTGGGAATATGAGAATAAGCCTTTTTAGTGTCCCCCCCCCGCTGTGGAATGCTCTCCCAAGAAATGTATGCCTGGCACCTTCTTTATCCATCTTTAGGTGCCAGGCAAATATCTTCCTTTTTACTTAGGCATTTGGCCTTTGAGGTGTGCTATCTTAGGTTCTTTCATTTCAGTTTTAAGTTTTTATATTGCATGTTTTAAATTCGTATTATATTGTATGTTTTAAAATCTGTTTTATATTGTATGTTATTAAATCTGTTGTAAGTTGTCTAGAGACCATTGGGTATGAGGCAACCAACAAATAAAATAAAATAAATATTCTTTGTAAGCCAATTTCCCCAAATATAATGCATTTTTGTATGTTGTTTTCATTAACATACAGTTTTTTGTGTACCCATTAGCCTAGTATATGCATTTTTGTACATATTACTTGGCTAGAGAACTGCATTACAAAATTTGGAGAAGTACAAATTTTGAAGAACACCTGTGTTTCATTTTGCATCTTTTTTTAATGTGTGAATTTGGTAGATTTGCCTTTAAATGTGAACTGAATCAAAATTCTTCCCTATCGCTGGAGGCAACTCACCCTACTATTAGCTTGGACTTGCCAGTCAAGTCTAAGGGTGCTTTCACACTGCACTTTATTTCGTTATTCTGATGATTTCTTACCTGGTAATTGAGCATTATATTTGAGCTTTCACACGACATACCGGGTAGCTCCAGAATTCTGGTGGAATGTAGTGCAAGTGTAGCGCTAATTTCTGCAATAAATGATACCAGAAATAATCCGTTAGCAAGGCTGGGAACCCGGAAGATCGCAGGAGTGTTTCTCTAGCTGCTGCTGCTCATATGACAGGCATCCCAGCATGCCGTGTGTTCCCACCTTTTAGGCGCACAGGGTTGTGTTTTTTTGCCTGACGAACGTTGTCACACACCCGTCTTGATACAACTAAAACAATTTAAAAAGTCAGATCTTAAAGGGAGAGGGCTTGCATGGCGACGGCACCAGATCTTAGACCTTCTACACAGTGGGGAACAGTGTGCATGGGTGAGGGACGAAAACAAGCTGTGTGAAAGACAGTTGCACGAAATGCCGCTATATCGGCTGAAAAAGTACTGTTCCTTATTGCAAGAGGTACTGCAGTGTGAAAGGGATTTTAGAAATCGGGACAGAAGCGCTACCTTTTAAATCCGTTAAACTAGCACTATTAGCCCCATGTGTGAAGCAGCCTAAGAGATTACTTCTTTTAATATCTTTATGTCTCTTTCATATCTTCTTCCAGTCCTTTGACAGCTGTTGCCTGGCCCCCAGGTTTTCACTCAGCTTCTTGCCAGAACTTTCCATTTAAGGCAAGTGGTTAGCAAGGAAGGAGAAAGTGAGCTATACAAGGAGAGAAAATGGTGGTGGTGGTAGAGAGATGTGTATGGGGAAAAAGATGATTTTTATTTATTTATTTATTTTATTTATAGACTTTATTAGTCACCCATCTGGCTGGCTGTCCAGCCACTCTGGGCGACGTACAACATAGGCATATAATACCTAGACATTGAAAATCTAAAAGCAATGAAGATAAAATCTAGCCCACCCCAAAAGCCTGCCTGAAGAGCCAGGTCTTCAAGGCCCGGCAGAAACTCATCACAGAAGGGGCATGGCAGAGATCATTTGGGAGGGAGTTCCACAGGGTGGGGGCCACAACTGAAAAAGCCCTCACCTGATCTGACCTCATCTTGCCTCATTTCCTGTTTCTTCTTGTGGCATATACTTCCATGCATCTCCCTCTCCACCCGTGGCCCCCTCACACACTCTGGCTTCATCCTCATTCTCCCAGATGAGAATGGGAACTATCCATGTGGGACCAAACTGGCGTCATCCCTACTGTTGTTACTAGATGGCAGTTGTGTCATCTGCTCTACAGAGTTCTGCTAGACAGCTGTGGAAAGTGGCAGTTGGTTATTTGTGAAGTTATTTTGCCTCCCAACAGCATTTCCATTGACCAACGGCTGCAAAGCTCTTAGTCACCACCAGTGTCATTCTGTTTTCCACAGGATCTGAAAATACACACCCTCACTCATTCAGCCACTCAAAATTTGCAGTCAGGTGCCAAAAAGGACTGGATTACAAAACAGATGGCACTGGGTTGAGAAGCATGGAGCAGGCAGTAATTTGCATGCATGCATGGTACAGCTAGTTGTGCTGCAGAGGGGTGGGGCAATGAATGCCTTAGCTCAGAGCAGCTCAGTCTTGTTATCATCCAATTTCTTTCTCTTGGCGACCAACTCCCTTCATTCTTCTTCCCACTCCCCAATAAGTGTGGTTGTTTTAGTAAAAGCCACACTGTTGGAGTTAGTACAGATTCAGTTCTGCATTTAGAATCATGAGAATCAGCGATACACATTCAGCATCACTCAGGTCTTCTTAGCCCTGTAGGATAGTTGCACATTCCAATACCAAGTCGCCTGATCAGTCCCTCCAGACCAAAGTGCAAATGAGAACACAGCTATCTTTCAGATTTCACATCCCTTTTGTGATGCAGTTCTTAACTCAAAAACATGCTAAAAAGTGTAAGCAAATGTGTATTTTAGGATGAAATGAAATAAAATGATCCATCCTTCCATACGTCATATTGCCCAGGATCCTATTAACCTTTCCATGCAACACTTGATGCGTGATTCCTTCAAGTGACAGGTCAGGCTAGCACTTGTCTGGAGAAGTTAGATGAGAGAATAAATAAAGTACAAAATGTTGGATCGGTTACTGGAAAGTACAGCAAGCTGAAACAATTTCTTGTAACTTCTATCTCTCATGCAGAACATCAGATGAACAGATAGTGCTCAACAGCCCCTTGACATTGCCTTTGTGTGTTCAATACAGCAACCTCTGTGTAAAATTGTTAAGTAAGATGTTCTTTCTAATAAGCACGTTGCTGAGAAGAGCGACAACAAGGCTTTGCTTTAAAAGTTATTCTTCTATGCTTCATTCACCATGGAGTTATGTTGACACATTCAACAAAATTCAAGTGAAGGCAAAAATACTATTTGCTATGTGTGCATCTAGGCTTTTCCAGGAAGAAAGTCAAATATAGTTAAATTTGGGAAAGAATCATTTTGTTCTATTCATAAAAATATGGTCTCCAAGAGCATACTTCCAATTGGAAAATAAGGGCTTACTTAAAGAGACAATATATGTGGCTGAAGATAAACCAGAGAAGATGCAGGCACCAAGAAGCTATATATGTGATTCATTCAGAGCCACTGAGGATATGCACAGCCTGGTTCAAACTAATGATTTTCCATGCAGGCATTGGTACTTTGATGGCCAAGGAGGAGTTAGGGATCTTCTATACAGGGAGAAACTAAATCTGATAAAACCCTCACTTGCATGGCTTGATGTGGCTGCTTGACAGCAGAGCTTGGAAAAGTTACTTTTTTAAACTACAACTCCCATCAGCCCCAGCCAGCATGGTCACTGGATTGGGCTGATAGGAGTTGTAGTTCAAAAAAGTAACTTTTCCAATCTTAGGACAGCACATAGCTCTGTTCATGGGTAGGTGCTCCAAACTGCCTTTACAAACAGCAGGCTGAGAATGTACTTTTGAGTAGGTCTGCTTCTGGGTAGGCTTACCAAGTGAAACAAGAAGTTAGTGCCACTACTTTTCAGAGGAACCACCAGTAAGTAACAACCAGGGTGGTGGGGCAGAGCTGCAAAGCCACCATTCTGACATCAGCTTTGCTGCAGCTTACATAAGTGCTAAGAGGCATTCTCACCAGTGTGTCCATGTAGCCGCTGAGCTGCTCCAGTGCCATTCAGTAAGGCTACACAGCAAAGCCGGTGTCAGGAGGGCAGCTCTGCGGCTCAGCTCCTACCTATTGGCAGCTATTGGGAACCACTCTAGCTTACAGAGCAATGCCCTGGTCAATCATCACACAGGAATTGCACTGAAATCCAGCATTCTTTAATGAGATTCTCACTCATTACAGAGCTCAGAACTCAGAAGTGGTGCTCTGATTGTAAACATCTACTGGGATGTGGTACAAATTGCACTGTTTACCATGGAATTTCATGGGCAGACTTGCAGATGTGTGGATGCAGGCTAAATCATACCACAAAAATGTCCCTGATAATCCAATGCAGCCTGTTCCCTCTGCTGATCCCCACTCACTGTTTGAAGAATAACCTAAGCACAGTTTGGTATTTCTACTGGCCTTCACTAAAAGTCACAGAGTGGAACTACCCCCTTTTGTACAGACATAAAATCAACTCATTTGAAATGTGGTGTTGGAGAAGAGCTTTGCGTATACCATGGACTGCGAAAAAGACAAATAATTCAGTGTTAGAACAAATTAAACCAGAACTATCACTAGAAGTTAAAATGATGAAACTGAGATTATCATACTTTGGACACATCATGAGAAGACCTGATTCATTAGAAAAGATAATAATGCTTGGAAAAATAGAAGGAAGTAGAAAAAGAGGAAGGCCAAACAAGAGATGGATTGATTCCATAAAGGAAGTCACAGACCTGACCATACAAGATCTGAACAGGGTGGTTCATGACAGATGCTCTTGGAGGTCACTGATTCATAGGGTCGCCATAAGTCGTAGTTGACTTGGAGGCACGTAACAACAACAAATAAAAAATCAATTTCATCACAAGAAACAAAGACAAATTAAAAAGCCATGAGGACTTTTTGATAGTTACTAGTATATTAAGAAGGCAAAAACATTCAAATATTGTGGAATTTGAGCATATCATCATGTATTTGAAATTCAGGCCAGGATGTAACATGGAACTCTTAAATTTTATGTGTGTGTTTGCAAGCTTATAACAAGCATAAACTCAAATCTTGGCAAATTTTATTCTGTTTCTGCGAGTCAAAACTCTCTGGGGGCCTAATTTTATTGCTTCAATGCCCTTCAAAAAGTTAGCTTAATCTTAATTATAGCTCAGGAGTCACGACCAATGCACATTTAATTAAGTACTTTAAAAGAAGGAGGTGGGAGATTTGGATTTAACACAAAGAAGTTCAAACCACTTCCACAATAAAAGGATCACTGCTGAAAGAACCTGGTATAGGATTTAACCAGAAAACCCTGTAATTTCCTTACCACATTATGAATGAATATATGCAATATGTCAGTACTTTGTTTTCAACTATCACAATGGAGACAATCAAAGAAAGGGTGCCCTCTTTTTAGGCTTGCAGAGGCATCTAAGAGGCCATCATTTGAAAAAGAATGCTGGGCTAAATGAACCTTGATCTGATCCTGAGTTAGCCAATTCTTCTAATTTTATCTTGCTGTTGTCATATATTTTGAGAGAGGCCATTACTCTGTGAGGGAGCACATGCTTTGCATGCAAAGGGTCCCAGTTTCAATTCCTGGCATTTCCAGGTAGAGCTAGGAAAGAACCTCATATGTCACCCAGGAGCTGCAAGCCACTGCAGTCAATATAGATCAGGGGTAGACAGCTTTCAGGCTTGTGGGATCTGCTTCAATTTTTATTAGAACTCTTAAGACCCAGGGATGGGTGATAAATTCAATTTAGTTCACATTTCAAGCCAAATCTATCACATGCACACTTTCCAAAACATTGTTGTTGTTGTTGTTGTTATGTGCATCCAAGTTGACCACGACTTATGGCGACCCTATGAATCAGCAACCTCCAAGAGCATCTGTCATGAACCACCCTGTTCAGATCTTGTAAGTTCCAGTCTGTGGCTTCCTTTATGGAATCAATCCATCTCTTGTTTGGCCTTCCTCTTTTTCTACTCCCTTCTGTTTTTCCCAGCATTATTGTCTTTTCTAGTGAATCATGTCTTCTCATGATGTGTCCAAAGAATGATAAAATGTTTCGCCATTATAGCTTTTAGTGATAGTTCTGGTTTAATTTGTTCTAACACGCAATTATTGGTCTTTTTCGCAGTTCATGGTATCCGCAAAGCTCTCCTCCAACACCACATTTCAAATTAGTTGATTTTTTTCTTATACACTTTTTTCACTGTCCAACTTTCACATCCATACATAGAGATCGGAAATACCATGGTCTGAATGATCCTGACTTTAATGCTCAGTGATACATCTTTGCATTTGAGGACCTTTTCTAGTTCTCTCAGAGCTGCCCTCCCCATTCCTAGCCTTCTTCTGATTTCTTGACTATTGTCTCCATTTTGGTTAATGACTGTGCCGAGGTATTGATAATCCTTGACAAGTTCAATGTCCTCATTGTCAACTTTAAAGTTACATAAATCTTCTTTTGTCATTACTTTTGTCTTTTTGACGTTCAACTGTAGTCCTGCTTTTGTGCTTTCTTCTTTAACTTTCATCAGCATTCATTTCAAATCATTACTGGTTTCTGCTAGTAGTATGGTATTGTCTGCATATCTTAAATTACTGATATTTCTCCCTCCAGTTTTCACACCTCCTGCATCTTGGTCCAATCCTGCTTTCCATATGATATGTTCTGCATATAGATTAAATAAATAGGTTGATAAAATACACCCCTGTCTCACACCCTTTCCGATGGGGAACCAAATGGTTTCTCCATATTCTGTCCTTACAGTAGCTTCTTGTCCAGAATATAGGTTGCGCATCAGGACAATCAGATGCTGTGGCACCCCCATTTCTTTTAAAGCATTCCATAGTTTTTCATGATCTATACAGTCAAAGGCTTTGCTGTAATCCATAAAGCACAGGGTGATTTTCTTCTGCAATCCCTTGGTCTGTTCCATTATCCAACGTATGTTTGCGATATGATCTCTGGTACCTCTTCCCTTTCTAAATCCAGCTTGGACGTCTGACATTTCTTGCTCTATATATGGCAAGAGCCTTTGTTGTAGAATCTTGAGCATTACTTTACTTGCATGGGATATTAAGGCAATAGTTCGATAATTACTGCATTCCCTGGGATCCCCTTTCTTTGGAATTGGAATGTATATGGAACGCTTCCAGTCTGTGGGCCATTGTTTAGTTTTCCATATTTCTTGACAGATTTTTGTCAAAATTTGGACTGATTCAGTCTCAGTAGCTTGTAGCAACTCTATTGGTATGCCATCTATTCCTGGTGATTTGTTTCTTCCAAGTATTGTAAGAGCACCTTTCACCTCACATTCTAACATTTCTGGTTCTTCATTATACGGTTCCTCCGTGAATAAATCTGGCATCTGGCATCTTTTTTATAGAGTTCTTCAGTGTATTGCTTCCATCTTCCTTTTATTTCATCTCAGTCAGTCAGTGTGTTCCCCTGTTGATTCAACATCCCTACTCTTGGTTTAAATTTCCCTTTCATTTCTCTAATCTTTTGGAATAGGGCTCTTGTTCTTCCCTTTTTGTTGTCCTCTTCAATTTCTATACAGTAACTATTGTAATAGTTCTCTTTGTCCCTACGTACTAGTCGCTGTATTGTTGCATTTAGGGTTCTAACCATGTTTCTATCTCCTTTTGCTTTTGCTTTCCTTCTCTCTTTACCCATTTTAAGAGTTTCTTCAGTCATCCATTGAGGTCTTTCTCTCTTTTTAACTAGAGGTATTGTCTTTTTGCATTCTTCCCTGATAATGTCTCTGACTTCACTTCATAGTTCTTCTGGTTCTCTGTCAACTAAGTTTAAAGCCTCACATCTGTTCTTTATTTATCTTTATATTCTTCTGGGATGCATTTTAAATGGTATTTTGGCATTATGATTGCTTTGTTGTTCTTCTTTAGCTTTACTCTGATGTTTGATATGACCAGTTCATGATCTGTACCGCAGTCTGCTCCTGGTCTTGTTTTTGCAGAAATTATGGAACTTCTCCATCTTCTGCTCCCAATTATATAATCAATTTGATTCCCATATTGACCATTTGGTGTTGTCCATATGTACGGTCGTCTTTTTGATTGATCAAAAAGGTGTTTGCAATAAACAAATTATTGGCTTCAAAGAACTCAATAAGTGTTTCTCCTGCTTCATTTCTATCTCCTAAGCCCCATTTCCCCACAATTTCTAGTTCTCGTCTGCTCCCTATTTTTCCTTTCCAGTCCCCCATGATTATCAGCACATCTTGTTTTGGTGTGTGATCAATTTCTTCCTGTACTTCTGCGTAAAATCTCTCCAATTCCTCTTCTTCTGTGTTATGCTGTTAAACCTATTAATAGGGGTGGGAAGGCAAATAAACTACAGGTACTTGTCTACCACCACCATCTGCCTTCTGCTGCTTGTAGTAGCTTCAAGTGGGTGGGAGCAATTTAAGTCAGCAAAGCCACACATAGAGAGAACATAATAACTGAGCCCTGTTGGATCAGGCCAGTGGCCCATCTAGTCCAGCATCCTGTTTTCACAGTGGCCAACCAGATACCCATAGGAAGCCCACAAGCAGGACCCACAAGCAGTTTCTTCAGTCATCCACTGAGGTCTTTCTCTCTTTTTAACTAGAGATACTGTCTTTTAGCATTCTACCCTGAGAACTGAAAACCCAGACATCTCAGAAATTAGCCCTTATTTGAATTTTGCGATACAGTTTGCCAACCAAGCAATTATTTACAAAAATGCATGTGTTAGGGAACAGTGTGCATAAAAATGAATATATGAGTGGATATAACATGAGAAATGCATTATATGATAAGACATTGCTTGCACAGATGTGTACATTGGTCAAAACTGCCTACAAAAATTTGTTTATTAGGAGAAATTCACACTAAAATGGTAGAGTCTTCATGAGGATTATTCTTTTAAAAAATTGCAAATTGTTGCAGAAATGCGGAGAACTGAATTTAAGATTGGAAAATTGAGAAACTGTGAGAATGAAAATTAACAGATCTTTCCATCCCTATTGAGATCCACCAACCAGCCTAAGGCAAAAGAATTAAAATTAAACTCAGAATTAAAATTAAACTTAGAATTTAACTTAGAATTAAAGAATTCTGAGCCTGGGAGGACTTGAGTCCCCCAGAACTGAACAAAGCTCAAGGTAGCAGAGGTAGGGATGTGGGGGTGGGGAATCTGTCAGTTTTGGTTTTCCTCAGTTTCTCATGTTCTGGTCTTCGGTCAGTTCTCCAATAAATTCCTCACAAGAAGTCACAAGCATTTTAGCAGAAATTTCTCATGGTATTGAGGTGTTGGTCTACGACCTGGGAGACCAGGGTTCAAATCCCCACACAGCTGTGAAGCTCACTGGGTGACCTTGGGCCAGTCACTGCCTCTCAGCCTCAGAGGGAGGCAATGGTAAACCCCCTCTGAATACCGCTTACCATGAAAACCCTATTCGTAGGGCGCTCATAAGTCAGGATCGACTTGAAGGCAGGCCATTTCATTTTCATGCAACTTTGCCTAACATGCACATTTTTGCAGAGCAATTTTCCCTAATATAATGCATTTTATGTTATTTTCATTCATGTATGCGTTGTATTCACACTTTACTCTTTTATATGCATTTTTGTACACGTGACTTGGCTGGAGAACTGTACTGCAAAATTCAGAGAAGTAAATGTCGAAGAACAGCTATGTTGTGGTTCATGTATTGTTTTGGAAAGTGTGAATGAGGCAGGGCTGCCTTTGAATGCACACTGAATCAACTTGCTCCCCCATCCTTAACCACTGGCAACCAGAGGGAAGGGGGGGTGCTGCACACCTGGCCTTCCTTCAGCTGTGTCACTGTGCTTTCCAAGAGGGGAGAGGGGAAGGAGTAAGAAAGCAGGGAGGTCAGAGCCTCGTGGGCACAGCAGTGGGAGTGCTGGACTGGCTCCACCACTGCACTCAAACTGTGCTTGTTTCCACATCACATCACCCCAACCCCTCTCCTACTTAGTAACCACAGCAATGGGGCACCAAGTGCATGGTGAACATCCACACCAGAGTGCACTTTTGCTTACCCTGAGCTTTCTCCACTTTAGCAATCTAGTTTAGATCAAGAAGGAGTTCTTTGTTTCTGCTATTCTTAAAGACCTAGGAACTGGAAATCCTTACTGATCTACTGCAAATCACCCAGAGGTCTAGCAGGAGATTTAGATCTACCTTCTGTCCACCCCTGATGTAGATAATTCTAAGCTACGTGGACCAATGGTCTAACTCGGTAAAAGGCAGCATCCTGCATATGGAACACATATTCCCCACCTTTACTGTGCTATTCTGCCGCTTAGAATTCTCCCATGAAATCCCTAACTCAGGTTGCTGCCAGCCAATCTCTTTATTGAGCATTCATCCTGATTTGTTTTCTAACACTTTGAAATCCTATTCTTTGAGCACTCATTCTGATTTGTTTGCAGGGAGGCTATACAATGCTGTGTCAAGCAAGTGTTATCCAGTACTTTCCAGCATATTTCCCCATTATCTCAGAAAGTCTGATGGGGGAGAGAGGGGTTTGCTGTGCAAGAGCACCAAATCAACTTTAATTGTGTAACCTCAGTCTTGGTTTTTGTTGCTGCTGCTGTTATTCAGGTGCTCTGTGATGCCTCAGGCAAACATTTTCTCTGAATAACTATTTTCAAACTGCTTGTGCCTTGCCCACATTCATTCAACGGAACAAAGAGCACGGACCAGTTGTGGTGAATGGACTTTTTTGAGTATGCAGTCTCCAAATACTATCAACAACTCATGAAGCATTCGTTTCTTCAGAAATCAATTGTACAATGCGCTCTTCATTTTACTATTAGCTGTTTCAGAATGGGTTGCTCAGTCCTCACACTGAGCTTTACAACCTCACCACCTAGTGGAAGGAAATGTGATTTCCTCAAACTATGCTTAAGGATGAAGGGATTTAGCATGAAATTATCCAAGTGGATGAGATAAAGACACAGAATCGGCCTGCATTTGCAGTAGAACAAATACTTTAAGGAAAACTTGGATGGTTCGGAGCATTTGTAGATGAGCCACAGTACCTGAAAGCAACATTACTTGGGAAAAAAGTATGTAATGATTGTATGCATCTAGTTGGCTTGCAGGATCACCCCTTTAAAAAAGAACCATTATAGCCATTATAAAAGAACTCTTGACCATGAGCTTGAATAAGGCTCAATTGTCTATTGTACAAAAACAAATCAATGTGTTTTACACAGTATATGGACCATAAAGGAGAAGAGAGCATGTGTGCCACAAAAGAAGAGATACTGCAGCAGCTGTAGTAATGTACAAAATGTTGTGCTTGTATTCTTTTTCTGCTGGAGTTATGCCCACACAGATCTTGTTCTTGATCCAGAGATCCAGAGGATGCTGGACTTAGACCAGGCACACCTGGATTTAAATTCCAATAAAGTTTTCTTAGGACAGTCACCCTCTCCCAGGTTAACTTACCTCACAGAACTTTGAGGAAAATATAATGTGAAAAAAACCTTGTACAGAATCCTGAGCTCCTTGGAAGATAAGCATGCTGCCTAACCTAACTGTATGTGCATCCTTAGGGAACCATACACATGGGCCCTATTTATGCATCAGATTCTTGATCCAACATAGTATCCAAGCATGCCTTTCCTTTACTGGATACTTGATAGGCACTGCTATCGATTTCTATTTCTTGTCTCTCATTCTGGAGATTCAGCAGCAATATGTACTGATTTAAAGTCACTGGGGTAAACATGTCTTTTTATTTTATTCACACTAGTCTAGTGGCTCCCAAACTTCTTTTCCTCATGGACCACTTGAAAATTGCTGAGGGTCTTGGTAGACTACTTAACCATTTTTCTGCCTCTTGCAGCAATTGTAATGCACTGTGCTAGATGCTGCATGATTTCTAACTGCATTTTAATGCTTATTTTATTTCTTATATTGTATTTTATTGCATTACAATTTGCATTCCATAGAATTCAAAGTGTAACACAATAAAATATAAGAAATAAAATCCATAAACCCCCACAGAATTCAAATTGTAGTACAATAAAACACAGTATGCAAAATAAAAGCAATAAAAATACAATTAAAATCAATATGGATGTTTGATGGGGACATGCTATGGACCACCTGAATGAAGCTGGTGGACCACTGGTAGTCTGTAGACCACAGTTCGAGAAGCCCTGTTCTAGGCCAATGGCTACTGCTGACATTTCTGTACTCCCACTGCACAGATTCAAGTACTGATCAGAGGTGAAGGATGTTTTTCAGCCAGATGGTCACATTCCCTTCTGGCTACTCTTCCAGGGAGCCATATGCCAGTGGTGAGTGGGGCCAGAGGCAAAAGCAGGCAGGGCAACAAAGGGGAGCTTTACCTTGGTTCTCCATCCAGGCAAGCAAGAAACATTATCAACAGCACATTCCAGCCAGGCAAAAACACTCAAGGAGGATGCAAAATAAGGAGGTGAGGGGTGTGGCTTGGAGAGAGAACTGAGGACTGGATAGCACATACAAGAAATGGAAAGGATTCAACAGGGCTCCCACCAAACTCAGCCAATGGACAGTGTGATCACCAGTGCTGCTGGTTGCTCTCTGCTGACCTGTATTGAAGGTGAAAAAAGGCCAGGTGTTGCTGATGAAGTCACGAAGATGCAAGTTCAGGAGGGGGACAGTGGGCAGCACTAGGGAAGAGGAGGAGGAACAGCAGGAACTATTAGCCTCCTGTTCACACATTCACCCATTCATTCACTCTCTCTCTCTTTCTGATTTTTGTTTTCTCAAACAAAACAAACAAAACCAGAGAGACTGGCCTCTTCGGGCATTCACCCTGGACATGTGACATGAGTGGACAGATAGGGGCACACATGTTGGCCCCACTGCCAATGCTGCTGGGCACACTGTCCCCATTCCCAACCTTTGTGTCTTTAGCACAAAGGTCTGAATGGGACTTGCAAGTATGTTTGCTTTATCAGGGTTCCTGATTGTGAAGGGGCATTCAAGCATGCTCAAGCAAATATTCTTCTTAAGCTGCAAAGATCAGAGCTGGAGTCAGTAGCAGTTAGTGGGGTAGTAAAGGTTGGAGCAGCAATGCACATGGCTTCTGGATGCCAAGGGTCACTGCCACTCACTGAGAAGAGGAGATGCAAGGCACAGAGAGCTCAGTGTGATGTGGATGCAGCAATGGTGGGGCAGCAAGAGTGTTGGAGTAGCCCCACCCCATCCTGAGCTCCCCATGCCTCACCCCTTCCCTTATTGGTAAGTGGCAGTGACCATCATCATCTAGGAGCTAGGTGCCCAATGTTGCCCCACCTTCACCATCTCAGCTACCACTACTGGTTGGAGCAAATGCACCAGTCCCTCTGCATACTTTTGCCCTCATGTGCCCAGGCTGAATCCCTGAAGAGAGCAAAGGTGTCTGAGAGAACTGGCATCTACAATTGTTATATCATACCATGGCTCTGACTTCCTCCCGCTGTCCTGGCTCCCAACCAAGATGCATACTCAGGACTCAGGACACTACATTTTTCTACATGAAGTTTTATTCAAGAAATCAGTTCCGGAAACCAGCATCACACTTCAGGCATAAATCAGGATACAGGAACACACTGGGTTTGTCTCAGGATACTAACTAGGCATGGTGGAGGTGGCAAAGACCAATTGTTGCAACAGAGAATCACAAGCATTGCTAGGCTTATATATCAAAGAGAGGAGGAGACTGCACTCTATTGGTTAATTCTCAGTCTTTCTAGCCCTTATTGCTAAGCGCAAGGTATTTTGAGCAGCTGATAGTAACTTCTCAAGCTGAAGCTGCCACCTGGCCTTTCACGGGGAAATAGGAGCTGATAACCCCGGCTGGCCACTGTTTTTTTTTTTTTGCTCCTTAGCTAGATCTGGGCTATATGCAAAGACGTCTTATCTTCGGGTGGATCTGGCAGGACAGGGGAGGGCTTCTGGGCTATTCTCATTAATTCTACTAGCAGGCTCAGAGGGGTCTGAAATCCCTTCCCCTGTCCCATACTGATTCTCTTCAGCAAAACTGACAATTCCCTCTCTAAGTTCTGTACTCCACTCTTCTTCCTCCCATTCCTGCCACAGATTTCCTTGGGGCCTATGACATCCACCTTCTTCCTTGATGCAGCAGAAATAGCTTTGCCATTCATTTTGGTATCCAGTTCTTTTCAGACCAATATAATGCTCCAACAAAGCTACTTTAAGGACTATAGCAACTTTTGAACTTCTTTGGTCTCGATTTCCATAGATCTTTCCATATCAGAATCAAATATCATTAAGCCTTTGGGCAACAAAGACAAATTACGGAGCATTCATAAAGACAATATAGGGTCTTGAAGTGCAGACCAGATATGCAAAGCATCACAGTCTTTGCTCAACGTGAATTCATTTGATCCTGGAAAATGTTTCTGCTTTCAGTTGTCATTGTTTAAGCTTTGCTGTCTCTGCATTCATACAAATCAGGCTGATTTTGCAATGACACTTACCAAGCAATCCAAATAATTTTTGATTTCCTTTTGAATTTTTCATACCTTGACAAATCAGGCAAGAGTACCTCAGCAAGGGCTTTTGGAAGGGGAAGCTCTTTCTTCTTCACAGAAGCATCAATGATCACTCCATGCAGAGCTCCCAGGGAAAGGGATTAACTGTTCAGCTCAGTCTGAAGGCAAGGAGGCAAATTATGTCTGCTCATTCTGCTTCTTTGTTTGAAGGGTTTCCAGATGAATTCATTTTATTTGAAAAGGAGGTGGATAGAGGAAGGGCTGCATTTAGACATTGTTCTTGTCTGCCTTCATATCCTCACCATATTTCTTCATGCCAGGCAGGAATAAGGCCCCACAATCTTCAAAAATCCCAGGAGAAGTCAGGGCAGGAGTTATCCTTCTGGCCTCCAACAGCAGAACTCAACTTGAGAAGAGATTCTTGGGGGCCAAGTTATAATGCTTCATCCTGTGGTGTGGAGACTAACAGACAGACAATGAAATTGAATCCTGCAAGCCCTTATGGCTACAAAGAAACTTATACTTTAAGGCTGGAAGGATGAAACACCCATCATCCACTACTCAGTGGTCTGAAAATCTCCCAGCTCTTTCAATGTTTGAGTGTATTATCTCATAATCCTCATTCAGGTTTGGATATCTATTTGGACAAATGGGCTGCTTACATTAATATATCTGTTTAAGTCAGGATAGATGGACTGTCTATTGTTAATATGAGCTGTTGATGTTTCTTTTTTCTTTTTCTTACATTTGGTTTTTTTTTAAAAAAGAAAAAACTAGCCACTTTCATTTTGAAGAAAAAGCAGTCCCAGCACCCTAATCCAGAGCACACTTCTGATATGAATTAGGGATCTATTCCTTTCAAAAACAGGAACAGAAGCCCTACTGAATCAGACCAAGGCTTCATCTAATCTAGCATCCTGTTCTCACAGTGGCCACCCAGATGCATCCAGGAAGCCTGCAAGACATGAGCACAACAGCACTCTCCCCACTTTAGTTCCCCAGCATCAGACTTAACTGCACTGAGCACTTTCCTGCTTGTGATCCCCAGCAACTCCTCACCCTTTTAGCATCCCTGCTCTAGAAAATTGCAGGTAACTCTAAACAGCAGGTCTTGAACAACTGTATAGAAGTCTAAGTACAGCTAAAGCCATCTAAAAGTGTATCAATGAATATTAGCCAAAATGCCACGTCTCCTTGCCTAAACATTAGACTGCTGCCAGACATTGCAACAGATTGACAGAGACTGGGATATCCTATGAGCGCTCCTTGCTATCAGTTATCATATTTTGTAGCATCCATACAGGATTCACATCTAAACAGAACAGTGGTCTGACTCAGTAAAAATGCTGCTAGGTTCTTAAGGCTGCAATCCTACCCTTACTTACATGGGACTGGGAGTAAGCCCACAGAACTCAATGGGACTTACTTCTGAATAGACATCAGATAAGATTTCAATAATAATAAAATAATGAAATAATATTTTCAATACGATAAGCTGCAAAAGAAATAGGGGTGCCACAGCATCTGATTCTCCTGATGCACAACCTACACGTTGGACAAGAGGCTACTGTAAGGACAAAATAAGGAGAAACTGATTGGTTCCCCTTTGGAAAGGGTGCAAGACAGGGGTGTATTTTATCACCCTATTTGCTTAATCTATATGCAGAACATATCATACAGAAAGCGGGTTGGACCAAGATGAAGGAGGTATGAAAATTGGAGGGAGAAATATCAGTAATTTAAGATATGCAGACGATACCATACCACTAGCAGAAGCCAGTAATGATTTGAAATGAATGCTGATGAAAGTTAAAGAGGAAAGCACAAAAGCAGGACTACAGCTAAACATCAAGAAGACTAAAGTAATGACAACAGAAGATTTATGTAACTTTAAAGCATATGCTGGGCGGTAAAGAAAGGCCGGGGAAGGAACTGGCAATCCCACCCCATATATACGGTCTGCCTAGTAAACGTCACAAGTCATCACCCCAAGAGTTGGAAACAACTCACACTACAAGCGCGGGGACACCTTTACCTTAAAGTTGACAATGAGGACATTGAACTTGTCAAGGATTATCAATACCTCAGCATAGTCATTAACCAAAATGGAGACAATAGTCAAGAAATCAGAAGAAGGCTAGGACTGGGGAGGGCAGCCATGAGAGAACTAGAAAGGGTCCTCAAATGCAAAGATGTATCACTGAACACCAAAGTCAGGATCATTCAGACCATGGTATTCCCGATCTCTATGTATGGATGTAAATGTTAGACAGTGAAAAAAGCGGGTAAGAGAACAATAAACTCATTTGAAATGTGGTGTTGGAGGAGAGCTTTGATCATACCATGGACTGCAAAAAGACAAATAATTGGGTGTTAGAACATATTAAACCAGAACTATCATTAGAAGCTACAATGATGAAACTGAGGTTATCATAATTTGGACACATCATGAGAAGACATGATTCAGTAGAAAAGACAATAATGCTGGGAAAAACAAAAGGGAGTAGAAAAAGAGGAAGACCAAACAAGAGATGGATTGATTCCATAAAGGAAGTCACAGACCTGAACTTCCAAGATCTGAACAGGGTGGTTTATAACAGATGCTACTGGAGGTTGCTGATTCATAGGGTCACGAAAAGTAATAATCGACTTGAAGGCACATAACAACAACAAAGATTTCACCTTAAGCATACAAAAACATATACTGGCTCACAGCACCAAACATACAACTATGTGCTTTACTCATAGCTCATTAACTTTCTATTTGCATTGTATTCAGAAGCTTTCCGATAAAGTGCATAGAGCAATAATACTGAAATCTGGCTGCACTGTGAAGTTTGGTGCAGAAGTGTCATGTTCTCCATTATATTTATATTACTGGTACTCATCCATAGCATGCAGCAGGAGAGCAAACAAGAAACTCCATAATGTGGAGGGTGAAGTCCAATCTATCAATTCACACTTTACAAAACAACACAAGAACTGAAACACAGTCATCTATTGAAATTTGCATGTATTTGAATTTTGCAATGGAATTCTCCAACAAACCAAGGTTTACAAAAATGCATATATTAGAGTATAGTGTGCACATAAATGCATATATTAGTGAAGATACATACAAAAATGCATTATATTAGGAGAAATTGCTTGCAAAAATATGTACATTAGTCAAAATTGTAGACAAGATGTGTTTATTCTGAGAGATTTGCACTAAAATGGTGAAGAATATTCATGAGGATGTTTTTAAGACACAAATTGCTGCAGAAACATGGAGAAGTGAATTAAAGATTGAAAAAATTAGAAACTAAAAGACCCCAAACTGACAGATCCTTCCATCCCTACTGTGACGCCCTTCCCTGGCTCTCCCTGTCAGGTTCCTACCTGCTCGTGGTTACTGCCTGTCACTAGGCACCACCAGGGACTCCACCAGTCCGGACTGTCCTTTTTTATGGTTTCTCTCCCCGCTCTAGCATAGACCTCACCAGATCCCCCTGCTAGGCAGCACCACCAGTCACGTCCTATAACCCGTATTCCCAGAGACTCTGCCTGAGTCTCTCTATCAGGTTACCTCTGTGACTGCGTGCTTAAGCTGTCCCAATCCCTTTGTATCAATGCAGATAATCCTGGTTTGCTCTGAATACTTGTGGTGTTATTCTCTTCACCGCTGCCACCATTTGTTACCCTTCAGCCTTGGTATTTACCTTACCCTCCCTTCTGGTCTGTGGAACCCCAGCCAAGGATCAGGCCTTTGGTAAACCAAATATATTTATTAAATAACAGAGATAACAAGATTACTTTATAAAGGCACTTTAGCATATGGTTTCATCTATTCCTGAGGTACTGGTCTTAGTATTAATCCGAACTCCACACTCTCCTCACATCCACCAACTCTCCACCCAATCTCCTCTCAAAAACCCACCAAAACAACCCACTCACGTCCACACAGATTTAACTGTCATCCTTCCATTTATACTCTCAGCCATTCTAAACACTCAGCCAATCATCCAGCATTCTACTGCCCATTCACCCCCCCTCTTTCATTCCACTTACCATGTATCTCCTATACAAACAGCACTTACCATATATACACTAATACATGAACATCACACCTACTTCACACCCTTGAGACATGATAGGGTGCTGTGCCACCAATAGTTAGAACTGAATCATGAACCAGAACCCTTTGGAAAGGTCACATAAGTGTGCAAGAGCAACCTATGCTCAGCCAGATCCAAGGTCTATCCATTTCACCATCCTCTTTCTAACAGTGACCAATCAGATACAGCTGGATTACTCACATGAGGGAAATACCCCCCCCTTTGGCTTAGAGTTCTGCTAAAATTCCACACAGCTCTGAAGAAACTTGCCCACTACAAGAGAATATACATGGTGCAATTGCAATTTGTATACCAGGATAACTTCTCTTCCCACCCACCCCTTTTGATTGAGAAAACTGAAATGGACAGATCCTTCCATCCCTAGCTGTGTACAATAGTGCTTGAGAGAGCCTGAATTTTGGCGTATTTGGGTACCTATTTATAGCTGCTTGTGTACCTTAAATGGACACTCTTGATTCTCATATGTATACAAGAAGCTCTCACATCTAGCAATATTGTTCCTCCCTTTGGCCCACTCAGGCTCCCCTTTTTCTCTAGACTTGTCCATCCTTAAAATAAAATAAAAACGCTGGTACTTGAACAACATCTAGGAAGAGATTTCTTGGTGTCCTAGGGCACAGTTTTAGAATGGAGTTCAGGGATGGCGTCCAGAACAACTTCATTAGCGTGGTGAGAAAGGATGGCTTTCCAACTTGTTTTGAAAAAGAAAAAGAGCAAGGCTGGCTGGCAACCCTGTAAATCTGCAACTGCCTGCCCTTAATTCCTATAGTACTCCCCTCGTTATCCCAGTCAGAAGCACACACGCAGCTCCTCCCATCTGACTTTACAGAAGGCAATCTTCTGTTTGAAGGAGTCTGTTTGAAGCATTGCCTGGTTCAGCTCTGGTTTAAGTAGGGAGAGCGGAGGCTAAGAAGTTGCCCATCTGGACAGTACCTGGAGAGCAGACTGAGCAGGCACACTGGCCACTGTCTTCTCCACTATGGTGAGATGTATTTCATTATTTTTACATTTGTATCTAAAGATACAAATTGGCATTTGCAAATGTGTTCTTTTTTGGAGTCTTTGTTCTATAGTTGGAGAGAAACTACTGTCAAATTGCCAGTTTAGTCCTGACCTGTTTTATTAGGTTTGTATATAATAATCAACCTCAATGTGCAGGCTTGGAGTCCTTTGCTGGCAGGTAAGAGATACCTTAATCTCTCCTTCAATCTTAATCTAAGATCAATGTGGAAGCAGGTATAAAGAAATGTAACAAGTAGCACTAGAGATCGTAAACTGCAATAAATCAAATGAGGTCTTCTGGAGTAAAAATTAATCACCACAGAAGTCATGCTCATACAATTTTGGGCTACGCCTCATTTAAAGTCTACTTCTAAGACTTTGACAGACAATCCACTGTAGTTCCTTTTGACCAATTAAAAGCACTTTCACCATAGTTCTTTTTTTCTTTTATTCAAGAATCAGAACAAAACAAAGTATTTTCTGTGAGTGCAATTGTATCAAAACATTTCTTTCCCAATAACATTTAGGTTTGTGGGGAAATCCTTGTATGAGGCCATCTGATTTCAGGAAAGCATGCCTATTAAAATATCTATATATCTGACATAGACATATACTGTGCTTGCTGTTTAAGGCAAGGAACAAGTGGGGCCCTTCAACAGTTGTGTGTGTGTCATCAGGTATAGAGTAGGTGGGCATGATTTGGAGAAAATGCCAGACCTAATTAGGCCCACAGACCAAAGATTCCCCACTCATGAAATAGACACATCCCTGAAGTGGTTGTGTACAAAAGGAATCAGGGTAGAGCAAAATATTTGCATATATACAAGATGCTTGTGACGATTCAGCCATCAACATGTCCTCTTGACCCTTGCCCTTCTTGGCTTATTAAAGTTTGCTGAGGGAGTTTGACCAAGTGAATCCAGGGTGTGGTTAACACATCATCATGGAAGAAGCCCACCCTGGACCCATTGGTTTGCAACAACTGCAGCCCGGTCACAAATACCCCCGTCTTAGGGAAGGTGATTGAGATGGCTGTGATGCAGCAATTGCAAGTACTCCTGGATAAAACTGATTACCTTGACCCATTCCAGTCTGGGTTCAGGCCTGGTTATGGGACTGAATCGCCCTTGGTCACTCTGATGGATGACTTTTTTGGGGAGAAAGATGGGGTGTGTGGCCAGGGCCGGTTCTAAAGGGCAGCCAGGTTGGGCACTGGCCCGACAACCCCTGGAGCTACAGGGGGCCCCTCAGCCAGCCCTCCGCTCCCCTTCCACGATCCATAGGCCCCCCCATGCCCCCACACCCCCACTTACCTGTCTGCTGTCTTTTACCATTGCCCTTAACGAAGATGGCAGCAGCAGTTTCCCTAAGGTACTGGAGCCCCTGCCACCATCTTAGTTGATGGCAGAGATGTGTGTGTGTAGCACGCACACATGCCATCAACAAAGATGGCGGCGGAGGTGTCATCCCCTTAAGGAAACAGCGGCTGCCATCTTCGTTAAGGGCAATGGAAAAAGACACCAGACAGGTAGGTGGGGGCATGGGGGGCCGCATGTGTGTGCAGGCATGTGCACACATGCACACACATGCCAGGGCCCAGGGCAAGCTGATGCCCAAGGGCCCCGGCATTCCTGGAGCCAGCTCTGAGTGCCGCCCAGTTATTCTTACTTGATCTCTTGGTGGCTTTTGATACCATTGACCATGGTATCCTTCTGGGCCAACTTGGTGAGATGGGTATTAGAGGCACTGTTTTACATTGGTTCCAATCCTATCTCCAGGGTCACTCTCAGAGAATAGCATTGGGTAATTGTCTTTCAGCCCCCTGGCAGTTGTGCTGTGGGGTGCTGCAGGATCCCATCTTGTCCCCCATGCTGTTTAACATCTATATGAAGCTCTTGGGAGTGGTCATCAGGAGATTTGAGGCAAGGTGTCAGGAGTATGCTGATGATACCCAGCTCTATTTCTCTGTAACATCTGAATCAGGAGAGGCTGCGCAAGCCATGGAGCGGTGCCTGGACTCTGTGGTGGGTTGGTTGAGGGCCAATAAACTGTCTCAATCCTAGCAAGAAGGAGACTTTGTGGTTTGGTGGTTCCTGAGTTCTAATAATTGGTCAGTTGCCTACTTTGGATGGGGTCGTACTCCCTCTGAAAGAGCAGATCCGTAGTCTGTGGGTGCTCCTGGATCCATCTTTGTTGCTAGAGGCCCAGGTGACCTCTGTGGCTAGGAGTGCCTTTCACCAGCTTTGGCTGGTAAGACAGCTGCAGCTGTTTCTGGACCGGGATAGCCTGACCACTGTTGTCCATGCACTAGTAACCTCCAGAATGGATTACTGTAGTGCGCTCTATGTGGGGCTACCCTTGAGGTTGGTCCAGAAGCTGCAACTGGTGCAAAATGCAGCAGCGAGACTGCTCACTGGAGCAGGGTATTGCCAACATGTCACCCCGCTGCTGAAAGAACTGCACTTGCTACCTATTAGCTACCGGGCCAAGTTCAAGGTTATAGTTTTGGTGTATAAAGCTTGTGACCAGGATACCTGAAAGACCATCTTATCCCTTATATACCCAGTCGAACACTGCACTCTGCAGGTGAGGGCCTCCAGCAGATACCATCTTATCATGACGTCTATTCTGCAAAACATAGGAAATGGACCTTTAGTGTAGTGGCACCTACCCTTTGGAATTCCCTCCTCTTAAATATTAGACAGGCGCCATCTGTTATCTTTTCGACACCTACTGAAGACCTTCCTCTTTCAACAAGCCTTTTAAATACAGACCTTAGCTCAGTCTGCATCTGTGTTGGAATTGCTTTTTAATATATTTTTAAAACTTTTAAAAATGATTTTAAAGCTTTTTTTAAAATGTTTTTTAAAATGTTTTAATATGTTTTTAATGGTTGTTGTGTTTCAATATATTTTGAAGTCTGTTTTTATGATGTTTTAAAGTGCTTTTAGTACTTCCGTTTGCTGCCCTGGGCTCCTACTGGGAGAAAGGGCAGGATATAAATCAAATAAATAAATAATATATCCAGAATCCTTATACCTCATAAGCAATGGGGGTAAGCCTAACTCCAGTAGGGAGGGTAGTTAATATACATGCCTTGGTTTGCCTCCTCTGGCCCAAGTTCTTGCTCGACACAGTCCAATGCAGAACAAACCTTTACGGTTTGCTGAGGAGTATACTTAGGATGACAATGAGGCAGAGCACACCAAGAACCCTGGGGTCTGAGAACCTTTTGAATTTGCAACATAACGTTTTACATGGACACCACCTCCAGGGCCAAATTCACACCATAGGTTTTTCCCACCATTATTTCACTTTAAACAGCCATGTTTTCCCCCATAGAATCATGGGAAGTGTAGTTTGTGAAGGGTGCTGAAAGTTTTTAGGAGACCCCTATTCCCCTCACAGAGCTATAATTCAAGAATTATCTGGGAAGAAGGGCTGACTGTTAAATCACTCAGAATTGTAGCTCTGTGAGGAGGAGTCTCCTAACAGCATCCTTCACAAACTGCACTTCCCAGGATTCTTTGGGGGAAGCCATGATGCTTTAAATAATAGTGGGGAAAATATCTATAGTGTGAATGTGGCCCAAGATGAATAACACTGAACATCATCTATCTGTCCTGCTCTGGATTATTGACCTCTAATATTTTATTATTTAGTTAGCACCAATAGGAGACCACAGAAGTAACCCAGTTCCCACCCAAATATCTTGGTGATTAAAGAAGGCAGCAGAAAGATAATAATAATAATAATAATAAATTTTATTTTTGAGTCGCCTATCTGTCCGGGTTAACAGACACTCTAGGCGACATACAACAATATAAAACATAATATACATAATATACATATCAAAACAACAATCATAATCAATTTAAAACCAGCCTTCAATTAAAACATTATAAAACTAATCCACCCCAATCTTGTAGGCCCGCCTGAATAGCCAGGTCTTTAAGGCTCAGTGAAAACTTATCAGGGAGGGAGCATGTCGGAGATCAAGAGGAAGGGAATTCCAGAGGGTGGGGGCCACGATCGAGAATGCCCTCTCTCTGGTCCGCACCAGCCTGGCTGTTTTAACCGGTGGGACCGAGAGAAGGTCTTGTGAGGCTGATCTTGTCAGGCGGCATAATTGGTGATTCTGGAGGTGCTCCTTCAGATAGACTGGGCCGAAACCGTATAGGGTTTTAAAGGTCAACACCAACACCTTGAATTGGGCCCGGTAGGCAACTGGTAACCAGTGAAGGTCTATTAACACTGGAGTGATATGATCACAGCGACGGCTGTGCTTGATCAAGCGTGCCGCCGCATTCTGTACCAGCTGTAACTTCCGGATTGTTTTCAAGGGTAACCCCACGTAGAGCGCATTACAGTAGTCTAAGCGGGAGGAGACCAGGGCATGTATCACTCGCAGGAGTAGATGAACAGGAAGGTAGGGTCGCAGTCTCTGTATCAGGTGTAATTGATACCAAGCTGCCCGGCTCACTGCTAAAACCTGAGCCTCCATGGACAGCTGGGAGTCAAGGATGACTCCGAGGCTGCGGACCTGGTCCTTCAGGGGTAAACTAACCCCATTAAGCACCAGGTCTGTAATTCCCAACCTTCTTTTGTCTCCCATGAGCAACACCTCGGTCTTGTCAGGGTTTAGTTTCAGCCTATTCTCTCCCATCCATCCACTTACGGATTCCAGGCACTTGGACATGGTATCCACAGCCAACTCTGGTGAGGACTTAAATGAGAGATAGAGCTGAGTGTCATCCGCATATTGGTGACACTGCAGCCCAAAACTCCTGATGATGGCCCCCAGCGGTTTCACATAGATGTTGAATAGCATGGGAGAGAGGATAGAACCCTGTGGTACTCCACAATTCAGAGGCCAAGGGTCTGAAACCTCATCTCCCAATGCCACTCGTTGATGCCTGTCTGTGAGATAGGAACGGAACCACTGTAAAACAGTGCCCCCTATTCCTAATCCCTCCAGACGATTTAAAAGGATACTGTGGTCGACAGTATCAAAAGCCGCTGAGAGATCCAGGAGGACGAGGAAGGTATATTCTCCCCTATCTAACGCCCTCCTCATATCATCCACCAGGGCGACCAAGGCTGTTTCAGTTCCATGACCAGTCCTGAAACCCGATTGGAATGGATCTAAATAATCCGCTTCATCCAAGTGTGTCTGTAACTGTTTGGCCACCACCCTCTCAATCACCTTGCCCAGGAATGGTAGATTAGAGACTGGGCGAAAGTTATTCAGCTCTTGGGGATCCAAGGAGGTTTTTTTTAAGATGGGCTTTATCACCGCCTCCTTGAGTGCTAATGGCATTGCACCCTCTTTCAAGGATGCATTTACCACTGCCTTGATCCCTTTGCTCAGTCTCTCTTTGCAACTCATAATGAGCCACGAAGGGCAAGGATCAACCAGACAGGTGGTTGGCTTCACAGTACTGAGCACCTTGTCCACTTCCTCAGCGAGAAGAGGCTGAAACCGATCCCACCGGACCAGAATGCAACTGGCCGACTCTGGCCCACTTCCTGTATCCATGGTTAGCGGAATCGTGCTCTTCAGGCACTCAATTTTATCGGCAAAATGTTTAGCGAAAGTGTCACAGGAGGTTTTAGAATGTTCCATGGGTTCCTGAGCAACTGGACCGACCAGGCTTTGGACCACTTGGAACAATCTCCTGGGACAACACTCTGCCGATGCAATAGAGGCAGCAAAGAATTCCCTCTTTGTTGCCTTTGTTGCCACCTGATAGGCAGCTATTGCTGCTCTAACCAGTGTCCGGTCGTCTTCGGTGCAAGATTTCCACCACCGGCGCTCAAGTCGTCTCACCTCCTGTCTCAGACCCCGCAACCGTGGTGTATACCAGGGTGCCGTCTGAGGTCTATTCAGGGGGAGAGGACATTTCGGAGCCACCCGGTCCACTGCCCTAGTGATCTCCCTGTTCCACTCCATCACCAGGGTTTCGACAAGGACAGCTTGTTAAAGTTTGATTAAAAAAACAGTGAGGAGAGTTGACTAGCTGGTTTTAATTGCATGTTCTAATTTTCAGTAGATTAGTTATATGACTCTTTTGGGACACCATGTTTGAGTATGCATGAGGCCCAGGGAATCCATTTGGGAAGTAAATACAGATGTCTCCTTAAGCACTTTTGGAAAGCATCTGCTATCTTTCCACTTTAGCTCATTCTGGTCCCTTATGACCAGTTTTCCAAAATGAATCTTGAAACTAAGCTATCCTGAATTCATTTCAGGCTTTCACCAAACAATAGCAAAGTCAACGGCTCCAGGGAATCCTTCATAGCACAAAACAGGAGGAGGAGATGGGAACTGAAGCAGATGGTTCTCTCACTGATCAGCATAGAAGACAATAGTCAACATAGTGAGGAGACATTTTAAAATCTTTATCTATCACACTTAATCAAAATGTTTATGGGGGGGGAAGTTGAAATAAATGAGTGTTCCTCTGTGTTATAGTGCTTTTATAGTCAGAAATACTAAAACTATAGAAGTCTGGGACAGGTGTGACCAAAATGATGGCTTAAATAAATTGTACTTTGCTGAAAGTGTTACCATGAGTGTGCTCATATATATAAAGCTGCATTTAGCTATTTGCCACGACACCAAGGAAGTCTCGTGACAATCCAAACAACCAGATTCAAACCGCTTTGGGCAGGTGAGGACAAACCTAACTGTGAGGGAGTATTCCCTCCATTCCTCTGTACATGTCAGTCACTGCGGGCTGTAACCCACCAGTCAAGGATGTGGGAGAACCAGTCCCTCCTTGCTAGTAGAGCCAGGTATGTGGTTCCAACCTCCGCAGTGTGGCCCCGCTGTATAGGCTTTCATCCCGCTGCGCAAGTTGGTCCCACAAGGACACTCGCCAGATCCCCACCAGACCTTCAGCACTGATGGTTCCTTAGTGAGTACCAAAATGCCTCAGTCTCCTGTTTTTACCCCCTGCTTCCTCACCTGCCCGAATTCCATGCACAAGAGGGGATCAGCTGAAGCTTGGTCCCCTCGACCCAAAGAAAACAAAGCGCTCAAACCCCACCTAAATTCTTCTAAAAACAAATTGCACCCCCTCTCTGGGAGATTGTACCCATCATCTCAGAAGCGGTGCGGGCTGTGGAACTGGATTCTGTCATGGGGAATAAATGCCCCCCCGAGAGACAAAACCAGCTGTCTAACTTTTTATTGACCCACCTCCAAGACCTACTGATTCTATTGGGATGAATAACACCCCCCTATGCTCAAGCATATCTGACCAAACCATAAATTGGTCCAGATACGAACACCTAATCCATGTGAAATCGTGAGTGACCCTGAGCAGCAAATCCATTCCCAGACACTGCCCAAAGTCATCCTTGCCCAAGCACACCACTAACACATGAGGCTGGTAAGCTGCAGACATGATCCTACAGACCAATGGCAACAGCTCCCCCCACAACATGCCCCTCCTAGTCCCTCAGCAGTCTGACGCCCGGGCAGAAAGCTGCAATTGCGTCCCCGCCACTGAAGAAGAAGCCCTCCTGTGGGCCCAGAACAGGATGGAATGACCACGCGGGTAATTCTCATGGGAACTGGGAGGTTCCAGAGACCTGGGGAGAACAAGAAACAAACAACATTAGAACCACAACTATACATAGATGATGAAAAACAGCAGATCGCCATCTACCAATTGACTAGGTACTTCCACATGCATGCCCACTAGGGCCACGGCCATAGTGACCCAATCAGGAAAGGATGCCCCATACACTCCAGAATCTCACCCACTGGCCAACAAGGCCCTCTGAACAACGGACAAATCAGGGCAGATCTGTCGAGATATGAACAGATAATGCTGGAACGCTGGCCATGTCACAATTTGGCCATGACCCTTCTGGTCAGTCTTGGGGATACACAAAGAGAGCATGACACTATCTTCGCCCAATACACAATGGCTGTAGTACAAGGCTGGAGAAGCCCCGTGGGTCTTGAGAGAGGCTAAAACATCGCCTGGGTGAAAGGCACCATAAAATGCCATCAAAGCTGCTGCAGCGATAAGGTGTATCTCACAAAGAGAGGAGCATAAAGAGCTAAATAGGAGAAGGATCTATAGGACATCAGCAGTAAATGGCCTCCTACGGTCAGGGGACCTGGGAGCGGAACGTGACCAGCCCACAAGAACCTTCCTGACCCTAAATTTTACAGTATGATACAGGAAGCCATCAGCCTTGAAGATAAAGGCCAGAATGGAGAAGTGTCCAGAGATAATGCTCACTGAATGCCCTGCCACTATAAATTCATAAACTGCAGCAGATGAAGACTGGTATCAGCCACAAAGGAGGCAGAGTGTGCCAATTGCCCAAGCACAAGTTCGACCTGACATGTCCTTCCTGGAAGACACTGAGACTTCACTAGGGCAAAGGCTCCCTAAAACACCATTCAGGCCATCTCCTGGCATAACTTTTCCTCAGAAGGAGGAACACAAAGTGCTAAGCGCAGGCGGGAGAAACATGAGTACATCAGGCATAAATGGCCACATACAATCAGGCGGCCTAGGGGTGGAACATTTTAACTCATGCTCTCCTGAATCTCACCCACAGGCCAGTAGGGCCCCCCAAAAAGTAATTGGGTCAAGCAGATCCGTCTAGATGTATGAACAGGTAACACTGGCTTGTATGGCCTGAATACAATCTGAACACATGCCCACGAGGGCAGCAGCCACAGTCTCTCCAGTACAAAAGGAATGTAACCCATATACTCAGGGATCTCGCCCACAGGCCCTTATGGCCTTACGAACAACATACCATAATTAAAATTGAGTCAGGGCGTACCCATCGATATATATGAAAAGATAGCGCTGGCCCGCAGGCCTAACAGACAGAAAGCACCGTTAGAGCAAAACTAGATACAGAGTGGAGAATGGGCAGGCACTCAGCCCCTCCACCCAGCCCCCACCCCTCTGATCCGTCTCAAGCATATGCAATGAAAACATCGCAGAACTGTCACCCCGGCGATAACTGCCAAGCGCAGGGCTCGACATGACGTGTCCTTCCTGGAAGAGGCCAAGACTTCACCAGAGCAAAAGGCTCCCTACACGCCATTAAGGCCACTGCCTGGAATAACTTTCCTTCGTAAAGAGAGAAACACAAAGTGCTAAACGCAGACGGGAGCAGCATGAGTATATCGGGCATGAGTGGCCGCCTACAATCAGGTGGCCTTGGGGTGGAATGCGACCAACTCCTTTGGTTGTCATAACCCTGAATTCCATAGTGGGTTCCTGAATGCGCTTGGCCTTGAAATTAAAGCCCAGAGCAGAACAGGTGGCCAGATATATTACTTACAGTAACACCCTGCCCCCTTAAAGAGAGCATGAACAGCAAAAGGAGTGAAACTGGTATCGGCCACACCAGAGATAGGGCATGCGAAGAGGGCAAAGCCACGTCATTCTGCAAACCCTGAACATGCCAAGTGATGAACAGAATATTAAAACATACATTGCAAAACAAACGCATGCACAAGGCACATCGCTCAAGTAGAGTTGGATGTCTGAAGATTTACCATACAACCGTAGCCAGGTGCTGCACTGAAAATGTACTGTGCAGTTCCGAAAGGCAGAAGGCCAAATATATACCGCGAGCAGTATTAGAAAAGAATCTGAGAAATTAAGGTCAAGGCAGCTGGGCATCACTCACCACACCACAGGTTCCTAAAAGTGCCACCAAAACCCAACCACCTGGTGCATCAGAGGTTACCTGCAGTTCAGCCTCCAGGAACAAGTCCTCGTCTCCAAAAAGAACGGCCATTGAAGTCCTCCAAAAAGGTAAGCCACATTAGGGAATCCTCCCAACTCCTATCTGTGACTCTACTGAAATGAAAAACATGAGCACACCCCTTCCATGTCATCACAAAGGTACCGAAGGAATGCTCTGTTGGGAGAAATGACCTTGGAGGTAAAGAATTAAGTGACCAACCAACTCCTGAAATGAAAAGAGTGTGAGCATAGAACCACTGAAATGATGCATTGGATCTGCCTTTAATCATGGCAATACAAAGTCCTATAAATATGTATCCAAAATAGCATTATAAAAGCATGTTACTGTCTGAGAGAATGCTTGTGCGCAATGGTTTTATCCAGCCACAAGTTACCTAGACCGGTCAAGCCCTAAAAGAGTTCATTCTGGATGTGACAAATGGACAAACGTTCAAATACTCACACATCTGGCTGGGAGCGCATGTACAATCCCTGAGAAGTGGTCTGGATCTAGATGCCAGCCTGGTCATGATGCAAATGCCCGCACAACCTATGCAGGCTTCCCACTGAAGGTTATCCTTCAGATGATATAAACAAGTACTGCCAGCCAGATGCATGAATGAATGTGAATCTGGCAGGCAACAATCACCCATTGTATCCGAGACTGCTGTAAGATAGACATAATGTAAATGGGTACTCGAATGTTATGGAAAATGCAGTATACAATTGATATTTCTTAGGAATAAATTGAAATTGGTTTAAACGAGCCCTGTAAAAGCATTATATTATAAATTTACCGAATGCTAGATCAGCACTTGAAGCAAGGACCAGTAAGCTATTATGTTCAAACTGAGCATAATTTTGTTTCATTTAGATATTCCAGGGATGCAAACAAAGCATTCGAAACTACAAGCAATAGGATGCCATAGGCAACCAAACATAACATATCAAAGGACTTGGAGAGATTGTTACAATTCCTGGTAAATAAAGAACTATTTTTGTAAGCATATTAGTTACTAGAGGTCCCTAAGGAGAATACCATTAAAACATAAACGTACCAAAACCCAGATTCTGATTCAGCAAACTTGTAATCTTTTATGTTTTGGTCGTTTAGATTAAACGTCTTGGCTTAAAAGCCACAACAATGAGTTTTATCTGGCTGCGGAGCATTTCCTTTGAACTTGGCATATATTACATTTCTATGATTCTCAGTGGCATCACTAGGGTTGGTGTCACCCAGTGCAGTAACTCATGGTGTCACCCCCATGGACCTCCTCCCGTACCAGACCATACAGAATCCTTAGTAATGTTTTTTGTACTAATGTTACTCGTAAATCGTAATTCCCGTATATCACTGAATGTAATGGCAATAGTAGTGACATAAACAACTAGCAAAATTAAAATTACACCTTTAAATTACAATATCATACGCACAGCCTAAATGTATTTACATTTATACATAGTTTCATGTGGTTAAAGTGAAAATTCGGTAAGAAAACAATAGAATTCAAGTAAAAACGTTTAAGAACTACATCAAAATTATGTTCTTTTTAACACAAACACAATTCTTTGTTATGTTTACTCAGAAGTCCCATTAATTTACAGCACAATCCTAACCATGTCTACTCAAAAGTAAGTCCTAATGAATTCGATGGAGTTTACTCCAGGTACATGGGATTAGTATTGCTTTACTCCCAGAAAAGCAAGTATTGGATTAAAGCTTTCATATTGGAAAGGTTTTCCAAGCACTGCCCTCTCCAACAGCCCAGGGTCTGACTGCGTGCTACACACAAGAGAAAAAAAAACTTTAACCCATATTCTTATTATGTGGCCCTGGGAAGATCTATTGCCTTGTTAAGCTGAGTTGGGACTCTGAAAAATGCTTGTGAAAGTTGACTTTGAAAACTGGGCAGCACTTGACAGTGAAGAACTTGGAGGTGTGTGTCTCTGTGTGGTCACTTCTACTCCTTGTTTTTGAAGTATCCTGACAAAAGTGGTGACTTCCTCTTCAGTGCACAGTTAAACTATGGAATTTGCCCACAGATGTAGTTATGGCCATCAACTGTGGTGGCTTTAAAAGAGGATTGGACAAATTCATGTAGGATAAGGCTGTCAACAGCTACTAGTCCTGAAGACTATTTACTACTTCCAGTATCAGAGGCAGTATGCCTCTGAACACCAGTTGCTGGGAATCACAACTAGGGGGAGAGGGCTACTGCAGCCAGGTCCTGCTTGTGGGCTTCCACTAGGGATGCCAGGTCCATGGCCTGAGACTGATCCTGTATCTTTAGGACCACAACTCCCATCAGCCTCAGCCAGCGTTGCCAATGGTCAGGAAAGATGGGAATTGCGGTCGAACAACATCTGGTGGCCCACTAGTTGGGAAAGGCTGCTTTAGGAGAAGAGAAGGTCAGCCAAGTGCAGGTGTTCTTGCAACTCTGTCATGGGAAAAACCACAAGGTGGTCTCCCTCTCCCCTCCACAACTTTTAAAGATACATAAGACCTCTTGGTTGCCAGACCCGGCCTCCAAGAGGTCTTCTGTATCTTTAAAAGTTGGGGAGGGGGGAGGGAGAATTCCACCTTGTGGTTTTTCCCATTACAGAGTTGCAAGAACACTTGCACTTGGCTAACCTCTTCTCCTAAAGATACAGGATCAGTCTCAGGCCATGGACCTGGCAACCCTAGCTTCCACAGTCATCTGGTTGGCCGCTATGAGAACAAGATGCTGAATTAGATGGGCCTTTGCCCTGATCCAGCAGGGCTCTTCATATGTTCTTTTGTTGTCCAACCAGCAAGCAAGAAGCAATCATCAGTTTTTCTGGGGTCAGAGCACCTCAGACAGCCTCAATCACGAACTTCTTAAGATGTACTGATGTCTGGAGCTAAGCTTGGAGTTCATTTGTTTTTTCATGTTCTTTCCTGCAGTGCTGTCCCATAATGGCCCACTTGCAGCTCTCAGAAGTGTAGCCCTGCAAAGAGACTATTAAGTTGCAGAAGCCCAAGGCAGTGCCTAGCAACCATCTGCTGTACCCTGCGAGTACTTACCTGTTTTTATCGGCCTACCTGCTTGTCAGTCTGTTTTCAGGCAGAATTGTTTCCACCTGCAGCTCTCAGAGGTGTGGCCTAGCAAGAGGATATGTAGCTGCAGAAGCCCAAGGCAGTGGCTAAAGGACAGTGCCTGTTTGGTGCCAATGAGGGACCATGCTTATACAAAGCTGGCAGGGTCTACCTCAGCTGGGGTGAGGGGCTTCTGCTGGTGTAGGTATATCCTAGTTCCCTCAGCCTGGCATAAATACAAGTTGGATTGCACCTTAATTTGTCTGAATGTATGTCCATTTAAAACTGCCAGTGACCCAGCTGGGGAAAGCCTGAGCAATCCAATGTGTTTTTCACACTTTTCAGAAGTATTCTACTGTGGATGCCTCCCCTATAGGAGTGGGGGAAAGAGCATTCCAAAGAATGAGTGCCACTACAAAGAAGGCTTGTTTCTATGTCATCAACAAGCAACACATCATAAAGTGGGATGACCCTAACAAGGCCTCTTCTGATGACCTTTATGTCCTAGCAGGTCTGTATAAGGTGCTCTTCTAGGTATCCAAGTCCCGAGTTCTTTAGGGCTTCATACATCAGCAACAAAACCTTTAAAATGGTTCAATAGCTAATAGGCAGCCAGTGCAGTGCTTTTAGCACAGGCGTAACATGTGCATGACTGGATTATAACAAACATCTTGTTCGTGCCCTCTAGCCTCAAAAACTGAAACAGATCCCATAAAACTAGGTAAGACTCCATTGGACATCCATCTGATACTGCATCCATAGTATCAATTCAAGTTGGCATACGTTTTATCTTCAAAGTGTTTTAAAATTTGTCACAGCATGACTCAAGAGTGAAAGCATTCAATTTGCTGGGGTATATGAGAATAATCACCGCACCACTCGGAAAGCAATGCTGGATGGCTACTCAAGGCTGTGATGGAAGCAGCAAAACAAGCTTCTCTGCAGCCTTCACTGCCATGCAGTAGGTGCAATTATGCGCTCTAGCACATGTCCAGTTGGCTTCACTTTGAATCTTACACCACTTGCACTTTAATTTTCATTGTCCTGGTATACTGCAGAAAACCAGGAAGCAGTCTGGGCTCTACAGTGCAGGACAGGACAATTGGGAGCAATCATGTCAAGCGCCCACCCCCATCTGCATTCCATAGTGACACAAAGACCTCAACAGGATCACCACCGGCTTTGGTTTTGGATACCATAAGTCTCCAAGGGCAGACCATCTTAATAGGTCCCCCAATTCTACCAAAGGTGACTAGTACTATAAGTCCAAGCTTTACCAGAGAGTGGTCTGACAGTAACAATGGGGTGAATTAAGCCTCCCTCAATGTCCAGATTGCACTGTTCACACACTGAGGCAAAGACCAAAACAAAGGTATGCCCTTCCTTACACTTTGGCCCAGACAGACAGCCCCATGGTTGCAGGCCATGAAATTCCAATGCAGCTTCAATGTGGATACTGAAGTCCCTCAAAACAAATGTAATGGGGTTCTCAAGCTTGAGACCATCTCTGCGTGCTCAGTTAGGGTGGGCAGTACACCAACAGCATCCCCAGTCTGTCTCATTGCCCCAGTGTCATGTACAGGCCCTCATAGCCAACAGCAAGCCACCCCCCCACCTGTGTCTCTCTTACAGCCCTGCCTCCAACAATGGCCCAATATAGAGGGCTGCTGGAAACTGCTGATTCACTTGTAGTCCCCTCCAACAGAAGCCCTCTGACCAGTTCAGTAAGTCTACTCAAGAGGAAGAAGATGCCACAAAAAGGTAGCAAGCAAATAACAAGCACAATCTCTCAGTTCAGGTGGCTGGTCTTACTTTCCCTCCTGCTGCTCTGGCTTGAAGCTACACCTGCTGAAATTCCTTCTTTTACACAACTTTTAAAGGTGACATAACTCTTTCCTTTATTTTGGATCTGGCCACTCTAGTGACAAAATGAAATGTAAAAATCAAACAGATTTATAAATGGTTTTCAAAGCACTGCCCTCTCTAACAGCCCAGAGACTGACTGCGTGTTACACACAAGAGAAAAAAAACTTTAACCCGTATTCTTACTTACTCAAACTGAAGACCTCCAAACCACCATTTTGATGTTGTAATGAAGCCTTAGCACTGCCTGGGTCAACAAATCACAAGCCTGGCTCCCCTTATTGGCTACAATCCTGAAAGGGCGGGATTAGAGGCCAGAGCCTGGAAAAGTTATTTTTTGAACTATAACTCCCATCAGCCCAATCCAGTGGCCATGCTGGCTGGGGCTGATGGGAGCTGTAGTTTAAAAAAGTAACTTTTCCAAGCTCTGGCTAAAAGCTGCTATACAGATCGGTTCAAAAACAGATTAAACAGTCGCGGGGGGGCTGATGTTTTGGTGTATATCTCAGGAACCAGATGACCTAGAAACTTAGTTGTTTTTTTAAATTGAAGCTGAGAGTCTGGAGATTAAGGTAGGGGTGGCTCTGGGTGTCACCCCCCCTCTCGGTGTCACCTGGGTGCGGTCCGCACCCCCCACACCTGCTTAGTGACGCCCCTGATAATTCATTTTTGGTTACATAGTTTGTAGCCTTTTAGGAATTCTGAGTGGCAGGATTTAATTTTCACACTTTAGACTGCCCTCTAAAGATGATATTGCATAAGCATACAGTAGGGTCCCACTTATACGGCAGGTTAGGGACCCGGCCCCCGGCATAAAGCAGAAATCACCGTAAAGCACAACCCATTGACTTTAATGGGTTGCATCGTGCAAAAATGCCGCAAAATGCAGAGCTTGGAAAAGTTACTTTTTTGAACTACAACTCCCATCAGCCCAATCCAATGGCCATGCTGGTTGGGGCTGATGGGAGATGTAGTTCAAAAAAGTAACTTTTCTAAGCTCTGGCAAAATGCCGCAAAATCGGCTCTAAAATGGGGAATTTCCCCTGATTGAAAGCCACCGCATCAGCGGAATGCTGGAAAGCGGGGCCCTACTGTATATCATTGTCACCATTCATGCTACATGCAGCAGAACTAGGAAGCTAAATACAGTAGGGCCCCGCTTTATGGCATTCCGCTTTAAGGCATTCTGCTGATGCGGCGCCTTTCATTTTTTATTTTAAAGGGTTTTTTTCCCTTTTGCGATTTTTGCACTGTTTTCACATGATTTTCACGTAACGCGGCCCATTAAAGTCAATGGGGTTCTGCTTTATGGCATTTTCTGCTTTACGGCAGGGGTCTGGAACAGAACCCACCGTATAAGCGGGGCCCTACTGTAATCTGAAGCAGCAGCATAAAATCAAGTAAAGAATTTAGGAGTATTGAAAAGAAAACTGTCACCATGAGACCTCAAGTCAAAATTTACTGAAATAGTTTGACTAATATACTATGGAATAACAATGTCACAATAAAAAGCACAAGAATCATATGTATTTAGTAAATTGCCTGTGCAATTAATATAGGATTAAAACTTCAATATTTATAAAAAAAATTAAAATACAACAAAATTAAAGGAAAACAATTAGACACCTCTCACCCATCCAAGCAATTCACACACACCCCACCCAGTAGCAGGCCAGACAGAAAAGGAAGCAGAAGAAACAACTGGGGGGTGATCAATCTAAGGGGGTGTAAAGAGACCCAACACTATATACCCAATCCACAATGCCCCCAATGAGGGGGGAAGTTCTGCATCAGGCCGAGCTAAACAAGGGCTTAACAAGACTTCCGACAAACAAGGGGGGGCGGTTTAGGGCCAAAGCACACTAGTAAAAAGGCCCACTCTACAAATCCCCAGGAGGGCACAAGCCTCCGAGGAGCAAGGGGGGGAGCGCAAATGCGAGTAGGCCAAAGGCCCTTTCCAGAAAGGCCCAAGGCAGCCAGTGCCAAACACCCCCCCAGGCAAGGTGCTGGGAGGGCCCTCCTCCAGCCCGCCACCCAGCTGATCCGGGGAAAATGCCGGTGCAGCAACATGCCCTGAGAAGGCTGCCACTGCCACCCCCTCCTACAACCACCACATAGGTTCAGGCAGTCCGGGACTGGCAGACTCCTGTGAGGCGTGAAGGCACGACCCAGCCCACTCCACAACCTGTTCCATGATAGCAGCGGAGAGGAGAGGAGACATCTCGTCAGGAACAGCAGAACGTCTCTCACCCAAGCAGGAGCCTATGCTGTCACTGCCTCAAGGAGAAAGAGGCAAGTTGCAAGGGAGGAGCAGGATTTTAAACCCCACTCATCCCTTCTTTCCTATAAGTCGTGAGACCCCCATCTGACCCCACTCAATCCTTCGGGAACATTCCTGAGTCTTCCCAAATAGTGGGGGGGGTGGCAAACAAGGCAGGAACGCCATTGTTTAATTTTTTAAAAAATAAGTCTGTTCAGACAACTGTGAGATTCAATTTTGGACAATTCCTATACTTGTGAGGAAATCTCAGGAGTGGATTGGAGAACATGAAGAAATCTTCTCTATGTTTCTCTTCTCTTCGGGCCACTAGAAATTTAGGCCATTGTTTAGGCTTATGGCTGGTAGATTCTAGTGCAGTACATTTGCCCCAAATGAAATTCACTAATAGGCAAAAATCCTTGCGGTTTAAGAACATACCTATAGCCCACAGATATTTCTATCCAACTTTAAAAAGCAAGGAAATTGGGCAGCTATAGTGAATGCACTAGGGGAGCAGGAGACCTGACCTCCTCTCTGAGATACTGGACTGCCCTACAAATTTGTCAAAATGCAATGACAATTTGGGTTGGTCTTTCACAGTCCAATCCAGTTCCTGTGTAGCTTGGAAGAATTGGGTAATATGTGCCTCTGAGCATATGGTGAGTGGTGACAATACCTGCCATCTCCAAAGATGGAGAATTACATTTTTGTAAGTTTGTTGGTGTTCTTACTTTGCTTCATTCCTGTGTTACTATTGTTTCTACAGAGAATCTAATCTAGAAAATTTTATTCTTCTCATTCATCCTAGAAACCTGTGTCAAATTTATTTTTATTAATTTCAAAGCCTTTTTATTGGTCAGTGTCATATGATGGTGAAGACAGCCTTTTGTGTTTCAAATTGGAGGTTATGTTCTATTTCTATTTTGGCTGCATTACTAGTTGAATCTGAAACTGCAGTTTGATGTAAAATCATACAATATGTTTCTCCTTCAGGAATGACTCTAGCTGTTGGAAAAAACAAACTTAGCCTGCCCAAGATGCATGTTTTCAGCCACTTCATTTAAGGCAAGGTGGGCATGGTCACTTAAAAACATAGAGCACACCTTGAATATATTTCACCTCCCACTGTTTTATCTTGTGCAAACTGAGACACTCCTGATGTCCACAAGAGACTATTCTGCAGAATAGTCAGTGCCATTATTCCACAACTATTTTTGGAGTTTTTTTAGTGTAAATTTTGCAAAGTGTTGCTGTACTTCACATATTCACAGAAATAGAAGCAAAAGAAAATGATTTCCTATAGGAAACTTCACTGAAATTGCAAAGTAAATCAGACATATTTAAAGTGAACTATGTCACTTGTCTTAATAATGTTGCTTCTTCCCTGCTAAAATGAGATCAGCACAGCACATGTCTTCTTTCTATTATTTTGGCTGATTGCAGGTGTTGCCACCACTCATCATATGCTCAGAGGCACATATTACCCAATTCTTCCAAGCTACACCGCAAGTGGAGTGGACTGTGAAAGACCAACCCAAATGGTGTTTGCATTTTGACAAATTTGTAGGGCAGTCCAATATCTCAGAGAGGAGGTCAGGTCTCCTGCTCCCCTGGTGCATTCACTATAGCTGCCCAATTTCCCTGCTTTTTAAAGTTCGATATAAATATCTGTGGGCTATAGGTACATTCTTAATCTGCTAGGGTTTTTTGCCTATTAGTGAATTACTCTGCTTTTTAATCCAGGAGGTAAGAAATGGGATCCTGTGCAAGCTTGCTGAGAATGGATTGATCATTTGCATGCTTATTGAGTTTAGTGGGATTTACTCCAGTGCAATCATGAGGAAGAAGGAAGAGGGGACGGGGGGAGGAAGGGAGAGGAGGGGGAAGGAGGGGAAAGCCAGGTCTGATCATTTGCATGCTTATTGAGTGCAATGGGATTTACTCCTGTGGAATCATGGTTAGGATGGGTAAAACTGACCATGGGGGAGGAGCAGAAGGAGGGGAGAGGAGAGGGAAGGAGGGGAGAGGAGAGGGAAGGAGGGGATTGGAGGGGGAGGGGATTGGAGGGGAAGCAAGGGGCAAGAGGGCAGTGATAGGAAGGAGGAGAAGGGAGGGTGGGTTTGATGAGTTGCATACTTTTTGAGTTCAATGGGATTTATTTCTGTGCAATCATGTTTGAAAATGGAAATAGTGACCCTATGAATAGGGTTTTCATAGTAAACAGTATTCAGAGGTGGTTTTACCATTGCCTTCTTCTGAGGCTGAGAGGCAGTAAATGACCCAAGGTCATCCAGTGAGCTTCATGGCTGTGTGGGGATTCGAGCCCTGGTATCCCAGGTCGTAGTCCAACACTGACCTGGGGGAGGGTAGGAGGAGGGGGAGGGTAGGAGATTGTGTGGGCTGGCAATAGACAGAGGGGAAGCCCCTTTCCTTTCCAAAAGGAAAACATTGTGAATAGTTTCATTGCTTTTCTGGGTTTCCTCCCACCTTTTTATTCTACAGCAGGCACATGTAGCCTCCCACCCAAATTTAAACCAAAGCTGTCCCTGGCCACATCCTCACCGGCTGTTATCTCACTTTAGACAATCATGGCTTCTCTCAAAGAATCCTTGGAAGTGTAGTTAGTGAAGAGTGCTGAGAGTTGCTAGGAGTCACCCTGTTCCCCTCACAGAGCTTCAATCAGAGCAGCTGACTGTTAAACCACTCTGGCCACTGGAGCTCTGTCAGGAGAACAGGCATCTCCTCTCAGCACCCTTCACAAACTACACTTCCTAGGATTCTCTTAGGGAAGCCATGACTGTCTCACGTGAAATCAGTCTGGTGTGGGTGTGGCCCCCTGATTAGACAAGCCCAGCAGCGGTGAGTTTGGCTTTTAGAACACTGACAGTTGGTTCTTAGTGAGCATGCCCGACATTATCATTGAGTTCATGCCAAAAGTTATTAAATTAATTAAAAATCAGCCAGACATTTTTTTAACTTTTAAAATGCAGAAGATGAATGTCAACATATCGGGCAACGTTACCAACAGGATTACAGGTACTCTGTGACCATGGCTGATTTTTAATGAATTTCAACAGATTATTAAAACTCTGACAGAAAAAAGTCCAAAAGGGTTCTGGGTTCCCCACCCCTTTTAGACTTTGAACTCTTGATTCTTTCTGACTGCTTTGTTTATCGCCATGAAAATTTACAGGGTTGTTAAGCAAGCATTTCTGAGTTCAGGACTATAAGTTTTGTAAGGTTTTGTTTTCAAATGAGTTTATGGGAAGCCTCAGAATGGGAAAGGGAGTATTTTCAATTTAACATTGCGAAATGTGAAAAATCCACGCTGGGTATTGCATACAGCCACTCTTGTGGCTATATAATGAACTGGCATTTCCAATGTCTAGCTCACATAGACAACAAATGGCATAGTGTGTGTGTGTGTGTGTGTGTGTGTGTGTGTGTGTGTGTGTGTGTGTGTGTGTGTGTGTGTGTAAGGAAGGGCAGGGCTGAGGGAGCAATTTGATTCAGTTTGCATTTAAAGGTGAAGCTGCCAAATTCACCCATTCCAAAACAATATGGGAATTGAAACAAAACCATTCTTCATAATGTGCACTTCTCTGAATTTTGCAGTTAAGTGATGTGTTCAAAATATATATATTAACCTAAAGTGTCCATAAAAATGCATATTTTTGTGAAAATAACATAGAAAAATGCATTATATTAGGGACAATTGCTTTGCAAGCATGTCTATATTAGGCAAAATTGCATACAAATGTGTATAATGAGATAAATTGGCATTAAAATGCTGATTAAATTTTCATGAGGAATAATAATAATAATAATAATAATAATAAAAATATATAATAACACATCGCTGTGGACATTTGGAGGGGAGTTCAAGCAGAGAGAAGATCCAGAACCCCTCCTGCCCCTTCTCCACTTTAAATCACTGTTTAGGCCCATTGCAACCTATAGACTGATGCAAACCCTGCATACAGACCACACTGTTGTCTCATATATTTAACCTTGAACAACCAGACACAGCGACTGGCCTCTGTTTCAAACAGAATGCTGAGCTACATGGATCTTGGTCTGAACCACCAAGCAAGCATTTACTGAGTTCTTAAATGATGAAAAAGGCATTGTGTGTGTACATTGGGTGGGTATTAAGGCTGACAAAACCATTTACTAACTCCAACAGGTAAGACATAGGTGACAGCAGCAGTGGTTGGCGGGGTGGCGCAGGAACGGTGTCTGGCTTTCCAATGCCGAGCATTATTGCTGCTTACCGAGAGAGGGAGGGGTGAGGTGCCGGGAGCTCAGCACAGTGCAGGAGTGGAGGCAGAGCCAATCTGACACTCCTGCTGCTGCATCCGCACCCTGCTGAGCTTCCTGCACCTCCCCTTCCCTCTCCCTCTCAGTAAGTGGCAGCAACACTTAGATTATGGAAGCCAGGTGCACAACATTGCCCTGCCTGTGCAGCCCTGGATGTGCTGCCCTGTCAAGCACTTCCTTTTGTTTCCCCCTTTCCCATCCCATAAAGTAAAGGGACTGAAATGCTTGTGGAAGCTGCACCATAGAGCTCTTGGTTGCTCTTCACAAAGCTTTAGTTAAATCTATAGTAAGCCCTTCAACCAATTGTGCTAAGATCAACCCCAAAATTTAGTAATTGTGAACTTACCAATTTGTACCTCTGTTTTCATCCACCAACTCATTAGCTTTCATGAAAGGATGTTGCCATTGACATTAGCAGTAGCTGAGTCTTGATGTTGTCATTTTAGATGGTGGTGGTGGTGCTTCATCTTTATTGATTATTACATTTCATTAATACGAAGTGCTAAAGGGCTGGGAGGAGAAGGAGAAAATGAAATAAGATCCTTTGACTTCATTATATTCATGGCATGCTGAGCTCCAAGTGTTAATAAATTATGTCTTCATATTAAACAGTAACTTATTGTATGATCTAAATTGCATTAAGTGGCATCCCGATAAATGCAAAGAAGCTGCCACCCATTAATAAGGTTTATCCTCACTCTCTCTACCTCTCATGATAATTATTTAGAAAAATGTTTATAATCTCCTCCTATGGTGTTAAGTGTTGGCCTGCTTTATATTCATCCCGGAATGAACAGACTATCCACTGCTGACCTTTGTGACTCCATTTCCCAGAAAAGGGCCAATAACAGTATTTTACAAGGGATCCTAATTTCAAATCACTGGAAAGCTGAGTATCTGCCTAATTAACATTTACATAGAGTCCTTGTTAATGACCTGAGTCAACAACAGAGCTGAACTACAATGCATAGTTACACATTTTATCTGCTGATCTCTGATGGGACTTCTAGATGCAAAGCTATCCCTGAACTGGCAAAATCAAAGGTCTCAAAAATGACTAGCACAATGAAACTGAAATAGCCAACAAATGAATGAATGCTATTCAATTGCACCAGAGTGCAATTGAATGGAACACAGATTGTCATGGTGATTTCTTTTAGGGGGAGGGGTGTCTCTGATTCTGGTGTCAGGTTGTTGGGCACATCACACGTTGAAGAAAAATGAATGTTTTGCCTTCATCATCTCTTCTTTTATCTTTACATTTTATCCTTTTATCTTTACATTGAGAGCCTTCTTTTGTGTAAGAGAAGACACCTCAATAATTATGAACAAGGGAGCTAAAAATATCCGTTTGACACTGAACCAAAAATACTGCTTGTATTTGTTATGAGAAGATGGACAACAGCATTTCTAGGCTTGATCCTATTCAAGCAACAGTACATACCTGTATCGCAAGAGGCAAATTGGTGTCTTCTACAAAAGTTTTAGAACCAGGGTGGGGAACCTATGGCCCTCTAGGTATTTTATACTACAACTACCATAGCTCCTCACTATTGGCCATGTTGGCTAGGACTGATGGGAGATGGAGCCCAACAACATCTGAAGGGCCACAGTTCCCCAGTCCTGCTGTAGAATAGGGGTTATGTCTTGCTGAACACATTGTTTAAACCTCTTCCTTCTACATTATAGTTGAAAATATTACATGTTAAACTAACAGAGCAATCCAGCTCATGGGAAGCCAGTGGAGGGGGGGCTAGTGGCAGATGAGCTGATGGAAAGCTCTGCGGCATCCTGTTTGGGAGCCACCAGGCCAGCTAAACACCAGCTCAGTCAGGAGCCATGCTTGGGGACTGGAAAAACAGGAGCCAGTTCCAACGAATACCCCTACCAGGGAGTAAGCACTGCCCATTGACCAACATGGGAATAATTTTACTTCGCCAGCCTATTGGCTGGTGAAAACTTACCTGAATTGGGACCCACGGGAGTACCCTGAACACAAGTAGGATGTTGCTTAAGTCCCCCCCACAGCTTCTCCACCACCACACCCCCAGAATGCTCCATTTTCAGGGCTACTGCTGGCTTCTGCTGGCTCTGAATCTGCTGGGCTGGCTGGTCCCAGCAGACCCCCGATGGCAGTTAGAGCCTGGCAAAGCCTGGCAGTGCCAGGAGTCTGCCAGCTCAGCCAGGGGTCTGCCACAGCCAACTCCCCCAAGCCCAGCACAAATACAAGTTGGATTGTGCCCTTAGTAGCTTCTCTTGTCCATAGCTTTTCCATAGTTGTCCCTTTTTGCTTCTTAGCTGACAATATGATAGCCTATTGTCCATATCTCAAGGAGATTACAGTCTAAAATAGAAGAAAGGATAAAAAAAATATATATAAAAACTTAGTATTAATGTCATAATATAATGCCAACTTCCTGGATCCCTGAGCCATTTAGGATTTCATTGGTAACAATAGGCACTTTGAATTGTGCCCAGAAATGGACACTTTAGGTTGGATCCAGACTTGTCCTGCCATAAACAAACTGCCCCTTCCATTTGTGGAAGGAACTCTGATCCAGCAGAGGAAGGGAAGAAAGAGATATTCATTCACTGATGCCCAGTCCCCTGCAACCTCAGGGCCACCTACCAAGCTGCCCTAGTCGGTCCCCCAACTCTCCAAATCAGGACTTCAGAGGGAAGAAGGACACATGGAGCAAAAATTGCCTCCTCACTTCCTCCAATGGGGCCCCATTCATTGGATGTCTGGATCTAATCTATTAAGTGCTGGCATATATACTCCTCTTTCCTTATCCATCTCTGAGGAATAGTGCACGTTAAATGGCTTCTGTGTTAAGGCTGATTTAAATGGCTTTCTCTGGTGACTCTCTCCACATGGTAAACTGTTTGTGTATAAAGTTTTCACCAGTTTGTGGCATATTAAATACTAATAAAACATTTATGGGCCAGAGCCCAGATCATCAGTTGCCTAAATTAGTAAGTGAAATCGTCTATGCATGTGTGTATAATAAATGTTATAATATATGAGTAGCAGTCCACATGGTGGAGTGAAGCCACAGGATGCACTCCTGACACCACATTGCTTATTTGAACAGGACTGGGATGGTGTCTTCACTCCCAACCAGATGAGCACACTCAGGACATGAAGGCTGGCTTTTGCAGAAAGCTTTATTCCAGAAGTCAGTACAGGAATGCAGCATCAGACATTCTAGGCATGAATCAGGATACAGAATGGGGCATGGAAGCAGCAATGGATAGTTGTCACAACAAGGATTCTCTCCCCAGACACTCCTTATAAAAGAGGGGGGCAGGCACTATATTTGCCCAAGCTAACTCTAGCACTTCCTAGCCTTTGTTCAAGGTGGGAATTCATTTTAGAAGCAGAGGAGAATTTTATAAGCCTACTTTTCTCCAGTCTGTGTGACTTTGGAGAAATGGTTGTCTCTGACTCTGACAAACTGCTCTCATTCATATCTCTCTGGAAGGGTCCAGTTGGTTTATTACAGTTGATGTGTTCTACAGCTAAATCTGGGCTGGGTGCCAGTGAGGATTCCTCTGTCTGACATAGGTGAAGGGGGGGTATTGACATCACTAGACTCAGAGGTTTCTGGATGCATGTCTCCCATGGTTTCCCCAGCCCCCTCCACAACATCTGTAATCCACTCTCCATTCTCCCAATCCTGCCATAGGTTCTCCATGGGTCCCATGACAGGTGGGGCAGGGAGATGGAGAGATGGAGACTTGATGGGTGCACTGGCAGAGCCAGTCTGATGCTCCCATCAGTGCACCCATGCAGCCCCAATTTTACTGTCTCCCTGCCCCACTCCAGCTCTTTCTAGGTAAGCTGCAGTGATGCTGGTGTTGGGAGGGCAGCTCTGAAGCCCTGCCCTATCGCATTAGCTACCACTGTAACATACAATACATACATTGGACAGCAGAGAGTGGGGGGAGCACCTGTCTTCATGACAAACACATATCTTCATGATTTTCATTAGACCACCCCACCCCACACACTGTGGTCTCAGTCTGTATCACCAAGCACACTAAAAGAATTGGCTTTAATATATACTTTTTTCAAAACCACTGCTATAATTTCAAGCTACTCATTTCAAGTAACATGTACTAGGTCAGAAGTGGAGAAACTGTGGCTTCTAGATATTGATTGACTACCATTTCTACTGTCCCAGACCATTGGCCATCTCCTGATTGGGGTTGATGGGACTTGGTGTCCAACAACATCTGGTAGAGGTAGGTCCAAAGTGGGCTCCAGCCATAAAAGTTTATTCTTTTCTGTTAACCTTTAATTTGTCACAGGACTTTTAGTTATGGTGGTCGCAAGAGTCACAAAAAACACCCAGCTAGCCAATGGCGATTTTTTAAAAAGTTTATGCTGTAGAGAAATTCTCCTCCCTGTCTGCTGCACACAAATGGCTACTGTATGAAGAGGGTAATCCTACTGCAGAGAAAGGAAAGTTTTCTGTTCCCTTCTCTCCCCGAAAAATCTTCGTAGGGAGAGGGATGGGGCATGGAGGGCTGTTAGCAATTGCCCCAGATTGGGCTTGAATCCTAAAACAAGATACCTTCAGAAAGTTCATGGAAGTTTCCCTTCTCTTCTCCCCCCCCCAAAGCCCCCTACATTCCATCCCACAATAGTTCAAAATGATCCTCTTATTCTCCAGAGAGACTTTTTGAGAGGCACAGGTGGCTATTTGTGGGAGGAAGGGGATAGGAAGCTTTCCTTCCGTAAAATTCCTTTCATTAACCGATTTTAGAATCCAAGCCATACACATCCCAGCTAAGGAGTGTGTTAATTGTTCTTGTACATTTATTCTTCACCTCCACCTTTTTGCTTCAGAACTTTTCAACTCTGAATCTCTTTTCAACTCCTCTACTTCTAGGACCCCTCAGCCAGCGCTTAAGTAGGTAAGTTTGCAAAGATTGTACAAGGTCTACTCTCCAAAACCCCTTGCACTAGGAAACTTTTATTTGAACAAAGCAGTGATTGTCCCTTACAGGATGTCCTGTGTGCCATGAAACAGACTTTTTGACTTCTGGTTCCATTGCTTAGCCTCTTCTTCTCTACAACTTTCCCCTAATTCCTCTGAACAATTCTCATCACTTCATGCTCAGCTCTCTCTCTCTCTCTCTCTCTCTCTCTCTCTCTCTCTCTCTGGGATGCTCCTCAAAGGATTATTTCATGAAGAGAACCAAAAGACCCTTAAAAGCTTAAAAACAAATTAAAATGTGTGTTTTAAGAAGTCTGCGTTTTTAATAATGTTTTAGAATTCATAAAGTAGAGCACCGCTTCCATCTAGGACAATTAGGTCAGCATAACTTCAATGAAGGTAATCACTGGCAATGTTCTTCCTTCAGATCATTTGATGACAAGGTTAATTATAAAACCTTATTATTCTCTATTTTTAATCCTACAAATACAGAGTTATAGATTGAAGTTCTAATCAAGCAAGCAGAAGTTGTCTTGTTGATAGAACAGGGTGCTACAGTTCTGTTGAAAGAGCTGTGATAAGTATTGATTGCAGACAGATGCTCCACAAATCTGAAGAGCCACATAGATTTTATCATTATGAACTTTACTGAGCCCTTGTATACTAGAAATAAGCACTGGGGTTTGTTGCTTAACATGACCAACACAGACAGGAGAATTTAACATCTCTAGTTATATCACACTAGGCAGCCAGATCAGTTCCCAGAATGCCTCCTGTTTATTTACTTATTTATTTATTATTTGATTTATATCCCGCCCTTCCTCCCATCAGGAGCCCAGGGCGGCAAACAGAAATGCTAATAACACTTTAAACATCATAAAAACAGACCTTAAAATACGTTAAAACAAAACAATGTTAAAAACATTTTTCTAAAAAAAGCTTTTAAAACATCTTTAAAAAAAATCTTTTAAACCACATTATTAAAAAAACACATATTAACAAGCAATTCTAACACAGACGCAGACTGGGATAGGTCTCAATTTAAAAGGCTTGTTGAAAGAGGAAAGTCTTCAAAAGGCACCGAAAAGATAGCAGAGATGGTGCCTGCCTAATATTCAAGGGGAGGGAATTCCTCAGGGTAGGTGCCGCCACACTAAAGGTCCGTTTCCTATATTGTGCAGAACACAAGCCCACCAACAAAGCCTACTGGAGCCAATTAACCCAGTAGGCCTCTGTGAAGATTAGGAGCAGTCATACCCATTCAAGCTTTTTCACACAGGGTCCATCTACTCCCCCTCCTGTCTTACACCCAGGGAAGGCCAGCCTTCTGCCAGTTACAGACTCTCACTCTGAAGGCATCTGGTGACTTTCTGCTATCATTCAGTTCACTGCACAGGCTCCCACCCTGTGCATGAACTACACATGCACCACACACCTTCCCCACCACCAATCTCCTCTAGATTGGTTTAAAAGAAAACAAATAAAAAATAAAAAATAAAAGGTAATAGAAGGGGGGTAGTGCCCCTGCCCTTGGGATTCCCTAAGTGACTCCCCAAGGGGCAACCCCTTTTGGCATCACCGCTTTGGTGGCAACCCCGCCGGCCCTGTTGTCAACTTATCTTACCTACAATGGATTAGGCACCCTGAAATACTGTTAAGAAGAAACGTGTTATCAGGGAAGAGGAACCTGTGACTCTCATCATACTTGACCTAATGTTCTGTCCCAGTCTGGTACAGGGGCAATCAATGTGGTGCTCTCTAGATGTTTCCAGACTAGAACTCCATGACAACCATGGGGCTGTCTCTAATATCATCTGGACCAACGCATGTGGCAGGACACACACTTGATCTTGTGTTCTCTTTGGGACAGAAAGAAGGTGATCTGAGGGTGGAGGGGTCCTTAGTGACTCCGTTGTCATGGACAGATCACCACTTCACAAGGTTTAGACTTTGTGCCCCCAGTAACCTTCGCAGGGGTGAAAGGCCGATTAAGATGGTCCACCCCTGGAGACTCATGGATCCAGAAGGTTTCCTGAATGCTCTGGGGGATATTCCCAGTATGGCTGTCGATACTGCCGAACCCCTGGTCAATCTCTGGAATACGGAGGTGACCTGGGCGGTGGACACTATTGCTCCAAAGCGCCCTCTCCCACCAGGGAAGGCCCATAATACACCTTGGTTTACTCAAACCTTCGGCCTGATGAAACGGCAGGGACGACAGCTAGAGCAACGATGGAGAAAAACAGTCCACTTCTGATCGAACACAGGCTAGAGCTCATTTTCGAGCCTATCATGTGGCAGTGATGGCAGTGAAGAAAGGGCACTGCTTTGCCACCATTGTGTCTGCTCAGTGTCGTCTGGCGATGCTTTTCCGGGTGGTCCGGGGTCTTTGGGGCTCTGGCCCTACATTAGATTCTGAGCCCTCAGTCGCTCACTGTGACGTGTTTGCGAGGCACTTTGCAGACAAAATTGCTTGCATTCGGACTGACTTGGACTCCTCATTAACTACAGTTGTGCCAGATGTCCCCGAAGCTTCCTCTTGTCATTTTTCTATCGATACTTTTCAGCTTATAAAGCCTGAAGATGTGGACAGGATTCTGGGAGAATTGAGGGCCACTACTTGTTCCCTTGACCCTTGCCCATCCTGGTTAATCAAATCTGCCAGAGGGGGACTGGCTGACTGGTTGGCATATTTAATTAACACCTCCCTAAGGGAAGGTTCTATGCCAACATTGTTGAAGGAGGTTGTGATAAGACATTTGTTTAAAAAACCTTTGTTAGACCCTGAGGATCCTAACAACTTCCGCCCAGTCTCTAATCTCCCCTTTTTCAGAGCTTGAAAGTAACTAGTTACAAGTAACGAATTACTTGTAATTCATTACGTTTTTGAGTAACGAGTGGGTAATTCCTTTACATTTTGATTGTAATAGAACTGGGAGTAATTTTACTACTTTTGCGAAGTAATTGTAACGTTTCTAGAATTACTTTTGGGCATTACTGGGGGGGAGCAGGGCAAGTCTTCTGCTCCTCTGATTTGTGGATGAAAATCATGTGCCTCAAACTGGTCTTCTGTGCAGTGTTGCTCTTTCCTCATGCTCTGTGGATGGGTAGGAGGCGACGAGGGAGAAGGTGGAGAGTGAGACGGGGTGGAGTGGAGAAAACAATTATTTTAAAAAACGGATAGTGGTGGTGAAGAATGGAGTGGAGGGGGAAAGGATCCGGAGGTCAAGAACATGGACAAAGGAGGAGAAGGAGGCAGCAGCAGAATGGAGATAAAGAACTGTGGAGGTGAAAGATGACGTGTGTATGTGTGTGTGTGCATGTGTGAGTGTGAGTGTGAGTGAGTGAGTGAGTGAGTGAGTGAGTGAGAGAGAGAGAGAGAGAGAGAGAGAGAGAGAGAGAGAGAGAATACTGTGTTTGCACTTGGCACACAAACTGGCCTCCACCACCCTCTCTGGCTACTGTGCTGCATTTGCAGTATTTTAACTTTTTTGCATCTCAGTGGAAAATGTGTGCTTGGCTGAGTGTTCCTTAGTTGGTGGCAGGACTGTTGACCCATAGGCATGACTGCCTGGAGTTTCCATCAAGTCTTAAGAAGCAAGGAAGAGCAGAGCAGGGGTTAAACTGCTTGCAGAGCCTTGCAGAGCCTTGGCACAGCTGTCAAGGCCAACACCTGGCGCTGCCAAGGCAACCGGGAGAGATATAGGCTGGACAGCTCTGCCAGCCTAGTGTGGGGGAAGCTGTTCCAGTGGGGGAAGGAGATCTTGCAAGTGTGTTATCGAGAGAAAGCGAAAGTCTTGGAAGCTCTGTGTGCTTTGCTGCTGCCTTAATGTCCAGAGTAAAGGACTCTTAAACCAAGAGATCTGTCTGTGTCTGGATTACTTGAACTTCACACTGTTCACCTGTTACTGTGCCGGTCACGCAATTCCACACACACCAACAGGGTTATGGGCCCAGATCCGGCACACGTTACAGCGCAGTGAGAGTCAAGACAAGAGTTCCGGAAGGCTGATTGATTGTGCCTTGAAGAGGTGAGCGGAGATGGCAGTTAATATGTCTGCAGGCTTGCCAATGGAACGTCTTACGGAGACTAATTACGCCAGCTGGAAGCTAAGGATGAGAGCGTTTCTGATTAAAGAAGACTTGTTTGAAGTTATTGATACCACCCCACCGGCAGTCCCTCAGGCGGCCTGGACGTGTAAGGATGAGAAGGCTCAGGCTTTTATTACTTTGGCACTCTCCGACTCTCAATTGCTCTATGTGAGAGATGAACCCACGGCGAGACGGATGTGGGATGTGTTGCAAACTGTCCATGTGCAACAGACAGCGGGGAGCAAACTTTGTTTGGCAAGAAGGCTGTACCAGATGCGTCTAACAGAAGAAAGCACCATGACTGAGCACCTAACAGAGTTCAGACGTTTGTTTGCAGAATTGGAGGACAGAGGGATGGAGCATAGCATCCTTCAGAAGGTGTACATAGTTTTGGCTTCACTTGACGAATCCTGGAATAATCTCGTGATGTCCATGGAGGCTATGCCAGATGGAGGCCTGAATTTGGACTTTGTAGAGGAAAAACTGAACCAAGAGTGGCAAAGGAGGCAGGAGAAGAAGAAAACTGAGCTGAAAGAAGCTGTCAGAAGCAAGCAGTCCGACTTCAAGGAGCAGCAGAGGCTGAAATTGTGTTATTTTTGTGGAGCACGGGGTCATAAACAAAGGAACTGTGCAGCCAGGCGGAAAAGCAGAGACTGTGGCTGGAAGCAGTCAAGTGTGAACTTTGTCAGTGCAGAACAAGCTCAAACCATTTCTACGGAATGGGTGTGTGACAGCGGAGCATCCCATTGTCTTGTAAAGGACCTAAGTTTATTTCACACGTCAAGAGCAGTACAAGACTCTGTTTTGTTAGCAGATGGATCCCGGAGAGACGTGCTGGCGAGAGGCACAGTGAAGATACGTAAGATTGGCATTCTGACAAACGTTTTGTATGTACCTGACTTATCTAGCAATATTCTGTCTGTAAAGAAATTAGTGGATATTGGCTATACGGTATGTTTTGACAAAGAGAAATGTATTGTGCAAAGAGGGGGTGAGGTCTGCATGCAAGGGTGCTTAAAAGATTCACAGTTCATAATACAAAGCAATCATGCAGAGTGTGCTGAGTTAAATGCAGAGAGGCAGACACATAACGGCTGTGTGCATGACTGGCACAGAAGGTTGGGACATGCAAACTATGAGACAATTAAGAAAACCCCTACGCATTGTGAAAACATGAAATTGACAGAGTGTGGGCAACTAATAGATTGTGATGCCTGTTGTAAATCGAAGGCTACGGTTGCACCCATTAAGAAGGAAGCAGAATGCACCACAACCGCTCCGTACCAACTGATTCATGTTGATCTGTCAGGGCCGATACAGAGTTCACGAGGGGGTGCTAAATACTTTATGGTAGTGGTTGATGATTTTACGAGGTTCTGTCATGTTTATTTACTGAAAAGAAAAGATGAGGCTGAACAGAAGCTGCGTCTGTTTATCAAGAAGATTGAAACACAGCATGGCATTACAGTGAAAGCTATTCGCTCAGACCAGGGAGGGGAATTCACGGGCAAAACATTGCATGACTTCCTGGAAAGCAAAGGTATAGAGCAAAACTTCACAGCTCCATTTTCTCCGTTTTGTAACGGGGTGGCAGAGAGGAAAAATAGAGCCCTTCAGGAATCCGTGAGAGCCATGTTGATGGATTCCAGCCTAGCCGGCTCATTCTGGAGAGAGTGCATTTTGTATGCGACATACATACAAAACAGGGTGTTGTACAGTGCCATTGGGATCTCACCCTATGAAAAACTCATGGGGAGAAAGCCAAGGGTGCAGCACATTCAGCGGTTCGGGGCTAGGTGCTGGGTACACATTCCCAAAGGCAAGAGGCATGGAAAACTGGCTCCCAGAGCACAGGAAGCATTTGTGCTGGGTTTCCAACATGCTTACTACAGGGTTTGGGTTCCTCAGACACAGCAGGTAGTACTGAGTAGGAGCATAAGGATCTCAGTCAAGCCATGGGACCAAAACCAGACTGTTATTCTGAATGGGTCAGACAATGCACCAACACAAGAGGTGAAAACAGAAGAGACTCAAGTGCCTTTGAAAGATGCTCTAAATGAATTGATATGGGGCAAACGTAAAGCTAAGAAAAGAAAGGCTGACGATCTGGCTCTACCTGAGCAAGCCGTACCAAGTACAAGTACAGATAGTGGTGGTGCAGGGGGAGCCGAAGCTCCAGTTCCCTTGAGGCGCTCTGAAAGGTCTAACATTGGGAAGCCGCCAGACAGATTCACAGTAGGTTTAGTCAGCGACACAGGTGCATACGTGGAACGTGAAATGGATGCAGAAACGTTATATCTGACTTGTGTACAACCAAAGTTCTGTGAATAAAGCTTAAAAGAATCACTGGTCTTTGTAAACTGGAATGTAAGAATGTAACTGTAATGTAAATGTAACTGGAAACTGAACTGTAAATGTAAATGTATTGCTGGAGTGTATGTAGCCTTGATGGAAAGGTGGGAGCTGTTGACCCATAGGCATGACTGCCTGGAGTTTCCATCAAGTCTTAAGAAGCAAGGAAGAGCAGAGCAGGGGTTAAACTGCTTGCAGAGCCTTGCAGAGCCTTGGCACAGCTGTCAAGGCCAACACCTGGTGCTGCCAAGGCAGCCAGGAGAGATATAGGCTGGACAGCTCTGCCAGCCTAGTGTGGGGGAAGCTGTTCCAGTGGGGGAAGCTGTTCCAGTGGGGGAAGGAGATCTTGCAAGTGTGTTATCGAGAGACAGCGAAAGTCTTGGAAGCTCTGTGTGCTTTGCTGCTGCCTTAATGTCCAGAGTAAAGGACTCTTAAACCAAGAGATCTGTCTGTGTATGGATTACTTGAACTTCTCACTGTTCACCTGTTACTGTGCCGGTCACGCAATTCCACACACACCAACAAGGACAGGGTCTGGAAGGTGGTTAAGTGAGAGAGATTATGCTAGCTGGCTAAGTGGGGGGGTTGCACTTGGTTTGACGTGCACAGATCTGAGTAGTGGCCTCAGCCTCCCTCCCCCCCACCCTTACCAGCTGGGAGACCACCATTGCTATCTTATGAATAAAAATAATTATTCTACTACCTCTGTATGTGTTTGTTTATTTGTAATGTTGTTTTAGGCTACTTAGATGTGCAGCAGCCAAGGCCAGCACCTTGTAGGTGTATTTTTCTAAGTAACTGAAATGTAATTGTAGTGATTACTTTGGAGGAAAAGTAAAGTAATCAGTTACTTTCAGAACAATTGTGGTTGTAACGGTAATTACTACTTTTTTGGGCCATGTAACTGTAACTGTAATTTATTACTTTTCAAAAGTAATCTTCCAAGCTCTGGCTAAGACCAAGATGGGGTGCCACTTTTGGCCTCGTGAACGGAATACCACTTATGTTGCTCTTACACTAGGTGCAGGAAGACTCACACCGTGAACTTTTTATCTGAAGGCGCACCCTCGGGATTGACATAAGCGAGGCACCCTGATACTGTATTCTGAACTTGGTTCTATGACATTGTTTAATTATATTGCTTATTGTTATTGTTATACTGTTATAGTTTTTGATGTTTCTGATATTTTGATGTGTTATATGCTGTATTGTATGTCACTCAGAGTAGCTGGGAAGTCAGCCAGATGAGCATCTAACAAATCGAATAAATAAATAAAATAAATAAATTTTGCAAAATTTACACTAAAAAAACTCCAAACATAATTGTGGAATAATGGCACTGACTATTCTGCAGAATAGTCTCCAGTGGACATCAGGAGTGTCTCAGTTTGCACAATATAAAACAGTGGGAGGTGAAATATATTCTAGCAAAATTCTAAGTGTGCTCTATGTTTTTAATTGACCGTGCCCACTCTGACGCCCTTCCCTGGCTCTCCCTATCAGGTTCCTACCTGCTTGTGGTCACTGCCTGTCTCTAGGCACCACCAGGGACTCCACCAGTCCGGACTGTCCTTTATTTTATTTTTTCTCTCCCCGCTCTAGCACAGATCTCAACAGATCCCCCTGCTAGGCAACCACCAGTCACATCCTATAACCAGTATTCCCAGAGACTCTGAATACTGGTATTGTTATTCTCTTCACCACTGCCACCATTTGTTACAGTTTCCCTTCAGCCTTGGTCATTACCTTACCCTCCCTTCTGGTCTGTGAAACCCCAGCCAAGGATCAGGCCTTTGGTAAACCAAATTAAGTATTTATTAAAGATAGCAAAGCTAACAAGATTAACAAGATTTCTTCTTAAGGCACATAAGCATATGGTTTTACTCAATACTAATCCGAACTCCACCCCCCTCCTTCTCCACTCTCTCCTGGTAAACCACTCTCTCAAACCCACCAAACAACCCACTCTTTCTCTTCTCCCCCCAGATTCCACTCTCTCTTCCTTTTATACGTTCAGCCATTTTAAACACTCAGCCAATCATCTAGCATTCTACTGCCCATTCACTCCCCCTCCTCTTTTACTCCACTTACCATGTATCTTCTAAACAACAACACTTACCATATATACATTAATATAGGAACATCACACCCACCTTGCCTTAAATGAAATGGTTTGAACACAGCAGCCTGAAACCATGCATCCTTTTTATCCAACAGCTAGAGTCACTGCTGAAGTAGCAATATATTTTAATCAGTCTGATTTTACATCAAACTGCAGTTTCAGATTCAACTGTTAATGCACCCAAAATAGAAATAGAACATAACCCGCAATTTGAAACACAAATTGCTGTCTTCACCATCACATGACATTGACCAATAAAAAGGCTTTGAAATTACTATAAATAAAATTGACACAGATTTCTAGAATGAATAATGAGGCAAATAAAATTTTCTAGATTAGATTCTCTGTAGAAACATTAGTAACACAGGAAAGAGGCAAAGTAAGAAGAACACCAACAAACATTTGTTGTTGTTATGTGGCTTCAGGTCGACTACGACTTATGGTGACCCTATGAATCAGTGACCTCCAATAGCATCTGTCGTGAACCACCCTGCTCAGATCTTGTAAGTTCAAGTCTGTGGCTTCCTTTATGGAATCAATCCATCTCTTGTTTGGCCTTCCTCTTTTTCTACTACCTTCTGTTTTTCCCAGCATTATTTTCTTTTCTAGTGAATCATGTCTTCTCATTATGTGTCCAAGTATGATAACCTCAGTTTCATCATTTTAGCTTCTAGTGACAGTTCTGGTTTAATATGTTCTAACACCCAATTATTTGTCCATGGTATGCACAAAGCTCTCCTCCAACACCACATTTCAAATGAGTTGATCTTTCTCTTATCTGCTTTTTTCACTGTCCAACTTTCACATCCATACATAGAGATTGGGAATACCATGGTCTGAATGATCCTGACTTTAGTGCTCAGTGATACATCTTTGCATTTGAGGACCTTTTCTAGTTCTCTCATCGTTGCCCTCCCCAGTCCTAGCCTTCTTCTGATTTCTTGACTATTGTCTCCATTTTGGTTAATGACTGTGCCGAGGTATTGATAATCCTTGACAAGTTCAATGTCCTCATTGTCAACTTTAAAATAACATAAATCTTCTGTTGTCATTATAATTCTCCAACTTTGGAGATGGCAGGGGTTGCCATCATTCACCATATTGTCAGAGGCACATGTTACCAAATTGTTCCAAGCTACACAGGAAGTGGATTGGACTGTGAAAGACCAACCCAAATTGTATTTGCATTTTGACAAATTTGTAGGGCAGTCCAATATCTCAGAGAGGAGGTCAGGTCTCCTGCTCCCCTGGTGCATTCACTACAGCTGCCCAATTTCCCTGCTTTTTAAAATTTGATAGAAATATCTGTGGGCTATAGGTACATTCTTAAACCACAAGGTTTTTTGCCTATTAGTGAATCTTACTATAGATGTAAATGACACATATTACTGCCAGAGCCCAGGAATTCAATCTTGTCTGAATTGAAGGCACTGGCAAACTTAGAATCATAGAATCACAGAACAGTTGAGTTGGAAGGGACTGATAAGGCCATTGAGTCCAAGTCCCTGCTATGTGCAGGAATCCAAGTATCGAATCATAGAATAGTAGAATTAGAATTCAGTATAGCAGTAGTGTGTTCTTCAGGCATATTGAAGTTGGAGATACTTGGGATAGTAAGAAGTATCATGGCAGGAACATGGTCAATGTAAAATGTCATGGGAAACACATGAGCTTATTCTGTAATATTCTTGTTGCTTGGTGCAGTTTCTATGGACCAAACTAAATGGATTGTGGGGGAAGGTGTGAGCACTTTCCTCACTTTTTAAAAAAACGGTAATACAATTGCAGGGAGTTATGAATTTGACTGGCGGAGCATGGTGAGTGTGTACATTCCATTTTGCAAATTAACCTCCTTCTTTTCTCCCAGTAACTTTTTACCCCCCTTTTTAATTGGGAAATCAGTCGGAAGGGATCAGTTTAGATCACAAAGATGGTCTTGCTGTCCCAGTCAAATTCATAGCCCCTTGTGGGTGCATTTCAGGTTTGAAAAAGACAACCACCAGCAGGACATGTCTCATCTAGTTTGAAGATCCCTGGTTCTTTCAAATCTACAATTGTAAGGGTTCCCTGGAGAGAAGGAATGCCTATTAAACCAGTTTAAGTGTGGCCAAAGGCTTCTGTTATGTTAGTTTATGTTATATATTCCACCCACTAACAGTAACCTTATTCTCCTGAGTTCTATAGCCTTCTTTAGGCATTCACTGCAGAACACACGGTGCCTTCAAGAATGTATGGGAATAGGATTGTACCCTGGATGACATCACATGCACTGGCAACACTACTGAGCTGCCCCACAGTTGACTAAGTCTGACCAGAGCTTGGAAAAGTTACTTTTTTAAAACTACAACTCCCATCAGAACCAGCCAGCATGGCCACTGGATTGGGCTCATGGGAGTTGTAGTTCAAAATGTAACTTTTCCAAGCTCTGAGTCTGACAGGGGCTGGTTCATCACACAAAAGGTTTGCAACATGGAGATGGGAACCTCCATTAATTAGGTACCTTTGCATAGGCTCCTTCTGGGAGGAAGAGTGGGATATCTATTAAATAAATAAATAAAATGTTTTGCAGTGAACACCTGATAAAGGGCTTAAGTGTCTGTTGTTTGTGAGGCTGGGAAGACAGAAAATTGTGTAACTACATTTCAGTTTGGGAATGCAGATGATGGGTATTTCTAATCATATCCAGTGGGTTTGAAGATGCTGGTAACAGTTCATTAAAAAAAAGCTTTCTCCCCACCCCAGCAAAAGAGGAAAAAATGAGAGCTTCATACATCACTAAAATGTTTTGTACCTTCAAAAGCTACTGTCAATTTTCCAAAGCAAGCATGAACTCTTCCACCTCCTGTAGGTTAAAATGATGAGCAAAATCTACAAGGCTAATGCTAAGCAAATTGCATTGGAAGAATCATGCTTCATTAGCAATCTCTTTTACTAAGGCACCTGTTTTGCTCAGCTCATGAAAAAGGGGTCTTCCCCTTCTTCCCCATCTCTTTGCTAATTAAATTGCTTCATTTTCATGTTAATATCCCAATTTTTATTCCTCCTCCATATCTCCCAAGCATATTCATTGCAAATGTGTTCATCTACTGAGAGCAATTTGCTAATTGTGCTGGTAAAAAGTTACATTGTCAGGTTGCTTTCATAAATCACACTCCCTTGTAAAAAGTTCTTTATGCATGATTTTTAATACAGCCAGAACACAGAAAATCACCATGACATTCGTGTTCAGGTTCTAAAACATAAGCCCAGGTAGCTGGCTACATAAACTAGGTTTCATAGAGGAAGTAGTCAATATATTTTTTTAAATGGGGAACAATTAGTTTTCCCCATTAGAATGATACTTTCATCCTTCTTTCTTCCAAACCACTATGCATTCCACTATGCATTTTTAATTATTTTAATTGTTCCTTTCCCCCCCTTGTTTTGCATTTCTCTCCCCTCCATGATGTTTGCAGATCATCACAGACAAGTTTTAATCTTCTGTTGCTTTCCCTGTTTTCTACAGGACCAATGTTGTTATACCATCTCCAAACCGAATAACTGTGGGGCACTTATGATGTCAGAACCTCTACATGCAACTGTGCATGGGTGGGAAAAGGCTGTATATGTAGGGATGCTGGAGTCACAAGCTCCCTCTCTGTGGTGGTGACTGTGGTGTCTACCTGAAAAAAAGTATAGCTGCAATCATAGAAATAGCTGCTCACCATGTGCAATCAAGTTCACTCGCTCACCTCTTCTCCACCTATCACAGTTACCAGCAGAATGCTCATTGCTACTGATATTCTCAACTGAAGATTCTCCTGACATTGCTGATAATTATGACAGATGGATGTTTATGAACCAATGAAGTGTCTTTTGAGGCAGATCCAGGATCCCACTGGGGAGTTTTGAAGGTTCAAGGCCAAAGTGGTATTGGTCATACTGCTTTGGCCTTGTGTTGATTTCTACTGAACGTGTGTGCGTGTGTCCAGATCAAGGCCATGGCCAGGCTCTAACTATTTGTCCCTACTGTTCTTATCAGAATCAGTCCTTCTGTTTGCAATGGGAGAAAAACTCCTGCTGTCATCAGTGGGGGCTTTCATCACATTGCAAATAGCTGATGAGGGGCCCCCAATTTGAATCGGGGCCATGGTGGCAGCAAACTTTTAGAGCCCCACTCACCCTATGACACAGTCGCACGTCAGCCTAGTCCTTCACCTAGTATGGGAGAAAGAGAATCAGCTAAGTAAGACTAAACTGTGTAATAACAGCCACATCTTCTTTGGCTCTTAGTGTTTGCAAACAGCAGATTAAGTGGTAGAACCTGTTTCTGAGCTATGCAGTACTTCATATTACATGATGGGATGACTCTCCCTATATTTTAAGATAATAATTAAAACTTGATAAGGGGATGCCAGGAAGAAGAGTTTTAACGGAACCTTCCCCATAACATGTCATTCTTGTGATGCAGAGAATTAAATACTGGACAGGCTACTATGTTCCTTGTTAGAACACTGTCAAATGTTCATTTTACTGTATTGTAATATGGTCACTATTTGATAGCTGACTGTTATTGCATGTCAGACACTGTCAGTTACTGACTGTTAACATCTGACATGTTGACTGTTACTTGGGGGGGATCACTGAATGTGAAATCCTGATGCTGCAACCAAAATGTTTGCTAAAAAATTGTGGAATATTCACATGTTCAGAATTTCTGGAGAATATTTGCCATAAATAAATATATCTCATAAGGAAGTGAGAAAATCATTTCAGCTCCAGTCTGGTTAGAATGTGCTGCCCTGTACAAGGATAAAACAAACATTCCATTTTTTTTTAAAAAAAGAACTGTGATTATCTAAATTTTTAGAAGTTAATTTCGAGTAGATGAGGTAAATAAATGACCCTAGAAGAACACTTCCTGCTTTCTTTCTGGTTTTATGATGTCAGGAATATACAGTCTATAAATAGCAGATTAGACATTTTAATTGCCACAAACGAATCTGTAAGCAAGCCACAATATCACCCCTCTACAATCAACAGGCTTTGAGTAAGGTCTCACTTATTTTGTAGAAGATTGTAATTTTGCGACTATAAGGCCCTCTAGTGGCCATTTCTTTTATTTTACTCTCTGTTTTTAAGAATAGCTCTCAAAAGACTGTAGGGCTCCTCCTCTCCTTTTAAACTACTTCTGCATTAGGGTAGCGAAGTAATGGCTTTGTTTACTGATTAAGTTTATGTTCCCTTCTGCTAAATTGCTGGGAAGAGACAGAATACATACATATGGTTCAATTATCAAGAAACCTTTTGGTTTCACATTGCAGGCTTTTTGCGTTATTCACTCAAGCTCCACAATGCCAGGATACCGCAGCTGTTAAGGGCCACACCTGTAACAGATGCATTATTTCGGCCAGGGGTGCAGAACCTTTTTCTGGGCCACCCTCTGGGGGGCAAATTCCAGTAGTGGACAGGGCCAGAGGCCAAAGCGGGCAGAACCACCGATGTGAGTGTTACCTTTGTTAGGCTAGTTTCTCCACACACATTCACACATCCCTCTATCCTCCATTCAAGCAAAAAAGAAGCATGATCACATTCCAGCTAGGCAAAAACACTCAAAAAGGATGCAAGGGATGGCTAGTAAGGGGAGAGGAGGTGTGGCTAGGGAGTCATTATGGCCTGGAGAGAGTTGGAGAGGCCTGGAGGACTGCATTTGGCCCCCAGGCCTGAGGCTCCCATCCCTGATTCAGGCAATATGGATATGGTAGGGTTGTGGTTAGTTTAAGGTTTACCACTGCTTTGGAGCTGAATGGCTGTTAGCGGTATAGATTGGTCTGTTCACTGAAATTAGGGTTGCCAGGTCAGAAGCATCCCAAACCGTGAGATTTCAGGGGCAGGCCCAAGTGATGTCATTAAGCATGATACATTAAGCATCAACCACAGTTGCTTGCAGCATACAATTCAAACAAAAACATTTCTCTGTTTGGAAATTAAGATAGAAATCTTAGCTAAAAGGTAGTGTTTCCAGGTCTAGCTGAAGTGACAGAATAATTTCTTCTCACCTGCTTAGGGAGCCTGGGTAGGGAACATTTAATCTAGCCTACTTGCTTCTGGCAAGAATGCTTTAAGTGCCCTCAGGCCAGGCCAGTCACCAGAAGGCCATTGTAGGAAGAAAGCAGCCTAGTGTTGTGGAGATGTTAGATGGGAACACTCAGGAGTAAAGATGGATGCCCCTGAAAGCTGCAATTCTAAACACACTTACTAAGGGACTAAGCCCTATAGAACTCAATAGGACTTACTTCTGAGTAGATATGATTAGGATTGTGATTAGGGTTGCCAGGTTCAGGGCCTGAGACTGATCCTGTATCTTTAGGAGAAGAGAAAGTCAGCCAAGTATATGAATTCTCTTTTACCGCTATTGGACAAGAAACACACAGTCATGCAAACAACAAGGTACATCATCAGCGGGTTACAGGGGTTTTAGACATGGAACCACTCTTATTACTTCTATGGATGTAAGGGAGTGAGGTTAAAGGTAAAAGAAATGCAAAGAGAAAAAGAAAAAGAAAAAGTGATCATTTCTTAAATGCAATACCATACCAACCACAACAAGATTCCTATGAGTAAGGCAGAAAACTCAGAATCCCACAGCCAGTCAGGATTCCTAACCAAAACCAGAACTAAAAAAATCCTGGCAGCCATTCAGCCAAGGTCACAGAAATCCCCAGGCAACACAACTTGACCCAAGGCTGTAGTTAGTGCAGAATGCTGTAGCATGATCACTGACATCAGTAAGACCATACCAGCACATAATACCACTGCTGTGAAATCTGTACTTGTTGCCAATTTGCTACCAGGCCAAGTTCAAGGTGTGCTTTCCATGTTATGGGTGCTGCATAGTACTTGTTCTGCTCTTGTAAGAAATTGATAATTTAGTGTGCCAGCACCTACACTTTGGAACTCCCTGCCTATTGACATTAGGCAAACCCCTTCATTGTACTCTTTTTGGCACCTGCAAAAAATATTTTTGTTAAGGTAAGCATTCCCAGGCATGTAGAAGCTATTATTATTTTAATCTGTTTTTAACTCATTGTTTGTTTTATTATTTTGAAAGTTTTTTAATACCTGTCTGTTTTTGCCAATAATGTTATTGTTTTAATTCCTTCTGTAAACTGCTGAGGTTTTTTACAATAAATTGGCATGTAGATGTTGTAAATAAAATACATAAATACAGTTTGGAGTCACTGTTGCCTTTTTGTCTCTTTCCACTTTTAGGAACAAAGGAATCTACTTTATACTGACTCAAGCCAGTTTGTACCATCTAGCTCAGTATTGAGGACATGGATTAGCATTGGCTCTCCAGAATTCCAGCCATAGTCTTTTCCAGTGATAGAATTTTGGATGTTTGTGTGATGTTCCTGCTTGTAGGGTAAATATGGTAAGTGCTGTTTATATAGAAGACATATGGTAAGTGGAGTGAAAGAGGAGGGGGGAGTACATGAGCAGTAGAATGCTGGATGATTGGCTGAGCGTTTGAATGGCTGGGAGTATAAATGGAAGAATGACAGTTGAATCGAGGTGGATGTTATTAGGGTGGAGAAGAAGGTGTTTGGTGGTGGATGTTGGGAGTGTGGAGAAAGGTGTTTGAGGGTGGAGGTCAGGAGTGTGGAGAAAGAGGGAGTTGGAGTTCTGATTAATAATAAGTCAAGTACAAAGCAGGAATAGATGAAACCATACGCTTGTGAAACATTCTAAAACTAATCTTGTTATTTCTGATATTTAATAAATACTTATTTGGTTTACCAAAGGCCTGATCCTTGGCTGGGGGATATACATACCAGAAGGGAGGGCAAGGTAATTACCAAGGCTGAACAGAAACAGTATCTAATGGTGGCAGCGGTGAAGGGAGGATTAATAACAATTCAAGTATCCAGAGCAACCCAGAGTTGTATGCGTTATCTATAAAGATACAAGGGGGTTGGGAACAGCATAAGCACGCAGTCACAAAAGTAACCAGCTAGAGAGAGACTCAGGCAAAGTCTCTGGAAGTATTGGTTATAGGACGTGACTGGTGGTGCTGCCTAGCAGGGGGATCTAGTGAGATCTGTGCTAGAGCAGAGTGAGAAACCATATAAAGGACGGTCCGGACTGGTGGTATCCCTGGTGGTGCCTAGTGAAAGGCAGTAGCCACAAGCAGGTGGGAACCTGACAGGGAGAACCAGGGAAGGACATCACAGTTTGCATGCAAAGCATGTGCCCTACCACTGAGCTACAGCCCTTTCCCTGTTTAAAAAAGTATTGTTTAGAATTGTTATTTTCAATGCACTAATGAATGGACAGCATACCTAGGGTAGATCCATACCATTCATTTAAACCACATTTGAAGCACATGAATCCCACCACAGAATCATGGGAATTGTAGTTTGTTAAGGGTGGTGAGAACTATAACTGTGAGGGAAAAACTACACTTGCCAGGATTCATTGGAGGAAGTTGTGATGTTCCTATATATTAGTGTATATATGGTAAGTGCTGGTTGTTTAGAGTATACATGGTAAGTAGTGAAAGAGGAGGGGGAGTGAATGGGCAATAGAATGCTTGATGATTGGCTGAATGTTTAAAATGGCTGACAGTATAAATGAAAGGATGACAGGTAAATCTGGGGGAATGTGAGGTGGTGAATTGTGGAATCTGGGGGGAGAAGAGAAAGAGTGGATTGCTTGGTGGGGTTGGAGAGAGTTGTTTGCCAGGAGAGAGTGAAGAAGGAGGGAGGTGGAGTTTGGATTAGTATTGAGTAAAACCATATGCTTATGTGCCTTAAGAAGAAATCTTGTTAATCTTGTTAGTTTTGTTATCTGTAATAAATACTTAATTTGGTTTACCAAAGGCCTGATCCTTGGCTGGGGTTTCACAGACCAGAAGGGAGGGTAAGGTAATGACCAAGGCTGAAGGGGAACTGTAACAAATGGTGGCAGCGGTGAAGAGAATAACAATACCAGTATTCAGAGTCTCTGGGAATACTACTATTGGGACGTTACTGGTGGTTGCCTAGCAGGGGGATCTGTTGAGATCTGTGCTAGAGCGGGGAGAGAAATCATAAGAGAGAGCGGTCCGGACTGGTGGAGTCCCTGGTGGTGCCTAGAGACAGGCAGTAACCACGAGCAGGTAGGAACCTGACAGGGAGAGCCAGGGAAGGAGCGTCACAGAAGTCATGGCTTTAAATGCAAGTTGGATGTACTTTAAATATATTGTGAGGATCTACTTCATAAACTTTGCCTCTATGTGTATTGCTTTAATTATTTTTTTAACTGGAAATAACTACAAAGTTTCCTGGGTGATTGTGGGCTACTCACCATCTGTCAGCGTTATCTGCCTCTCATGATGAAAACAACAGAGGGGAACCATAGCCATCTCAAGGAAGAACACGTTTAAAATATAGAGGAAATAATAATGTACAACCTTAGTGTGAAATCAGATACTTACTGAGACTTAGCATGAAAAAATGTTTATATAATCATAAATGTCAAAGATGTTTCTTATTTACACAACCTGTAAAGATATTTGTAGTACAATTCTATGAATGTTTACTCAAAAGCAAGTCCCAATATAGTCAATGGGTTTTACTTAAACAGAGAAGAATGCACAGAACTGCAACCTCAAGTGATAAGGAACTTCATTCATCCAACCCAATGTTCAGAATCATGCTACTTTGAACTGTTTTGCAACTGTTTTATACTAGTTTTTTATGGTTATTTGATTTTAAAGGGATTTATTTCTTCTTGTGAGCTGCCTTGGTTTCCAATTGGCAACCCTATCTCACAGGGATTTGGAAAGACTCCATACGCTTTAGGTTTGCCAGGTCAGAAGCATCCCAAACCCTGAGATTTCAGGGGCAAGCCCTAGTGATGGCATTGAGCATGATATATTAAGCATCAACCACAGCTGCTTGGAGCATACAACTAAAAAAAAAAATCTCTAATCGGAAATTAAGACAGAAATCTTAGCTAAATGAGGGTGTTTCTAGGTCCAGCTAAAGTGACAGGATCATTTCTTCTCACCTGCTTAGAGAGTATGAGTAAGGAACATTTAATCTAGCCTACCTGTTTCTGGCAAGAAGGTTTAAGTGCCCTCAGGCCAGGCCAGTCACCAGAAGGCCATTGTAGGAAGAAAGCAGCCTAGTGTTGTGGAGATGTTAGATAGGAGCACTCAGGAGTAAAGATAGATGCCCCCGAAGGGTGCAATTCTAAACACATTTACTAAGGGTCTAAGCTCCATAGAACCCAACAGGACTTACTCCTGAATTAGGGTTGCCAGGCTCAGGGCCTGAGAATGATTCTGTATCTTTAAGAGAAGAAAAAATTCAGCGAAGTACAGGTTTTCTTGCAACACTGTAATGGGAAAAACCACAAGGTGAAATTCTCCCTTCCCCCTGCACAACTTTTAAAGATATAGAAGACCTCTTGGAGGCTGGGCACTTGGCTGAATTTTCTCTTCTCTTAAAGATACAGAATCATTCTCAGGCCCTGAGCCTGGCAACCCTATTCTGAATAGGTATTGTTAGGATTGTGCTGTTCGTAAGACTTGACTAGGGAACCTCTGCCATGATATCCTTATCAAAGCAGGGTTGGCAACCCCCTCCCTGGAGTGCCCTGCCTGCCTTTTAACATTGCTGCTCCAAACATCTTTACAGACTTGACCCTTCACTGCAGAGAGTGGTTTGAGAAATGAGTAAGAGTTAAGACGATTCTTTACTCTTTCCTGCCTACTCTGTGGGCTGCTATAAACTGATAGCCAACCTAATTCCAGTGAGTAATAATTGACAGAGACAAAATACACATGGTTTGGTCTACCTTCACAGGCAGTAGACTGGGGACAACAGCACTTGAAGTCACACTTCCAGTATGTAAATTCTCTTTTACCACTATTGGGCAAGAAACAAATTATTATACAAATATCAAGGTGCATCATCAGTGGGTTTAAGGGGGTTGTGCTGTCTGCATGGAACAACTGTTGTTGTTTTTATGGATGTAAGGGAGTAAGGTCAGAGGTAGCTGAAATGCAAATAGAAAAAGAAAAACAAAAGGCAGTGATGATTTCCTAAATGCAATACCATACCAACCACAAGATTCCTATGAGTAAGAAAGAATACTCAGCATCCCACAACCAGTCCAGTTCCTAACCAAAACTAAAAAACATCCTGGCAGCCATTCAGACAAGGTCACAGAAATCCCCAAGCAGCACAACCTGACCCGGGGCCTGTAGATAGTGCAGAATGCTGTGGCACGATTGCTAACATGAGTGAGTCCCTATCAGCACATAACACCTCTGCTCTGAAGTCTGCACTGGTTGCTGATTTGCTACCAGGTCAAGTTCAAGGTGTGCTTTCCATGTTACAGGGTGCCACATAGTACTTGCTCTGCTCTTGTAAGAAATCAATTGTTTAGTGTGGCAGTACCTACGCCTTGGAACTCCCTGCCTATTTACATTAGGGAGGTGCCTTCATTGTACTAATTTTAGCACCTGCTAAAAACTTTTTTGTTTAGGCAAATGTACCCAGGAATGTAGAAGTTATTATGTTTTTTATATCTGTTTTTAAATCATTGATGGTTTTATTATGTTGAATGTTTTTAAATACCTGTCTTTAACTGTTTTTGCCAACAATTTTATTGTTTTAATTCCTTCTATAACCGATCTGAAGTTTTTTTTACAATACAGTGGTATATAAATATAATTAAAATAAATTAATTTATTTCGGAGTCATTGTGGCCCTTGGGTCTCTTTCTGTATCGAGTCAGGCCATTTGGTCCTATCTAGCTCAGTACTGATGACATGGACTAGCATTGGCTCTCCAGGATTCCAGGCAAGAGACTCTTCCAAAAATTGAATTTTGGATCTTTGCATGCAAAGCATGTGCCCTACCACTGAGCTCAGCCCTGTTTAAAAACATATCTTTTAAAATTGTTCTTTTCAATTCACTAATGATTGCACAGCATACTAGGGTAGATCCACACCATGCATTTAATGCACATTCAACACACATTTGAAGCACATGAATCCCACCACAGAATCATGGGAACTGTAGTTTGTTAAGGGTGGTGGGAGTTATAACTATGAGGGGGAAACCACACTTCCCAGGATTGTTTAGGGGAAGTCATGTGCTTTAAATGTGAGTTGGATATGCTTTAAATGTATTATGTGGATCTGCATTACTTCATAAACTTTGCCTATGTATAAATCATTTTAATTTTAAAATGGAAATAAGCTACAAAGTGTACTGTGTGACCATGGGGTACACACCATCTCTCAGCCTAATTTGCCCCCTCAAGGTGAAAACACAGAGGGGAACCATGACCACCCCAAGAAAGAAAGGCACACCTAAAATGTAGAGGAAATAATCATTTGTAAATAATAATTTGCAACCATAGTGTACAATCAGATACATATGAAGACATAGTATGTAGATAATTCTTCCATTCTTAAATTCAGTTCTTCTCATTTACGTATCAATTAGGGGTTTTTTTTCAAAAAAGTGCTCATGAAAATTCACCAGACTTTTTGTGCAAAATTATCTGAATATACACATTTTGTCTGCTCTTTTGTAATATAACACATTTTTGTATGTTATTTTCACTATGCATTTTTATGCACAATTTACCCCAATATATGCATGTTTGTAACATTATTTGGCTGGAGAACTGCATTGTGAAATTCAGAGAAGTGCAAATTTCAAAGGATGACTGAGTTTTGGTTTGCATATTGTTCCAGAAAGTGTAAATTAGATCAGTTTGCATTTAAATTCAAATTGAATTTAATTTCTCCCCCATCCCTAGCCTATGGTAAGGCTTTCATCTGCAGAATGAGAAGACATTTTTGGAACAGGCGTGTAGACAAGGGCTGCTCCTAGATCCATCATTGTCACTGGAGGTGCGTGTTGCCTTTACCAACCTACCAACCTTGGCTGGTTTGCCAGCTATGGCAATCCTGCACAGGGACAGCTGGCCAGCTGCCTGTCAGGTATGCTTTAAGTTTGATTCCTTCACTGATCAGGGGGTTGGACTCAATGGCCTTATAGGCCCCTTCCAACTCTACTATTCTATGATTCTATAAGTAACACATTGTGGTACGAGCTAGGATGGAATAAAAGTGTAAGTAAGTAGCCGAGAAAAGAAAGAAGAGAAAGGAAGGAGAAGGGAAAACATAGAGGGAAAAGAAAGGGGGGGGAAGAGAAGAAAATAGACAAACCATTATTTGCCTGGGTTTTAAAGATTGTTGATGTGTTTTTGTGTATGTCTGTGGGTTTTTGTTTGTCTGTTTGCTGCTACTAAATTTTGCTACAATGCGGCTTTTATGATAATTGCATTGCTTTTGGCTGTTTTTACTGCTCTGCTATTTTATTTATTGGACTGGATTTAATTATGGTTTTGTGGTGTTTGTGTTTGTTTTAAACTGAAAACTGCATTGTGACTTTTTGGGGTTTTTTTCCTTTTAATTGAAAGGGGGGGATATAAATGTTTGAAATAAAAACATAGCCATTAACGGTGATCTCCATTCTCTGAGCGCAGCTTCTTATGTAGCCAAAATGCCACCAACGATTCCCAAGTGGGAAGTGTTAACCGTGAGCAGGAGCCGATGGCAGGGTGGGGTGGCAGTACTCCCCTGACCTCTGGCCACCGGTTGCTGCTGCATACTGCGGGAGAGGTGGCGGTGAGGTTGGTGCAGTGTAAGCACACTGGCAGGAGCACCATACTGGTCCACCAGTGCATTTGCACTGCACTGACCTTCCCCCTCCATCCCAGTATGCAGCAGTGACACGGGTGACTAGAAGTGAGGTGAACACTGCTGCCCCAGGATGCTCTCTGCTACTGGCCCTGATTTACATGCTAGCTGGGGCTGATGGGAGGTGTAGTCCAAAGCAGCTGAAGGGACCAAGTGGTGGAAGGCTGGTATATAGGATGAACGCATCCAGCGCTTCCGAACAGCTTTGGTCCCCAGCTGTTGCTGGACTATAACTCCCATGAGCCCCAGCCAGCATGGCCAATGGTCAAGAATGATTGGAACTGTAGTCCAGCAACAGCTGGGGACCCAAACGTTGGGAAAGGCTGAATGCACCCAGTGGTCTGAGGAAAGAGAAAGCCTGGAACAGACAATACTTCTTTCCTCATAAGAGCAAGCCACTAATGTTTATTTAAATACCCCCCCTCCCCTTGCTTGGAAAGAAGGAATTGGAAAATGGCAAATGCTTTGGAGCCTTCAAACTGATCCAAAATGAGTACCATTTCACCAAGCTATAGTATTTTATTTGACAGAAATGACCACAAAATGCATGCTAATTGCTCCAAAGGTTTGAGATGGAGAAAGCAGCCTGTGCTGCATTGAGGTTCGCTTCCAGACTTTTTATGCTCACAGCGGCAGAGCCAAGGGGATAACAATGTGTAATGTGTCCAACCTTCTTTTGCACCAAATTGCCAGGATCATATTCCCCCAATGAAGAGAAAAGAAAATATGGAAGGGTAATTATGACATATTTTTCATTGTTTTCATGGAACCTAAGCCCCTAATTATCCAAACTATTTATAGGGTGGTTTTAGGAGCTAACAGATGTAATGTTTGGCTCTTTATTTCCCGGGGGCTCCATAGTTATGAGGTTCATTTCAGTAATCCCAGATTATTCTCTCATTTTACTTGATGAGCCCTTCCATTAACCTGCTTGCATTCAAAGCCCTTTTGAAAGAAAGCCACAGCATTTATGTTGGCACAATGCTGCTCAAGCAAAGAACATGCTAAGTGAGGCTGCTTTCAGACAGGCGGCTATTTTACAGGGAAAATGAACATTATCCGTCATACTGAAAGGTTCAAAAAGAATTTCTTGCTGGCCCTATGAATCTGTTACTCTCAAAGCAACTTTCACATCTTGCAAGGCATCCTGGCACTCACATGATGTCAGTGGCTTCTAAAATCTCTACTAAAATCTCAACAGATCCACTGAAATATATGCTGATCTACTGATTGTCTGAAAAATACCTTTAAATGAGACAGCTCTACTGATATTTGATCTTGCATGATTTATTTATTTTTTAAATTCAACAACCAAGCAACAATAAATTCTGTACAAGTTGCTCCTTCAGCCTGGCAATTTGGTGGTGTCAAAGCAAAGCCAGAGTCGGATTGGCAGTTCCGTTCAGTGTGCAATCGGCAGGATGGTCTGCTCAGTTCCGTCTGCTGGACTATTTTGTATGGTCTGCAGAATCAAGTTGTTGCCAACCAATGAAGCTTTCAGAGAGTTTCTAGATGATCTAGCTCAAAGTCAGTTCGTGCCTATGATTAGTCTGGTGGGGCAGTTTGTTTAAAGTATGGAAACTGCGTACATTCTACCCTTATATAATTTGTGTACATGTTGTCCTTGTCTTTTAAGTGCTTAATAAACACATACTCCTAATGTGTCTAGTGTCCTCCCCATTTTTCTAACTGTATATTATTAATTTTCCAACTGCATATTTTATGTTCAACTTCACACTTTTTAAAAAGTGCTGTGCTTTCAAGGTGGCGCAAACTCCCCTCAGGGGAGTTTAGCTTGTTAACTTTAGAAACGGAGACATTTTGAAATGAATCTACATAGATTATCAATAATAGCCTTCTTTGGGAGTTACAGTAAGAAGTTAAATAAAGGCATGAGGGTGTACTGGGGATGAAAGCACTAACTCTGGCCCCATCACCATTCCAGTTACCCGACAACTGATGGCAAACAATCTTCTGAAGTGGGAGCTCAGCCCATTTTAGAACCCTGAAAGATCCGTGCCCAACACCTGTGTCCTCAGCAATGACCAAGAATACTTTTCACTAGAGTCATCTGCTGAAAATGTGGCAAATTTTCTTTTTTAGATTCATTTGTGCCTCCATACTAGGGATCGGGGAGAAATTTGATTCAGTTCGCATTTCAAGCAGAATTTATCAAATTTGCACTTTCCAAAACAATATGAAAACCAAAATATAGCCATCCTTTGAAATTTGCACTTATCCAAATTTTTCAATGCTATTCTCTAACCAAACATTGTTTTCAAAAATCCATATATTAGAGAAAAGTGTGCATAAAAATGAATATATAAGTGAAAATAACATAAAACAATGTATTGTATTAGGATAAGTTGTTTGCCAAAATTTGTACATTGGTCAAAACTGCAGACTAAATTTGCACTAAAATGCTGAAGAATCTTCATGAGGATTTTAAAAAAACAAAAACAAAACACAAATAGCTGCAAAAACATGAAGAACTAAATTTAAGAATGGAAAAATAAGACAGTAAGAGAACCAAAACTGACAGATCCTTCCATCCCTACTTCATACCCTTGAGACAAAATAGTGTTCTGTGCCATCAAGAGCCAGGCCTAAATCATGAACCAGAACCCTTTGAAAAGATTGCGTAAGTACATAAGAAAAACCTATGCTGGGCCATATCAAGAGTCTGTCTATTTCACCATACTGTGCCTAACTGTGGCCAACCAGATACAGTTGGATTACTCACAAGTTGAAAATAGCCACACATACACCCTTTGGCTTAAAGTTCTGCTAAAATTCCACATAGCTCTGAAGAAACCTGCCCAATACGAAAGGGTATACATTATGCAATTACAATTCCTGAATCAAGATAACTACCCTTCCTCCATCTTAAATGAAATACTTCTCTGTCAAAATGGGGCAAGTCCCTAAATTAGATTATTGGGAGCATAGTGGCTTGGATCCAAAGTTTTCATGAATGAAACTCCTTTCAAGAGACACTCTCATTTTAGGAAAGCAGACTATTTTCACTGACCTCTCCTCCCCTTTGCGGCCTTGTAGCAAGCTGCTGCAGAGAGTTGAGATCCTCCAGGACAGTGCGGGATGTGGTATTGGTGGTGACTGCAAGAGAAAAGAGAGATTGGGGGAAATCGCCTTCCTTCCCTTCTCTAGCAAAAGCCTAGATCTGAGGGCTCATCTACATGGCAGCATTTCTTTGCAGCAAATACACTTCTTTTACCTTTGCTATTGATTTGCATCATCTGCAGTTCGTGCTCAATGGTAGCTGCTAGTTGTTGTTTTTCCTATTCACACAAGTAGGCATTCCTCTGGGAAGAATTAATATAGATGTTTCCTTTTGCCCTCACCCTGTTGCGCTGCAGCCAACTCAGAAGGGACAGGAAGGGGGGAGGCATGAGTTTCAGGCGCCTCTGCAGCCAGAAGAAGCAGAGTTGGGGATTGTTGTGTCTGAGCAGAATCATGCGGGAGAGGGGCAGCCTGCTCTCCAGCCAGTTCCCACGAGTAACGCCCTTTCCGAGGAGCCGAGCACACCACCCCCAGTTGATGCAGAGGACTTGTGGGGGGAAGCTTCAGAGTCAGTGCCAGCTCCTCCTTTACCAAGCAGTTCCCAGGAGGATTCCAGTGTGGCACCGGCCCCTGACCTCGAGCCCGTTGCTCGGGAGCAGGTGTCTTCAGATGAGCCGTTGGATGCGCGTCCCCTGTCTCCTTGTTCCCGTCGCCGCAAGAAACGGACAGGGCAAAGACAGGAATTACGAAGGAGTCAGAGATTACGTTCAAAAACATTTCCTATATAAGCCTGCCGCTCCTAGTGGGGGGTCATTGAGTCAACTTCCTTCACACGCTGCAGAGCATGTCTAGAGTATAGTTAGGGACTCTAGTGAGTTAGCGTAGGGTTTCCTATGAAGCGCAATGCCTTTGATGTATCCATTACTCTAATAAAACGAGATTTACTTGCACACACACTCCAGCCTCATTCTTTCGGCTCTAGACGGGACACACCCTCTGATTATACATTTCCACTCCCTCTTGTTGCTAGGTGACAGAGCATGCTCAATCTGTTCTCCAGCTGCAGTAGGATCCATTAAAAAAAAAAAAGGATGTATGAATGTATTTTTCCTGCCTATGGCTGCTAGAATATAGGTGAAATACAAATCTTTGTTTGAGCAGCGTTACTCTTTTGCACACAAGTTGGGGTGTGTGTGGAGAAAATAAAGGCACGATTTGCAGCAACATAAAAAAAGGCCAGCAGAACAGAAGAGAGCAGCTAGAAGTTGCTTGTCAGCCCCCAGGAAACAAAATGAAAGAAGGGAGGAGGAGATAGTAGGCATGGAGAGAACGATTGATACATCCACCTAAAAGCATCAGAGGAAAGTGTCTGCAAGCACTAGAGGAATGGAGTGGAGACATTTTTCTCTCCCCTTTTTGTATTATCAGTGTATTGGGTTAGTATGGATTTACGGGGGGAAACTGTGATAGCATCTCTTTTCCGGTAACATCATGTGAACCATGCAAATTTAAAGGAGATGTAAGTAGCACCAAAAACACAGTAAACCACCATGTAGATGAGCCCGAGTCCCTTCTCTGACTAAAAGGAGCCCTTCTGTACACAGAAGGGACATGCTGGATCCAATCCACTGGCTATAGACAAGAGACAGTAAAGATGCTAAGATTTTTTCTGGAAGATCTCCTGTTCCTTTAACAAGAGAGAGAGAGAGAGATAGAATCCACTAGGATACCTTCTCACTTGATACCTTTCTGCTTCTCAGCTATCTGTGAAAGGCAGGGGTGGAGAATCTGTAGCCCTTCTGATGTTGTTGGGCTCCAGATTCTATCAACCATAGACAGCATGACCAATGCTGAGGGATGATGGGAGTTGTAGTCCAACAATGTCTGGAGGCCACAGGTCCCTCATCCTTGTAAAAAGCATAGGAACCCTGTCCTCAAAGCTAACCATATTAACACCCAGGTGACCATACTTAACCTGCTCCCAGGATGCTTAAGAAACTAGGAGTGAATAAATAAAGAACAATGAAGAAACAAAATGGCAACATAAATAACAAAATGAATTATTATGTACAAACTAAATACTAAGGAAATTTGTAGCACCTTTTTTTCTCAAATCAGTTTTCTGATAATTTGGAGGTTTTCCACTGATGTTATGATCTCCTCCCTCACTGTGGATACAATGGACAGGAAGTTCTAGATGACTCTTAGATTTATACTCCAAAAGTTCTCAGCATTTTAGATCTTATTTCAGAGGTAATGAATGTGCAGCCCTCCAGATGTTGCTGGATTACCCATGGGCCATGCTAGCTGTAGCTGATGGGAGCTGAAGTCAAACAACATCTAGATATGTAAGTGATCATGAGTCACACTCCAATTCCAACTGTCATTTAAACCTTCCATTAACCTTTCACATTGCTTCCACCCACTCCCAACAAGGAAACAACTATAATAAGCATTTGATAGTTTCATGACTAGTAATGCATGGCTAACCCAACCATTTACCTGACATTAACTATCTTATCTGTGGAAAGAGAATATGGAGGAAGAAAGATGGGAATAAACAAGAAAACAGAATCCTCCATAACAGTATAATGAGTTGCTTTCTTCATCATAATCAAAATCAAAGGCAATTAAACAATTCCTTTTATTAGGATCTACTGTCTATAACTTTATAAAATCATTCTGCCAACAGATGGCAGAAGTGCACCAGCACTTTTAGGAGTTCTTGATAATCCATCGTTTTCACTTGGTGGGACATTGGTTCCTCAATTTTTGATGCTGAAACCTTCCAATAAATTATTCTAAAGGAATGAATGGCATCTGTGGAATTATTTGAGGATAAATGGCTTGAGAACCAAAGCCTTAGGTGCTGATAGACTGTATGACTTTTCCCTCTCTATGACTCTCTGCCCAACATAAATAAATAGGTATAAATTAAACAATGGATACCATAATAAGAACTTGATGGAAAGGGGATGTACAACCTCTAAGGTCAGGTTCACTCACACATGGGCACCATTTGATTCAGCCTTGCTACTACCTGGTGCCCTCCCAATGTTTTGGACTACAACTGTAATCATCTCTGACCACTGGCCATGCTGTGTATAGTTATAGTCCAAAACATCTGAAGGACACTAGGTAGTGGGAAGTCTAATTCCACAGCAATGGCCTGGTAGCTGAACAAATGCCTCATTGCATGCGTGATAAGGTAAAGATATCAAATTTCTGTGTTTCCATAGTACTTGATTTACTGTATGATAACAGTCATTACTTCATGCTGCATCAGCTTCAATGAACAGGCTCCAAGCAGTCTATATTGATACTGATTTTTAAAATTAATTGACCACACTGTGTTAGTAGTCCTAGAGCCAGATGGCTGAAAAGGGGAGGGGGTTGTTTTCATCTCGAGGGAGTAAATTTCACATATGCCATTCGATTCTGCATCACTAGAGCATTAATTTTGGTATGATACTTTTTAAATTTTGCTAGCTTTTGGTTTGTGCGATGTCACAAATATGGCAGACGCTAAATTGAGAAATTAGAAAGCATTTTTTTTTACTTTCCTCATGCATGCTAACTGTTCTGAAAAATAGTTTTCACATGGGAAATTTTTTAACAACCTAATGGAATGCAGAAAATATTGCATAAATTCCTAAAATGGGGGGGTGGAGGGAAATTTTCCTTTTTTCCAATATTTTCAAAACATGTCAAGTGAGGTATCATTTCAAATGTTGTTTTTGCACTGATTTTGAATTTTCATCTACCATTAGCTTGGGACTCATGCATGCATTAGTTTATAACATTACATATAGCTTCAAAATGAAACAATATGAAGAATTTCTTTTTAATATGTTTTTAAACTTTTTTTAAAATGTATGTTTTTAAACCTTTTAAAAATGTTTTTAAGGATGTTTTGTTTTAATATATTTTAAAGTCTGTTTTTATGATGTTTTAACGTGTTTTAGTGCTTTTGTTTGCCTCCCTGGACTCCTACTGGAAGAAAGGGTAGGATATAAATCTAATAAATTATAAATAAATAAGAATTTTTTTCAAGGAATTTTAAGAAATGAGAGAGAGAGAGAGAGAGAGAGAGAGAGAGAGAGAGAGAGAGAGAGAGAGAGAGAGAGACCACTTATATAAATCCCCAGCTAGTGGTAAATGAAAATTCTATATCACTGCAAAAAAAAAAAGAACCCACAACCATTTGAAATACCTCATTTGACATGTTTTGTAAATATTGGAAAACAAACAAAATTTCCCTCCATGCCCCTCTTATCTTGGAAATTTGTGCAATATTTTCTGCATTCCATTAGGCTGTTAAAAAGTTCCCAAGTGAAAACTATTTGTCTGAATAGTTAATATGCACGAGGAAAGTAAAACAAAGGAGCTGCTTTCTAATTCCTCATTTTAGTATCTGCCATATTTGTAACATCACAAAAACAAAATCTACTGAAATTTTTAAAAAGTACCATACCAAAAATTAATACTCTAGTGATGCAGAATCAAATGGCATATTATTTATTTATTTATTTATTAGATTTATATCCCCCACTTCCTTTGACTAGGAGCCCAGGGTGGCATATGTGAAATTTACTCTCTCTAGATGAAACCAGACACTCTGGCTCTAGGGATATAGGCACTACAGAGTACTTACGGCTTTCTCTTGAAATCTAGAACTTTAAAGCCCATTTCAGGCATTATGATTAAAAGATAAGTAAACATGTGATAGAGGCATTGGTGATGAGGGTGCTAGTTCTGCCACCACCACCCACCCATTGCCATTCCCACCACTCAGCAAATCATAGAGGGTGGACTTCTGAAGCAGGGAGTTTTCTGTACTTGTAGAGACTCCCTGCATGATTAGAACTCTCATCCCTGCTGTCCCTATGTTTATTTAGCTCTTAATTGTAAAGCCTGAAGAGGACTATAGTTACAGCAGTGTTTAGAAATGCTTTCCATGAATTCAATCAAACCAAAAAGGCCATTCCACAGAAAGCACTTCCAGTCACCCTTCCAACTTTGAATTCTAGATTCCACATATTATTTCATAACTACAACAGTAGATGTTTGCAATGCAAACTCCATCTATGTGGAGTGGTCTTAAGTCTGTAAGGAAGCTGCATATACCCTGCCACCTTACAAAGGATCTTCAAGAGCAAACTACTAGGAACAGTGGTTCACACACTGAGACAATGGTGGCTGCTCCTCAGCTATGCAATATTTGTTCTGATGCCATAGAATCTATTAATTAACTTCTACCTTTCTCCCAGATGCTTATTAAACCCTAAATCTTAACTGCTTCTCTCCTGCAGAATGGTATCAAGAGAGAGTAATTTGCAGGAGAGAGGTTGGGGGGAGGGATTCTTAATCTTTTTTGCACTCACAAGGAAGAGGAGCAACTCCACTTTCTTCCAACCTGAGGAGAACCCATTAGTTATAAAGTTTCAGCTGTACCACATCCACATAATTCTCTGTGAGTAATAACCTAGCCATCCCCTATTGTACTATGTAGAGACATGCGAGCACTTTCTCTCTTTTGCAATAGGATTGCTTTAGCCAGTGCGCTCAGTGCCAGGTTACTGCACCACAAGTTCAGCACCCAATGTGCCGAACTATTTTGAACAGCTGGTTGTTGACTATAAAATTAAGTGGAAGCAGAAATCTTTTGCAAATCTGGTCTTAAACATTCACAATGATCTGCTTGTGGAAGAGCCACTGTTGGCTGCATATTTAATTGAGAATTTATGTGTATTTAATAAGCCATGATGATACACTTAACTCTTGGTAACTACAAGATGCGAGATAAGCATGCTGTCCATATGCAGAAAACAAATCCAGATTAACCACAAAAGTGTGTGCACACATGTGCTTACACGCACACACAAATTGCCCAAGATTTTATTGGTTCAGAGTCTGGGAACTGCCAAGGTACAAACATGGAAGACATATGTTTTTCAAGATGTAAATTGTAATGAGTTCCACCATGTGTGTTTTTCCCTCAGGCACAGTTATGGAGTCAAACTGTACTATATATTTCTTTCTTGGTTGAATAGAGCAACTCTGGATCATTATTGCCATCAATGAAATTTGAGAGCCGGTATTACTGAGTTGTTAGAGTGCAGGAATAGGTGTGGGATAAAATATGTCTTTAAAAACACATACACCATAATTTTTAATATTTTTCTGAACTGAAGAATTGATACATAGGTCAGAGAACCATATGCATAGCTTAATCAGCCTTTCCCATGTTGATTCACATCAGATGTTTTAGACTATAACTCCCATCTTCCTTGAGCATTGGCCGTGCTGGCTGAGAAGGATGGGAGGTAAAGTCGAAAACATTTGGTGGGCACCAGCATGGAACAAGTTGGCTTAGATCAAGTTTCAGGTAGCTGTGTCAGAATTTTTGCAACCAAATATGAAATATATTCATTATAAAAATTAACAACAATTAGTAGTGTGTGGCTGAATGGGTAATTGTGTTCATCTTACCCAAATTGGGTAAACATCTATAATGCGGGGCAGTGTTATCCCATGTACTGTATGTAAAATTCAGTGTGGAATTTGCTATCTGCCTTGATGTGAACAGCCCCTAACATGTCTAAGCCAGCAGGTGATTCAAAAGGCAAACACATCCATTATAATCACCATCAAAATGTTACTTGTCCCCCATGTCAGAGAGGCCTGACTGGCCTCAACTAGTAGTTGGGCATTCAGTGTCACCAGTCCCATGCTGTGGAATACTCTTCCAGCAGAGATTCAGCAGGCACCCTTGGTTTTGACTTTCAGGCATCTCTTAAAGATTTTTTTTTATGCTGACAAGCCCCTGTAGATGTTTTAATCTGTAATTTTTTGATTAACCAGTCACTTTAATGATTATCTGTATTGTTGGGCACACCGCTGTCAAAAATGGCATGCAGAACTGAGAGGAACATAAAGCAAATAGACATGGAACAAGTGGGACATGCAACAAAATGTTCCACTGTGGAGTGCTTAGGATTTTAGCCACTTCATTCCATTTTCTTTCCCTCCCCGCCCCCCCAACAGCCAGTCAGCATGCTATGGCCACTGAGTGTTTTTAATCCTTACCAGACGGTTTCAGAATTATGGTTGTTTTCTTAAAGTGTTTAATCCCTGGGGTTCCCTCAAGCCCACTGATACCTCCTATATGTGTATGGTTGGTGCACTTTTGGCTTAATATACAACATGGCTCACAGTCTGGACATCAAAAATTGCGGGAATGATCACAGAAAAACATGTAGCATGTTCAGAATTATGAGGGCGGTAGATCAGAGAGAGCCCAGAAAGCTCTTTTCCCATTTCTATCCACTCAGCTATCCAAACCCTAAATTAAGGGTGAAGTCACTTAATCTTATTCTTATTAAGAGCTGCTTGAAATTCATAGTTTATAATGTGTCAGCAGAAGGGGGATTACAAGGGAGGTTTACAAGAGTGGATGACTATCATTGCTGAACATGACAGAATACACTCTGTGTTTGGAATGGCCATAGAAGTTATAAAGAAGTTGCATAAGTGCTGTATTTGTTTGTTTATTCAAATGTATATCTTATTTTTAAAAGTGAAACTTTTTTCACAAGGCAACACTCAAAATTTATAAATTAAGCAATCATATAGCATTAATAAAAAAAATACATAAAACCAGGCAACGATGTTAAAGTATCAAATAAATATCCATCACTGTGAATAATACAGGGCAGTATTCAACTAACAAATTCGGTCAGGGCAGATTTAGGGGTTGTACGGGGGGGGAGAGTGGTGCAAGTCCTATTGCACAAGTGCAAATACCTACACTGACAGCACTTTGACTTAGTGCTATGTTGGATACATACAACCTATAGATAATAAGTTATCAACCCATAGAAAATTAGTTTATTAACATTCCATTGACATTATGCACATTTTTTTGTATGGGAGCACATCCAAGCTTCATGCCTGTTAACCCATAGAAAACATGTGAAATACAGCCACAAGCTGAATGTTACTTTCATGCCAAGGTTACTGAATGCTCTTATTGAATGTCACTGAAGGCTCTTGTTGGATGAACATAAAGCATTGGGTGCATCAAAGGTGTTTTATTATTTTCAGAAGAATGGACACAAGGCTACTGAGATCGATCAGAAGGAGCGCTACACTACAAACAGGGCCAGCACCAGAGGCTGGCCAGGTTGGGCCCCGGCCAAGGGCCCTTGTGGCCCAGAGGGGCCCTGAAGGGCCCCTCCTTAGGGTATGAGGGTAGTGCTCCCATTCCATGATCTGCTGCAGTGTTGGGTACTGCAACCTAACCTGCTCTGGATTGAGGAGAAGGAGCTCCTAGTCACTGCCTCAATACAGACGGTGCAGGCTTCAATAAGCCCACACGCATGCCCCACCTACCTCTCCCATCAGTGTGAATGCAGTGCATGCTGTGCATGCATGCCTGCCATCACCCATGATGGCAGCAGGGGCTTCCCTAAGGGGCCGATGCCCCGCCACCATCTTGGTTGATGGCAGGCATGCGTGCTACAAGTGTGCATCATTCACACAACACGAGAAGTAGGTGGGGCAACCAGGCAGGCTTATTAGCCCTGTGCCATCTGTATCAGGGGGGTGTTGGGCTACAACTCCATGGGCCCGGGGGAGGCTGGTGCCCAAGGACCCAGTCATGCCTGGCACCAGCCCTGACTATAAGGTCTTCACTAGCTTTGAGAGAGTACAAAAATGATTTCTTTAAAAAAATATCACTGGAGTTCAGCCAAGCTGAGATTCAGCGTTTGATTTCAAATTCATTATTAATTTTTCAGTAGAATCATGGATGTATAGAAGCATCTGAGGGTTTTTATAGGGTGGTGATCAAGATACTTAAATCTTGTTCAATGCATTATAGAACATTCAGTAAATAGGAAACCCTGAAAATGGTCCTGAAGGTAAGTTAAATCAATAAACACTTTGCTGCCGTATTTCTAAAGTATGATTTCCAGAACTACTATTATTTCATCTCTTCTAAAAGGGTCTGAATTATTTTTCTTCCAATATTTTTAATGTACTGAAGATATTAATGAAATAGACTGAGTCTTAAGAAAACTGGAAAAGGGAATTATTTACATTTCCTCTGCGACTATAGCCACAGTCTGCTAGATAATATAGTGATCCATTTACTTTCAACATTTTAACTGCATCTTTCCATTAAAAAAAGAGAGAATTCCAAGGTGGTAAGCAAATGCATAGAATAACTGAACACATTGCCCAAGCATGGATTATAATTGTTCAAATTGGTTTTGACAAATGATACATCATTATCATTATTAGAAATCTCACAACAACTTTCCTAAGAGCAGCTGGGACCTCATATTTTCCTGAGGCTGCAATCCTATTTTCTGTTATCTGAGAATAAGTCCCATTAGGAATATAAAATGATGCCTTATACTGAGTCAGACCATCAATTAATCTAGCTCATTTTTGTCTAAACTAACTGGCAGAGGGGTTTAGGCAGGGGTTTCTCTCAGGTCTACTTGAATATGCCAGGGATTGAACTTCAGACCTTCTGCATGCAATGCAGATGCTGTACTACTGAGCTATGGCCCTTCCCTCATTGAACTCAACGGGGCTTACTTATGAGTAGACATGTATGGGGTTGCACTGTTAGGAAGGAATTAATTTACCACTTCCATCATGCCATCATTCAGTCATTCAGTCAGTTGGCTCTGATCAGGCAGGGATCCAGAGCACATGTGGTAGGCTTTACCTCACCTTTAATCTTGTCTGTATCATTTGGTTTCATCAGCTGAAAAGCATTCATGTGAAACTGACAAGAACAATCTGCATCAGAAGCAACCAATATAGATTCTGTAATCAATGAAGTGTCCAGGTTGGAGCAGATTCCAGATAAGCGCTTGGGCACGTGCAAGAAGCCTTGCAAACTGGCCTGTGAGGGTTCTACCCACTGTTTCCAGGGGCCAGTTTGCAATAGGGCTTTCACTACCCAGAAAAAAAGCAAACTCTTCCTAGTCAGGCTCAAAATTGGGATCTGAATACAAACTCTTTCTTCCAAATTTGGAAAATAATTTGGTTTGTTTGATCTCAGTTTCAGATCCTGCTACAATCCTGATTGGTGTGTGTGTGTTGCTGTTGTTGGTGGTATAGGCTTGTTTTGTACTTAAGAACATAAGAACATAAGAAGAGCATGCTGGATCAGGCCAGTGGCCCATCTAGTCCAGCATCCTGTTCTCACAGTGGCCAACCAGGTGCCTGGGGAAAGCCCGCAAGCAGGACCCGAGTGCAAGAACACTCTCCCCTCCTGAGGCTTCCAGCAACTGGTTTTCAGAAGCATGCTGCCTCTGACTAGGGTGGCACAGCACAGCCATTATGGCTAGTAGCCATTGATAGCCCTGTCCTCCATGAATTTGTCTAATCTTCTTTTAAAGCCATCCAAGCTGGTGGCCATTACTGCATCTTGTGGGAGCAAATTCCATAGTTTAACTATGCGCTGAGTAAAGAAGTACTTCCTTTTGTCTGTCCTGAATCTTCCAACATTCAGCTTCTTTGAATGTCCACGAGTTCTAGTATTATGAGAGAGGGAGAAGAACTTTTCTCTATCCACTTTCTCAATGCCATGCATAATTTTATACACTTCTATCATGTCTCCTCTGACCCTCCTTTTCTCTAAACTAAAAAGCCCCAAATGCTGCAACCTTTCCTCATAAGGGAGTCAGTCATTCTGGTTGCCCTCTTCTGAACCTTTTCCAACTCTAGAATATCCTTTTTGAGATGAGGCGACCAGAACTGTACACAGTATTCCAAATGCGGCCGCACCATAGATTTATACAACGGCATTATGATATCGGCTGTTTTGTTTTCAATACCTTTCCTAATTATCTGGAAAGGGTTGGATATTTATGGAGCAACTTTTAAAATGAACAGTAATCTTGTGTAGACAGTATTAGAGACTTATGGTGCCTCTTCTAATAAACTGCTTATTCACAAGTTGAGCTGGGAGATACCCAGGCAGGTAATGCTATTGTGAGACTTCTGTGTTCCTACAGCTTTGACGTGGAAAGCAATATGATCACTAGCAAGAATCTTGATGGTCAGTTTCACCAGACTTAATTTCAATTAGCTTTTTAATTAAAACTGTTTATTTGTCAATATGAAAAGCATCGATTTATGCTTATGACCTCCCCCTTCAAAATTCATGAACCAGCACTCTGTTTAGATTAGGGCAGTGATGGAGCCAGAATTCTGTACAGGTAGAGAAGAGCCTGGAAACATGGCATTGCCCCATTTAGGTAAGGAAAGAAAGCTGTAAACACTGTCAGTGTCAGCTGGGTATTATAGATGTGTACAGATGTAGGTGTGGCAAGAGTTTCATATTAAAAGTAGCTCCCTTGCAGAAATTAAAGAAGAATGAGAATCAATATAGTAACTTCAGGCAACTAAAATATACAAAGGGTTGGGTGCATGCTTAAAGCAGGTGAGGAGGCCTATTGAAATCTTAGCTCTCATTTGTTTTAATGGGTCTTCTCTAAGTCTGGAGCCAACATGCAGAAACGGATTGGAAATGATCCTATTAAGTGCAGTTAAGGCACAGTGTTAGAGCTATATAAATGAAATGAAAAGCATAACAGAGAGCAACTCCTGCTCTCTATGGCTTAACTATGCCATAGCCATTTAAGGTACTCAACCACACTTTGAATTGTGCCTGGAAGCAGACTGGCAGCCAATGCAGAGTTGCATAAGAGGCAGATTTTCACAAATAAGTTTTTCCCTGCCCCAGAGTTGAAGTAAAGAGGAGAAGCAACAGTTAATGTCATTTTCCCTTCTGTAAGGTTCTTAAAGGTACAGGAATTGTCCCAAGGTATCAGCCTGATATCCCATACCATTTACAAGACAAAGTACAAGTTCTGACTATATGTGTCACAAAGAGACAAAACATTCAGGATAGTCAGAGGAAAGATTCATTTCCAGGACAGATGAAAGAAAATACTTCTTCACACAACACATAGTTAAACTCTGGAATTTGCTCCCACAAGAGGCAGTGATGGCAACCAGCTTGGATGGCTTTAAAAGAGGATTAAACACATTCATGGAGGAGGAGGCTATCAACACCTACAGACCACAGTGTCTATGTTCTATCTCCACTGTCAGAAACAGTATGCATTTGAATACCAGTTGTTGGAAATCACAAGAGGGGATAGAGCTGTTGCACTCAGGCTTCCCACAGGCATCTGCCTGATCACTCAGAGAACAGAATGCTGGACAAGTTTGGACATTTGGCCTGAAGCAGCAGAGCTCTTCTTATGTTCTTAAAACACATACATATTTTCTTTTGCTTTGTTGTATCTCTTGCCAATATGAATGGCGTTAACAGAACGTTGCCATTAACTTTGAATTGTGTCTCCTAGCCTAAAATGTATGTAGCTAGGATTCCTGCAGTTCAATAAACCAGAGTAGCTGCCACTTATATACCAACCAAGCATTCTTCAGCATAAACCTACAAGTGAACACAGCAGTTTAAAATATCCTAAACTTACACTGCTCATGTATTTTGTATTAGTCTAAAAATACTGACAGAAGACAAAAAATGTTTGGAATTTTTCCCATCTGTGGCTCCAACTTGAGCAACACTCCTGTATTATAAGATGGCTTCTGTAATTCTCAGGCCTTATTAAATTAATAACACACTTCCTATGGAAATTGCACTTGCCATCTAATATCTCCATCTAATATTAACCAAGCTGTGCTTATTCTATAGTAATAAGCATATAGAAACATGGTTTTTCTAAACTAAATAGAACTAAAAGCCAAATTAAAACAAACAAACAGAACAGTCTGACTGATTTTGCAACAATATGAGACAAAGAACAACCCACTAGAATCAATGTTCTAAGGACATTTTACATTACACCATAGAAAGCTTATAAGCTCCATTGAAATTGATGGGACTTGCTTCAGCATAGACATGTCTAGGATTGTGCACTGCATGTAGTCGTTTGTTTCCTCTCCTCAGGAAAACCCTGGAAACTGTAGGTCTGTGAGGGTGATTAGGGACCTCTAATCAAGGCTATTCAGCAACCTCACCAAACCAATTCTCCAGAATTCTTTGACAGCATTCATGACAAAACCCAGGCCTAGTGTGGCCAATTATGCATTGCCAAAAAAAGTCTACTGCCCAGGATCTGTTGATGAGCAACTTCAAGGCCCCCACTATTCCTGTTTATGGTCCTTTATCTTTAAACCAGATTTGGACCCTTCAAATAGAGCATACCTTCAAACAGACCCTCTGACAGCCCTTCAAATCGAGGACTGTTCTCTGCCTAGCCAATCAGCCAGCCACAACACCTGACATCTGACATCTTTGGGCAACTGCTAAAACCTGCTCTGGATTGGGCCTATTCAGCCTCCTTTTCCTCTGTTCAATAGTTACCTAGTGGAAGGGAGCTGTCAGCCACCCACCATTTTAAATGTTCTGCAATGCTATGCAGGGACATTGTGGGAAATTTAAAAATGGCAGGACTGCAGTATTGTTACTGCTGGTAAGTCTGCCAAGGGGAGCAACCAGATGACACTTTGCCAGGGGACCCTCAAACCTGGAGCCAGCCCTGACAAAAGTGATATACTTTTGTAGTGTAGATATGCCCTGCGTAGCTGATACAGCCTTTATTAAGAAAGTAGGGAGAAGCACACAACGTAATTTACCTGCTTCCCCACCCCCCTTTAGCTTAAATAAGCTGTGATTTAGTAACTCCAACAACAATGAGCTGAGTGACCTTTTTGGTTTGTTTGCTTGCTTATATGCGTGTGTCTTCTCGCTCTCTGAATGTGATCACACTAAGGAAAACTGAATGACTGGAACAAAAAAAAATGTAAATGGAGGGGGTGACATTATCTTAAAGCATTTTCCCTATGGTGACAAACGTACCTGAACATTTACACAAAGAATGAGTATACAAGTGCATGCAACAGTGCTAGTTTTGCACACTAGAATAAATGGTTCCTTTTTCACCCACCCAATATTGTCATGGCTGCCATTGCAGAAAAACCACTGAGGCTATCCTTCTGAAATCTGGCAGGATCCATGCCCTCAGAACGGACAAATGTCCATAAATCCATAAATCGTCCAATTCTGCCCTCAAATACAAAAAGTTAGACATTTCTTTTTAAAAAAGAAAATTAAAGGCACTAAGCACAAAAGCCGGTAGATCTATTTGTCTATAATTTGACACGGTTTATCCACTCTGGGGGTGTGATTATGCCTGCAAATTTCATCTGCTTTGTTAAAAGAAAAAAGGTTATAACCATTTTAAATTTCCTAGTACTGAATGGTGTGGGGAGAGAGATGGCAAGAACAGGAGGTGAAAAGACTTCTAAGTTGGAAAAAATACTTCCCTCCTTTTCTTCAGAGCCTAGCACATACATATGTAAACTCCTACTTTAACATTTTCCCCAGATATGCATGCCACCAAAAGAATCGTATGCTGGTACCAACTAGAGCCAGATTTAGGGTGTTGTGCATCCATTAATTAAAGTGGGATGTGGATTTCCTAGTGTTTGGGGTTTATTTTATTTTGTAGCTGTTTTGTTTTTCACTTTTTAAAAGTTTAGCTTCAGTGCTAACTAAAGCACCATTTTAAGTTTGCATGCATTTCTGTGGCAAAAGGTAACTACAAATAAATTGTGGCTAAGGATAATTTTTCATTCAAGAAATTTTTTCCTTCATCCCATCAAGCAAAGTGGTGATAAACACATGGCTATAACAATCCTTTTTTAGCTGGTGATATTTGGCATAACAATTAATTTAGCTCCATATACATGTGCTCCAAATTTCAGAACCATGGGGTGAGCATGAGGTAACTGAGCATCTTGTTACTCAGTGTGGCCTCGCCAACAGTTTGCCAAACAGCTCAGAAACATTGGTTGTATTCAGACAGTACTTTGTTCCATTTTCACAACATTTCTGGATCCGTTAAATTTTGCATTTTATGTGATCTTTCACATGACATAAAAGCCACTTCTGGAAATCCAGTGGAATCAAGTAGAAATTTAGTAATAATTTTCATGTTAATTCCTGTGGCTGTGCACAACCCTCTCATCCGCCCCGTGGTTCTTGTCCGGGGGGGCATCAGGCCAAACCAACTTGGGTTGACCTGGGGACCACCCCCCACTCCCACACCAGATATGGTCCCAAATATGTTTAGGGTGGGGCTAATATTTAAGTAGGGTTTTTAAACTCTAACACGGCCTTTCCCAACCAGTGTGCCTCCAGATGTTGTTGGACCACAACTCCCATCAGCCTCAGCCAGCATTGCCAATGGTCAGGAAAGATGGGAATTGTGGTCCAACAACATCTGGAGGCACACTGGTTGGGAAAGGCTGCTGTAACATATAGCTGGGAGATATGGCTCAATTTTGCAGGGTGCTATGATGTCTCTCCTCTCCACAATAAATCCCTCAGCAAAGGTATTGATCAGGGACAGGAATTGCAGCACCCTGCAGAATCCACTCCTCTGCTGAACACCTGTTGAGCAGAAGGGTTGATCCTGTGCAGGTGATGTTCTGCAAACTGCTTTCTTAAAGGAAGGCACTTGCAGACCATCACCCCACACTGTGCAGAATTGACCACTCCAGGTGTTGAGCAGAGGGGGCAATCCTGCATGGGTGATGCTCAACAAGCTACTTTCTTTTAGGACCCTGCAGCATTGACCCCTCCCCTGAACAGCTGTTGAACAGAGAGGGCTATCCTGCATGGGTAATGAGAATGCCAGGTCAGAAGCATCCCAAACCCTGAGATTTCAGGGGTGGGCCCTAGTGATGTCACAGGGGTGGGCCCTAGTGATGTCATTAAGCATGATACATTAAGCATCAGCCACAGTTGTGTGGAGCATAAAATTCAAACAAAAATATTTATTTGATTGGAAATTAAGAAATCTTAGCTAAAAGATGGAGCCTGGGTAGGGAACATTTAATCTAACCTACTTGCTTCTGGAAAAAAGGGTTTTCAGTGCCCTCAGACCAGGCCAGTCACCAGAAGGCCATTGTAGGAAGAAAGCAGCCTGGTGTCATGGAGGTGTTAGATGGCAGCACTCAAAGAGTAAAGATGGATGCCCCTGAAGGATGCAATTCTAAACACACGTACTAAGGGACTAAGCCCCCATAGAACTCAATAGGACTTACTTCAGAATAGATATGGTTTGGATTGTGCTGTTGGTAAAGCTTGACTAGGAATTCTCTGCAAAGTTATCCATATCCAAGCAGGGTTTGCAACCCCCTGCCTGGAATGCCCCTCCCCTCCCTTTTAACATGACTGCTCCAAACATCTTTGCAGACTTGACCCTTCACTTCAGAAAGAGGTTTGAGAAATGAGTAAGAGTAAGAAGATTCTCTACCCTTTCCTGCCTACTCTGTGAGCTGCTATAAACTCACTTTGATGGCCAACCCAATTCCAGTGAGTAATAATTGACAGAAAGAAAACACACATGATTTGGTCTACCTTCACAGGCAGCAGCTTGGGAACAACAACAATTGCAGCCACACTTCCCAGTACGTGAATTCTCTTTTACCTCTATTGGTCAAGAAACAAACCATCATGCAACCAACAAAGTGCATCATCAGAGGTTTAAGGGGGTTGAGCTGAGCACATGGATCCACTGTTGTTGTTTCTATGGATGTAAGGGAGTGAGGTTAAAAGTAAATGAAATGCAAATAAAAAAAGAAAAAGACAGTGATGATTTCTTAAATGTAATACCATACCAACCACAACAAAATTCCTATGAGTAAGGCAGAACACTCAGCATCCCACAACCAGTCACAATTCCTAACCAAAACCCAAAACTAATAAAATCCTGGCAGCAAGTCATCCAAGGTCACAGAATTGAAGCACAACCTGACCCAGGGGATACAGTTAGTGCAGAATGCTGTGGCACAATTGCTGACATGAGTGAGACCCTATCAGCACATAATACCTCTGCTATGAAATCAGTACTGGTTGCCGATTTGCTACCAGGCCAAGTTCAAGGTGTGCTTTCCATGTTACGGGTGCCACACAATACTTGTTCTGCTCTTGTAAGAAATCAGTCCTGTAATGTGTCAGCACCTACACTTTGGAACTCCCTGCCTATTGATATTAGGCAGATGCCTTCATTGCACTATTTCAGCACCTGCTAAAAACATTTTTGTTTAGGCAAGTCTACCCAGGTATGTAGAAGCCATTGTGTTCTTTATCTATTTTTAAGTAATTGTTGGTTTTATTATTTTGAATGTTTTAAATACCTGTCTTTAACTGTTTTTGTCAATAATTTTATTGTTTTAATTCCTTCTGTAAACTGCTGTGAGATTTTTTTTTACAATAAAGCAGTATATAAATGTTGTAAATAAAATACATAAATAAATTTTAGAGTCACTGTGGCCCATGGGTCTGTTTCCACTTTTAGGAACAAAGGAATCTGCCTCATACCAGCTCAAGCCATTTGATACCATCTAGCTCAGTACTGATGACACGGACTAGTATTGGCTCTCCATGATTGCAAACAGTCTTTTCCAGAAATTGAATTTTGGACCTTTGCATGCAAAGCATATATCCTACCACTGAGCTACAGCCCTAACCGTGTTTTAAAAAAGTATCTTTTAAAAAAGTATCTTTTAAAATCATTCTTTTCAATTCACTAATGAATGCACATCATACCTAGGGCTTATCCACACCATTCATTTAAAGCACATTCAACACACATTTGAAGCACATAAATCACACCCCAGAATCATGTGAACTGTAGTTTGTTAGGGGTGGTGGGAACTATAACTTTGAGTGGGAAATTACACTTCCCAGGATTCTTTAAGGGAAGTTATGTGCTTTAAATGAAGAAATATTTATATAAGCATGACTGTCAAAGATGTTTATTATTTACACAACCTGTAAAGATATTTGTAGTGCAATCCTATGTTTGTTTACTCAGAAGCAAGTCCCAATGTATTCAATGGGGCTTACTTAAACAAAGAAGTGTGCACAGAACTGCAATCTCAAGTGATAAGAAACTTCACTCACCCATCCCAAAATTCAGAATCATGCCACTTTAAGTTGTTTTGCAACTGTTTATACTTTTTATGGTTGTTGAATTTTAAAGGGATTTATTTCTTGTGAACTGCCTTGGTTTCCAATCACCAACCCTACCTCACAGGGTTGTTGGGAAAACTCCATACACACACACACACTGGAGATGTAAAAATACATACACCCCATATAACAGTTTATTGTCAAAACCAGTTGGTCATTGCAGAACATTTTTAAAATACAATCAGTATTAGTTTTCTACATAATAAAACCAGTGATACCTATGTAAGCCCTGCATAATTGCTTTTAAAATATGATTGGAGGGGGAGAGACCAATTTACAACACAAACACAATCTTTGGTACGTTCACTCAAAAGTCCCATGAATTTACAGCACAATCCTAACCATGTCTAATCAAAAGTAAGTCCTATTGAATTCAATGGGGTATATTCTGGGTATGTGGGATTAGCATTGCAGCTTTATTCCCAGAAAAGCAAGTATTGGATTAAAAGTTCATATTAAAGTTTATAGTGCTATTGGTAACAGAAGATGGGGTTAGGTGGGGAGAAGCAGAATGAGACATTGGAGAATAGTTTTAGATAGTTTTATAACTGTTATGTTCGGTTTATTTATTTTGTTATGTTATGTACATTGTTGAGATTTTATTGTTTAGTTATGTTTATTTAAAATGTGATGTATTTTTCCTTTTAATTGTACTGAATATGAATTGTATATTATATATTGTATTTGTTTTTATGTTGTAAACTGCCCAGAGAGCTTTGGCTATGGGGCGGTACAGAGATTTAATAAAATAAATAAAAAAATAAATAAATAGATAGATAGATATTGGGAAAATTTTCAAAACCCTCCCCTCTTCAACACCTCAGGAAAAGTTAAACTTGTTTGACTTCTGCACACAAGAGAGAAAAAGAGTGAAAACCATATACTTACTCAATTTATGAAACAACAGTTTTCAGGGCTTGCAATGTGGTCTTGGTACTGCCTGGAGATCAACACTTATTTGCTACAAACCTGAAAGGGCAGGGTTAGAGCAGCCAGCTATGAGCTCATTTAACAGATGTTGCTGGGGGGGGCGGTTGACGTCCTGGTTATATCTCAATGACCAGACTACCTAGAAACTTTTTTTAAAAAAAATGAAAGCTGAGAGTCTGGAGATTAAGGTGACCCTGAATAATAATAATAATAATAATAATAATAATAATAATAATAATAATAATAATAATAATAAATTTAATTTCTGTGTCGCCTATCTGGCCAATGGCCACTCTAGGCGACGTACAAAATCATTAAAATACAATTAATAAAATACAGTGATACAATATAAAACAGTGTAAAATCAATAAATCTGCAACAACAGTATTAAAAGAGGGCAGGAGGCATTACAGTTATAGCAGTTAACCCTCCCCAGAAACCCCGAAGGCCTGTTGAAAGAGCCAGGTCTTTAAGGCTTTCCGAAATACATTTAGGGAAGAGGCGTGCCGGAGATCTTGTGGGAGGGAGTTCCAAAGAGTGGGGGCCGCCACTGAGAATGCCCTCTCTCTAGTACCCGCCAATCTGGCTGTTTTTGTTGGCGGGATTGAGAGAAGGCCCTGTGTGGCCGATCTTGTCGGGTGGCATAATTGGTGGCGTTGAAGGCACTCCGTGAGATAAACTGGGCCAAAACCGTGTAGGGATTTAAAGGTCAATACCAACACCTTGAATTGGGCTCGGAAAACAACTGGAAGCCAGTGTAGATCGAACAACACTGGTGTGATGTGATCCTGGCGGCGACTATTTGTAAGTAATCGAGCCGCCGCGTTTTGTATAATTGTAATTTCCGAACCATTTTCAAGGGTAACCCCACGTAGAGCGCATTACAGTAGTCCAAACGAGAGGTGACCAGGGCGTGTACCACTTGTGGGAGCTGGTGATCAGAAAGGTAGGGTTGCAGCCTTCGTATGAGGTGCAGTTGATACCAGGCTGCCCGGCTCACTGCCGAAATCTGAGCCTCCATGGACAGCCTGGAATCAAGCACAATCCCAAGGCTACGGACCTGGTCCTTCAGGGGTAGACTCACCCCATTGAACTTCAGGTCAATATCGCCCAACCTTCCTTTGTCCCCCACAAGTAGTACCTCGGTCTTATCAGGATTCAGCTTCAGCTTGTTCCTTCCCATCCATCCACTCACTGATTCCAGGCACTTGGACAAGGTCTCCACAGCCGACTCTGGTGAAGATTTAAACGAGAGATAGAGCTGAGTGTCATCCGCATATTGATGACACTGCAGCCCAAATCTCCTGATGATTGTCCCCAGCGGCTTCATATACATGTTAAATAGCATGGGAGAGAGGATAGAGCCCTGTGGCACACCACAATTGAGAGGCCAAGGGTCTGAAACCTCTTCCCCCAATGCTACCTGTTGGTACCTGCCGCAGTGAAAGGAATGGAACCACTGTAATACAGTGCCTCCAATTCCCAATCCCTCCAGGCGAAGTAAAAGGATACTGTGGTCGACAGTATCAAAAGCCGCTGAGAGATCGAGGAGGACAAGAAAGGTGAATTCTCCCGTCTAATGCCCTCCTCAAATCATCTACCAGAGCGACCAAGGCTGTTTCAGTTCCGTGACCAGTCCTGAAACCCGATTGGTATGGATCCAAGTAATCCATTTCATCCAAGTGTGCTGACAACTGGTTGGCCACCACTCGCTCAATGACCTTGCCCAGAAATGGCAGGTTCGAAATTGGGCGGAAGTTATTGAACACTTGGGGATCCAAGGAGGGCTTCTTTAAGATGGGCTTTACAATTGCCTCCTTGAAGACTGATGGCATCACACCCTCTTTCAAGGGTGCGTTTACCACCGCTTTGATCCCCTCGCCCAATTTCTCTCTGCAGCTCATAAGGAGCCACGAAGGGCAAGGATCAGTAAGACAAGTGGTTGGCTTCACAGATGAAAGCACCTTGTCCACTTCCTCAGAAGGGATAAGCCGAAACCGATCCCAATTTACCGGCATGCAACTGGCCAACTCTGGTTCATCTACTGTGTCCACGGCGCACGGGATCGAGCTCCATAAGTGTTCGATATTATCAGCGAAGAGCTTTGCTAATAAGTCACAGGAGGCCTTTGACTGTTCCATGGGTTCCTGAGCAACTGGACCGACCAGGCTTCCGACCACCTGGAACAGCCTCCTGGGACAGCATTCCGCAGACACAATAGAGGCAGCAAAGAAAGCCTTCTTTCCTGCCTTTATTGCCACTTGGTAGGCAGCTACTGCTGCTCTAACCTGTGTCCGGACATCTTCGGAGCGAGATTTCTGCCACCGGCGCTCTAGTCGTCTCACCTCCTGTCTCAGACTACGCAACCGCGGTGTATACCATGGTGCTAGCTGAGTTCTATTCAGGGGGAGAGGACGTTTCGGAGCCACCCGGTCTAATGCCCTGGTGATCCCCACGTTCCACTCCTTCACCAGGGTTTCGACCGGGCAACCTTCGGCAGGTTCCAATTCCCCAAGCGCAGTCAGGAATCCATCTGGATCCATCAGGCGCCTGGGGTGGACCATTTTAATAGGTCCTTCGCCCCTGCGGAGGGGGCATGGCAACGAGAAGTCCATGTTTACCAGGTAGTGGTCTGACCATGACACAGGAGTGGCGTGAATCACTCCCAACTTCAGACCACTTCTCTCCTCTCCCAGGACAAACACAAGGTCGAGAGCATGACCGGCTACATGGGTGGGCCCAGTATTACTTAGGTGCAGTTCCCAGGAAGCCATGGTTTCCAGGAAATCCCAAGGGGCTCCTATGAGAGCAGCCTCAGCATGCACGTTAAAGTCACCCAGCACTAACAGCTCTGGGGACAATGCCCGTACAGCCGAGACCACCTCCAGCACCTCGGCCAGGGAATCTGCTGTGCAGCGGGGTGGGCGGTACACCAGCAAGATCCCTAAACTGCCCTTCGGGCCCAGCCTCCAGTACATACAATCAACAAATTGAGTCCTATGGAGAGGAGGTCTGGCGAAAACCAAGGACTCTCGATAGATGACTGCCACACCCCCTCCCCGCCTTCCCACCCTCGGCTGCTGTGCATAACGCAAACCTGGCGGACACATGGCCTCAAGAATTGGAGCAGAGGCTTCGTCCAGCCAAGTCTCCGTAATACATGCCAGGTCTGCGCGCCCATCCAAGATCATATCATGGATGAGCGAGGTTTTCTGAGCCACAGACCTGGCATTACATAACAGCAGTCGAAGGTCGGTAGGAACCTTGCGTCCCCCAGTTTTCGTCTGGTTCTGAGCAGACCCAGAACATGGGATAGATATAATGCATCTGTCCCGTGTTCCCCTATTCCGGCATGGTCTGCCAGCAGCACCCTTCCAGCGCCTGCCGCCCAAGTTTCCTATAACTTGGCCCCCCACCTCCCTCCCTGGCTTGCACATGCCTCTATCCCTTGTCAACAGGCCACCCACCCTAATAAAATTAATCTGGAGACCCGCCTCCGTACCCTATAGCAGCAGTTTTTACTAACTTAAATTAAATAATTAAACCAATTAATTAATTAATTAAACTAATTAAACTAAATTTGAATTAAATTAATTAACTAAATTAATTACAATTCAACTTTGAGAGGATCCCAAAAATCCAGAGTCTCTGGGCAAAACCCGGACACCTGGCAACCCTCATGGGTGATTTTCAACAAGAGATTTTCCTTTAGGAAAGCCACTTGAGAACCATTACCTGCACCCTCCAGAATCGCCAAGGGATTGATCCTGGGGGCAGGGGGAGGGAGGAAGCTGGGCCTACTTTCTCCTAGAAGATATAGCCAGAAATCCAAGGCAGGTTTTGGCCATTTCAAGGGGTTTTCCTCCCCTTTCTGGCTCTGCTTCTTGCCTGATGCCCTGCCCTCTGACATCCATGTTTGAACCTAACTTGTCTGATGCCTGAGTACCTGTAACCAGGCATTATTTGGCTTGGGACTTGGCCAAATCCAGTGCATAGCCCTATTAATTGCTTCCAGACAATATCCATATGCAATCTCATTAACCTGAAAAGTTGTGTGAATTTGGCATTTTATTTTTTCCTCAGTTTTCTTGGGATCACTTCACTGCCACTCACATAATGAAATTTGAGTCAGTATTCCAGAGTACGGAAGCATGGATGGACACAAAGCGTGTGTGGTGGTGGCAACATGTCTGATTGCAACATGTCCGATGACACTGGTGTGAATGAAATTTAGCTCACCATGGTGGTATATTGATGAAAAAATCACAGTTCCATAATGTAACAGGTACTACAGTGTGAAAGGATAATTAGAAATTGGGACTGAAGCACTTAGCATTACGATCAGAACAAAAATAATGCAATAAACTCCATATGTGAATGCAGCCATTGTTTCCCAAATATTAACATCATGATCCTATTTGTGTCTACTCAAAAGTAAGTTCCACAATGTACAGTGGTCCATGAAAGTGCCATAGGATTGCAGCCTGTTCTATAAAGTAGGTCAAATGGTACAATAAACTTAACTGGATTGTGTGCAGTTAATTAGCAATATAAAAGCTGAACTTTCAGAAAATTTCCTTTGCCCTTTTCCGATAGGCAAGGTTACATTTGCCATCTCTGTTGAGAAAGAAAGAAAGCTCCCATTAACTTACATTAGAGGTTTTCTCAGGAGTTTGGATTTGGTCCTAATAATTTTCAAATAAATGTCCAGCTGTATGGACATGGAATTTTTGGCTGAAATTTGAGGCCTTCAGGTATGAACAAGCATTGCCTTTATTTCTGATTTTCTCTACATATCCTTTAACTTTTGGAATTGAAAAATATTTGGAGAATAAAAGATTCCATCTCTGGAAAGAATGATCCAGTACTATCTTATGGCCACAAGAGGGAGCATGGATGTTGTAAGCATGGATTTCTGAAAAGTCAGATTGAATCCATTCTCTAGGATATAAGGTGCTCTCATTTCTAAAAATAACAGGCAATGGAAACTTTAAAGAATGTTCTTCAAGCTTGTAAAAAGTATGGCACAATCTTACATGCTTCCTTGGAAGCGTCCAACTGAATACAGGAGGGCTTACTCCAAAGCAAGTGAGAATGGGAATGGAGCCTTACACTGGAAGTCAGACTCTATTAGCTCCTGAAGAAGTATCCTGCTGAATCAGGTGGAAGGCCCATCTAGTCTGGCATCCTCTTCTCCCAGTGGACAACCAGATGCCTATGGGAAGCCCACAAGCAGTTAGCATTCTCCCCAGCTGCAATTCCTGTCATCTGGCATTCAGAGGCATACAGTAGAGGTGGTACAAACCCATCATGCCTAGTAGACTTCTTCTCCTTGGATTTGTCTAATCTCCTTTGAAAACCATCCAAGTTGATGGCCATCACTACATCTTACGGGTGTGAATTCGGTGGTTTGAATTTCTTCTGCCAATCCTGAATCTCCCACCATTCTGTTTAATTGGATGATGCTGGGTTGTAGTTACGAGACAGGGAGAAAGAGTTCTCTCTGTCCACTTTCTCCACACCATGTATAATTTTATACGCCTCGGCCATATTCCCCCCTTACTCAGCAGCAGAGCATCTGCTTTGCATGCAGAATATCCATGGTTCAATCCCTGGCATCTTCACCTAGGCCTAGGAATGTCTTCTACCTGAAACCCTGGAGAGCCACCATCAGTCACTGCAGACAGTAATGAACTGGATGGGCCAATTAGTCTGACTTGGCATAAGCAGATTCTTGTGTTTTAAATGGGAATGCCCCAAAAATCTTAACCTTTCCTCACAGGGAAGTTGTTCCAGCCCCTTCATCATTTTAGTTGCCCTTTACTGCACCTTTTCCAGTTCTACAGGATCCTATTTGAGATGTAGCTACCAGAACTGTACACAGCAGAGCTCAGCAACTGGAAACTCCTGGCCTAAAGACAGCTCCTTAAAGGATAGCATCTGACCCCTTAGTTGCCAATCCATAGGTAAGTAGCTGGGACCATAAACTGTACTGTCAGCAATGCATTTTGGCATGAGTGGTGGTGGTGGGGAGGCCTCTTCTACTCTCCAGTTATTACTAAAATTGTCTCTGCAGTAAAATTAGTTGCTAATGATGGGCAAGAAATTCAATTCATTTTGCATTGCAAGACAAATCTAGCAAATTTGCACTTTCCAAATCAATATGAGAACCAAAACATAGCCATCCTTCAAAATTCACTTATTCAAATTTTGCAGTGCAGTTCGCCAACCAACCAATGTGTACGCAAATGCATGTTTTAGGGGAAAGTGTGCATAAAAATGAATATATGAGTGAAAATAACATACAAAAATGCATTACGTAATGAGACATTCCTGGGAAAAGGATGTACATTAACTAAAACTACCTACAAAAATGTGGTCATTAAGTGGTGGAGAATTTTCATGAGGATTTTTTTAAAAATTCAAATTGCTGTGAAGAACTGGATTTAAGATTAGAAAAATGAGAAACTAAGAGAAATGAAAGTGACAGATCTTTTCATCCCTACTAACCAGACAGGTTGTGTAATATTGCTAGAAAAACAATGTGCATGAGCACAAGTTAAACCTTGTCTATTCATGAGTAAAAAATTCTTAATCTTTACATTTAAACCTTAATTTACTGGTGTAAGTATATCCAAGATTTATTATACAGGCGACAATATTTCACAACAGCAGCTATGAAAACTAAACTAAGCACACAATTATGTGTGTGCTTATTTAGAAATGTCACTCTATGTCTTTGGGGCTTTCTACCTAGTAAGTGGCCTTAAAACTGCAGCCAAACTTTTCTTCCCTTATATTTTGCAGACAGGGGCATTATTCTCTTAGGGCCCCAGTTGTAAAAGCCTCATTCACTTTTGGAAAATCCTATAATATTGGCTATAAGCATAAAATCTTGCAGTTAGAATGTACCTATAGCCAATAGATATTTCTATCAAACTTATAAAGCAGGGAAATTGGGCAACTATAGTGAATGCACCAGGGGAGCAGGACACCTGACCTCCTCTCTGAGATATTGGACTGCCCTACAAATTTGTCAAAATGCAAACACAATTTGGGCTGGTCTTTCATAGTCCAATCCACTTGCTGTGTAGCTTGGAAGAATTTGGTAACATGTGCCTCTGAGTATATGGTGAGTGGTGGCAACACCTGCCATCTCCAAAGATGGAGAATTACATTTTTGTATGTTTGTTGGTAGAAAATTATATTTCTCTAATTATTCTTCATAGAAATCTGTGTCAAATTTATTTTTATTAATTTCACAGCCTTTTTATTGGTCATAGGATGGTGAAGACAGCCTTTTGTGTTTCAAACAGGAGGTTATGCTGTTCTTCTATTTTGGGTTCATTAACAGTTAAATCTGAAAGTGCAGTTTGATGTAAAATCAGAAGGATTACAATATGTTGCTACTTAAGCAATGACTCTCACTGTTGGAAAAACAAACTTGGCCTGCCAAACATGCATGTTTTCAGCCTGCTATGCTGAAACTACTCCATTTAATGAAAGGTGAGCATGGTCAATTAAAAACATAGAGCAGACCTGTAATTTTGTTAGAATATATTTTACCTCTCACTGTTTTTATCTTGTGCAAACTGAGACAGTGCTCATGTCCGCTGGAAACTATTCTGCAGAATAGTCAGTGCCATTATTCCACAATTGTTTTTGGAGCTTTTTTTAGTGTTGCAAAATGTTCCTGTACTTCACATATTCACCAAAACAGAAGCAAAAGACAATGATTTACTATAGGAAACTAAAATTGCAAAGTAAATCACACATATTTAAAGTGACTATCTGAACTATATCAACTGTCTTAATATTGTTGCTTCCTCCCTGCTAAAACAAGATCAGCACAGCACATGTCTTGTTTCTGTTATTTGGGCTGATTGCAGGTGTTGCTACCACTCACCATATGCTCAGAGGCACATGTTACCAAATTCTTCCAAGCTACACAGGAAATTGTCAACAAATATGGAAAACTAAACAATGGCCCACAGACTGGAAGCGTTCCATATACATGCCAATTCTAAAGAAAGGGGATCCCAGGGAATGCAGTAATTATCGAACTATTGCCTTAATATCCCATGCAAGTAAAGAAATGCTCAGGATTCCATAACAGAGGCCCTTACTGTATATGGAGCAAGAAATGCCAGATTTAGCTGGATTTAGAAAGGGAAGTGGTAGCAGAGATCATATTGCAAACATACATTGGGTAATGGAATGGACCCAGGAATTTCAGAAGGAAATTACCCTGTGCTTTATATATTACAGCAAAGCCTTTGATTGTGTAGATCATGAAAAACTATGGCATGCCTTAAAAGAAATGGGGGTGCCACAGCATCTGATTGTTCTGATGTGCAACCTATACTTTGGCCATACTGTAAGGACAGAATATGGAGAAACCAATTGGTTCCCAATCGCAAAGGGTGTGAGACAGGGGTGTATTTTATCACCCTACTTGTTTAATCTATACGCAGAACATATATCTATTTCACTTTAGGCAGTCATGGCTTCTCCCCCAAAATCCTGGGAAGTGTAGTTCGTGAAGGATGCTGAGAGTTGCTAGGAGATGCCCTGTTTCTCTCACAGAGCTTCAATCAAAGCAGTTGACTGTTATACTACTCTGGCCACTGGAGCTCTGTCAGGGAAATAGGAGTCTTCTCTCAGCACCCTTCACAAACTACACTTCTCAAGATTCTTTGGGGGAAGTCTCAAGTGAAATAAAGGTCTGGCATGGGCATGCCCCCCTGATTAGACAAGCCTAGCCACTGTGAGTCTGGCTTTTAGAACACTGACAGTTGGTTCTTACTAAGCATGCCCAGCATTATCATTGAGTTCAATGCTAAATTTCTTAGATTAATTAAAAACCAGCCAGGCGTTTTGTAAACTTTTAAACTGCAGAAGATGAAGGTCAGAGTATGGGGCAGGTCAGTAATAGGATTACAGGTACTCTGTGAACATGGCTGATTTTTAATTAATTTCAACAGATTATGAGAACTCTGACAGAAAAAAGTCCAAAAGTGGTATTTCTCTCTCTCTCTTTACACTTGGAACTCTTGATTCTCTCTGACTGTTTTGTGTATTGAGAGGGTTGTTAAGCAAGCGTTTTTGAGTTCAGGACTATAAGTTTTGTAAGGTTTTGTTTTGAAATGAGTTTATGGGAAGCATCAGAATGGCATGAGGGGTATTTTCAATTTAACATTGTGGAATGGGAAAAATCCATGCTGACTATAGTGTATAGCCACTCTTGTCGCTGTATAGTTAATGCCAACCAATTATGTTTATACCAGACAAAATGTATTGGGTCAACAATCTACTGCCTACTTTTCTCAGAAACACGTTGTCTTCTGTTCTTACTCCATACAATGATTGCAAGCACAACAGGGTTGCCACCCAGGACTTTCCTGTGCTGTCATTTAGCCTGAAAACTTTCTTGGTGACTTTAAGAAAATGCTATTTTAAGGTGAGTAAATTTGAAGGTATCTACATCTAGTTGCAAGGAAATAAATAACTGAATTGCTATCTGATACTACTTTTCCAGTGATTAGTGGTTTTCTAGTTCTGTCTTCTTCAACATGGTAATGTCCATATTTTACTTCAAACCACCCAGCATCTTTCTTTTATTCCTATACTATTTATATCCTAATACTAGTTATACAACAATGGCATATTTTTCATGTTTGCTTTCTAAAGCAAACACAAAGGCTTTCACACAGCAGAAGGCAAAAACTTTTTCTCTTGGCTCAGATGACTTAAAATATAGGAGGGGGAATTGCGCATTAGGAGAAACTTCCATGGAACTGGTTATCTACAAGGCAGGTGTGGGCTCTCCCCAGTGGAGGTCTTCAAGCAGAGGCTAGCCAGCCATCTCTTGAAGATGCTCTAGCTGTGGAATTCTTGCATCAAGCAGGAGGTTGACTAAATTGTCTTCAATGTTCCCTTCTGCTCAGTGATAAAACCTAGACCCATTACTTCTGTTTCTGTGGGTGTCTGAGAATGCATTGCATCATTACTCAAAACTGTGCATTCTTAAGAGTGATTTTTATATTTTCAGAACACATTTATTTATTTTGATTTATATCCAAAAAGGATAGCCACTGACTTTTCTCATACCAGAGGTGAGCGAGATTTTGTTTTCCACTCAGAGAAGCATGAAAATAATTGCCACTAGTAACACCAGATATACATGACTAATATTAGTGAATTAGACCAATTATCGATCAGCATGGTCTTCTCTTATTAGCAGGAACTCTCTAGGGCAGCCTTTCTCAACCTAATGCCCTCTGGAAGTTTTGGACCACAATATACATCATTGCTGACTATTGGACGAGCTAGCTGTCACTGATGGGAGTTGAAATCTAAGAGCATTTGGAGGCATGAAGTTGTTCTAAGGCCTCAAAGACAAAAGGTCTTTCCTGAGATATGCTGCTGGCAATGTTAGGAATCAAACAGGCACATGATGCATGCAACACACACATAATACAATTACAAATGTTCCCTTTGAACAGACTGTACTTTGCTTCTGCCTAGGAGACCTACTTTCTTATACACACTTCCTGTAACCAAATGATATCCATTCCTGAAACTGTAACTGGCCAGGAGAGTGTATGTTTGAAAGTGCTGTCTCATAAATATCTCCTTGTGCTATGCAAAAGAAAGGGAGCGGGGACATCAGCAGCAATCACTGGAACCCTGAGCATTATACAGCATTGGCTAAGGCTGATGGAAGCTGTAGTTGTAGTTTAACAACCTATGGAGAGCACCAAAGGCCTCATTAGTACACTTGGATAATGCAGTGTTATTTTGACTCCATCACAGAATGAAGGAAGGAAGTGACCTGGCATATATAGACCAGTGGTTCCCAAGGGCCACTTAAAAATTGATGATGGTCTTGGCACACCACGTAATTATTTTTCTGCCTATTGTAAGCAGTTGAAATGCATTGTTCTAGAAGCTGTATGATTTTTATTTGTATTTTTATTGCTTGTTTTATTTCTTACATTGTATTTTATTCTATTACACTTTGCATTCCGTAGAATTCAAATTGTAATACAATCAAATACAATATAATAAATAAAAGAAGCAATAAAAATACAATTAAAGATCAATATGAATATTTACTCTGGGCATACTACAGACTACCTGGATGAAGCTCACAGACCACTGGTGGTCCACATACCAGTTTGGGAACCCCTGAGCTAGACAATATCACAGGTAATTGCTTATTTATTTATTTATTTGTATAGTTCAGTAACATGGTATTCATTCTGGCCATTAATGGGAGGAGTGGTGAGAATAGTTTGAAAACTTAAGAATTCTCTTTCCACAATCAACATGTTCATGTTGGGAGAAAACGTTCTGAACCCCATCTTCTCCATGACGTTTAGGCTTTCTTCTTGCAGGCAGCTTTTGATGTTCAGGGAAGCCTTTCAAGCAACTCACTGTCCATGTGTATTCTCAGGAAGTAAGTGCCATAAACGGATTGCATCATATGAGCACTACCACATTTGAACTGGCAAATTTTGATATGGCTTCCCGCATGAAAACTGAGGTGGAGCAGTCCCATGAGAGAGCTGTTATACTACTTCAGCCAGTGAACATTCAAATGGGCCCCTAGAGGCCTGTTTGCACTTCAAAATCCCTGGAGCCCATAGGCAGAGGCAAAGGGAAAAGGTGCAGCTATAATTTGCACACCATAGACTTTCGTAGGTTTTATTCACCTCGTTCAGCTGATATTTAAACGGCATCGTATGGTGACAGTGTAATCTGGAAACTAAAAGCACTGGATGTTGGCTTATTCCTGCCGTACTACACCTCACCGAGGAAGTTAACCTGACTTTTGGGAAGGAACCAGGAAGGCTGCTGATGGAAGGGAAATGAGAAATGCATATTAACATTACAGTAAAAGTCAACTTGAATAACGTGCTATAGAGAGATGAATGGGTACCCTGCCGAAAAGTGCTGACAGCTATTAATGACTTCAGGAAGATGAAAGTATAGGCATCCCTTATATATACACGACATATCAAAGACATGGTCCTTTTGAGGAGAAAGTAGTTTGTCAGGGGAAAATACTAGCAAAAGGAACCTTTTGGGAATGTACCACAACAAAACAGTTTCACAGAGACAGGGATGAGGGATAAACTTGATTCCTTTCACATTTAAAGCCAAATTATCGAATTTGCACTTTTCAAAACAATATGATAACCAGTGCCATCCTTTGAAATTTGCATGTATCTGGATTTTGTGATGCAGTTCTCCAACCAACCGATGTTTACAAAAATGTATATGTTAGGGGAAATATGCATAAAATGAATATGCTAATCACAATAACATGCAACAATGTTTTATATTAGAATAAATTGCTTGCAAAAATGTGTATATCAGTTAAAACTGTAGACAAAAATGTGTGTGTTAGGAGAAATTGGCACTAAAATGCTGAAGAATTCATGTTAAAAAAAATCACAAACTGCTGCAGAAATGTGGAGAACCAAATTTAAGATTGGAAAAATGAGAAACTGAGAGAACTACAATGGGCAGATCCTTCCATCCCTACAGGTATATGATATGGCATCTCAAATTGCTTTACAAGGGAACGAGCCAGTTCTCAGATAGGGAAGGTGCCCTCCCCTATTTCTTTACCCCTCAACCCTTTGTCAAAGCCAATGTCACTGCTACCCCCCCCCAAAGGAGACAGAGAAAACTTTTTTTTTCTGTTGAGGGCTGCATTCCCTCCTGGATAATCTGTCAAGGCCTGCATGCCAACTATGGTTAGGATCAAAGCAAAAAGTGGGTGGAGCCATCCCCCCCTCTCTGCCATCCCCCCTTTTTTCTTTCTCCTTCCCTGCTCAATAGGCTGAAGGCAGAGGGACAGATACTTCTTTGACCGAGGTCTGAACTGATAACTTGCAGATGGCTTTTAAAATTAGGCCAAGGAACACATGTGGTCCCAGGGCCAGAGGCTGCCCATTTATGAGCTAGGGGAAGGACAGGAACTGTTGATTCGTTAAGATATATTTATTTATTTATTTCCCACCTTTCAATTTAAAAATGCCCTAGGCGGCTTATCACAATTTTTTTAAAAAAAACCAGCAGGGGTACAACTAATAAATATTTACAATCCATTCTCTAAAACACTAGAGGAATCATCAGCCTGGTAGGCCAAATGCCTGCCAGAAAAAAGGAGACAAAAAAATCAGAGGGAGCAAGGTAGGCCTTCCTAGGCTGGGAGTCCCAAAGGCTAGATACCGTTAGAGAAGGCTCTGTTCTATGCTTCTACTAAGAACAAACACTGGTGGGAAGTGAAGGACACCCTCTCTTGTATAACTTAATGAGAGGGCAGGTGAGGGTAGTCCTTTATGTATTCTGGTGCTAAGCCATTTAGGGCTGCAGAGGTAATAACTAAAACTTTGAATTTTGAACTTTCACTGCTGTGTTCTGAATTAGCTAAAGTTTCCAGATGCTTTTCAAAGCCACCCCATGTGGAGCACATTGCAGTAATCCAATCTTGCATGTAACTAGAGAGATTCATTCTCTCTAGGAAGGGCAAGCTGGCACACCAGACAAGCTAGTCAAAAACATTCCTGGCAATGATTGCCATCTGGATATCCAGGAGCAAAGTTGGATCCAGAAGAGCCCCCAAGCTGTGAACCAGAGTAACCCAGGGGAGTGCAACCCCATCAAGGACTGGCTAAACTCCTATTCCCAGATCAGCCATTCTACTTATTAGGAGCACCTCTCTTGTCTGAATTGAACTTCAATTTATTTGCCCTTATCCAATTCTTTACTGACTTCAGCTACCCATTCAGCTTGAAGGAGTAGGACAGTCAGCACCTCATGAGCTACCTGATGCCCTCTTCTCCCTCATCCATTAAATTTTGAGGGATGCACAGCTAATTCTACATAAATGCATCATGGAAAAAATATATCGTAACTCCCACATTTAAATATTATGTGGTTGCTGTCTTTTTATTTTTAAGTATAATGTGGACAGTTTGGAGAAGGTACATAAAAAAGGCATCTAAAATGGTCAAGGGGACTAGATCTTATTCTTTATTAAGAATTTTTAAATGTTAAGGATATTTTAGCTGAAAATATAGTTAAAAGAGAATTTATTTATTTATTTGATTTATTAGTCGCTTGCTACCCTAAGGTCTCCAAGTGACTTACAACAGAATTAAAAGCCAAAATAATGTACCATACATAAAACAAAGTAAAAATAAAACAAAACAATAACCACCCCCATATAGCCATATAAATGTTTGGCAGCACAGAGGTATACAATTGTGTGTTCAAAGCATGATGAGGAAAAACAATGTTTACAGTTTCAAAATTCAGAGTCATCACCAATACAAGCAAAAAGAATGACTTCTTAAGTCATAATTAACTTATGCACTAAGCAGTGGTGGTCAATGGACTAAATGATTCTATGAGAGTTCTCTAAATACATGGAAGAAAAATTAGAGATTACTTATATAAAATGTTTAGAGGTGTAACAGTCAAAATTGCAACTTTCAATGTCAGATACAGTATCTCTCTAATGAGAATGGAGACAAAAAAGGGACGGGGATTGGATACCATCATCTGACACTATTTGTGAACTTGATGATGAGCCAAAACAGGAGACAGAATTACCCAAGTGTTCATTTGATCTATCTTGGAATTCGGATATTCTTATTTTGTTGCATCAACTCTTTCTGTGAGCTTAATAACACTGTCACAAAATTCAACAGAATTTTTCCACAACCCTGTAACTTTGCACTTCAGTGAAAATGAAATGAAGCTCACCAGAGTCACAAATATAATAACTTTCCTGCAAAATAAACTTTCATCTATCATTTAACTGTGTCTTTTATTTTGAGTATTGCCATTCTAATTTTAATCCACTCCTAATAGGAGAAAGATAGTACTGTAGTTAAATACAATTTTATTCCTTCTCGTTGTTTCCAGAGTCAGTGTGTGAGTCTTTAAAAAGAGATCCTCATCCAGATATTTTCTTTTTCATCTCATATTAATTGGATTTCTTTTGTACCATGGTTCCTTCTAAAAATAAAAAAACACATTTTTATGTTAACTTCAAATGACTCTAACTCTAAGGCGCGTTGGTTGGGACAGTATTGGTTTCGGTAGAATTGCACCTAATATGAATTTGTCCTTATAGTCAAAACTCTGGAGGGTATATGAATGGGGGCAGAGGGGAATAATGTACATAGTGGTTGATCTGGAGCAGGGCTGCTAACTGTTGTAGCTACACTCCACTTTTATTAAAAATGCCATTCTAATGAGCCCTAGTGGCCTCGGCGCATGGAAAATGGCTTGCTGTGTTTTGAATGGCACAAACTAACACCCCAGGGCCTTAAATCAGTTCAAGATGTGTTGATGGCGTCTGATCTTGGCCATAGAGGGGAAATTCAAAGCAATATAGATTTAACCTATGGTCCTTCTGACTGATGCTTATCAATAATGCAAGGAAAAGTGAATCCAGGAGATGTTTCATACTGTAGCTCATTGTTATATCAATGTATTCTTTATGAGTATAATTTGTGCTGTTACGTTTAGTGGTTGGCATAAGGAACTTTGAGTTGGGTGATTTTATATTCTTTTTATTATCTTTTAGCTTTCATTCCTTGGGCGTGATCTGTCAAGGCTATTCTTGCGTTCACCCTGCAGCAGGGCAGTGTTGGGAAGTGGAAGTGGCAGCTACATTGCAAGACAAAGATGGAAACATATTTCTGTATCAGCTGGAAGATGGATCCTAATCAACGGCAATGCCATAATGTCCCATTGTGTGAGGGAGAAAGCCTCAGGCACAAGTAATCTTATATACAGAGCTGCCTTAGTAATAATGCTTACCTTTAATATAGTGCTATCTGAGAAACCAGTCCTAACCTCCTGATCTCTGTTGCTGGAGGAAGTTAGGATATGATAGAAGTGCCTGTCTGCCAATCTCTATCAGCCTTAGCTGCTCCCAAAAACTGGAAGCCCCCCTGCTTTCACAGAAACCAATGAATGGAAATCTACTACTGACGCTGTTCCTGCAACAGTGACATTAAAAGTCCCTGAAATGGGGCAATACAGCAGCAGAGCAGTGCAAGCCATGAATCCACTGGGCCCAAATCTGCTCTCTCCCACTGAGAAGGGGCCCAATTTGGGCTCCTCAGCAATGCCAACCTGTAGATGGCATAGAGGGAAAGGGAAAAGTGCCCTTCCAGATTCTGCCCTGGCTAGTGCAAGCTGGCAGGGATTGGAATTCATCGGTAGATCTATTATGCCATCTCCACCACCACTTAAGATTGCTCCACCCATGTTCCAAGTATTTCACATGCATTATCTAAGTCATAATTGTAACCACTCTGCAAAAGTCACTGTTATTATCACCTTGTTGCAAATGAGAATAGAGGCTGAGAAACAGTGGTTTGACCAAGGACACCAACTGAGTTCATGGCAGAGCCAGGATTTGGAGCAGGAATTCCATGGGTTACAAATCACACTCATAATTCTGTACACATGTCTACTGAAAAGTAAGTCTCATTGAGCTCAATGGAACTTACTCCCAGGGAAGTATGCGTAGGATTGCAGCCTTAGCCACTGAGCCATACCAATGCCAATGTTATTTATTTATTTATTTCATTTATACCTCGCCCTTCCTCCTAGAAGGAGCCTAGATCAATTTAGTCCAGTATTACTGGTTCTGAGATCAGCAGCAAAGATTTTTTTGTAGCTCAGTTATCTGAGATCTTTTCATAGCATGCATTACACCTGAAATCTTTTGTATGCAAAGATGGACCCTATGAGCAATGACTTTCTTCCACCCATTACCATCATATCACCATAATGGCATAATAAATAGCTAGCAAATTCACTTTTCGTAACCTTTAAAATTATGTTCTCTGTGTACAGTTTAAATAGTTAAATAAGACAGAAAAGCCCAATTTTCTCAAGGCATCTTCTAAAGGTTTTAGATACAAAGGCAATGTGATTTTGACATTAGGCCATTTAATTGATTTAATTGTTAGTTTTGACTGTTCATGATAGTCATCAGGTCTGAAGAAAACATTTACTACCAATCTCTTAATTCCACATATCAATCAATGTAATATCTGAGAAGGGTTACTGTATGAATTATCTGTGACAATCCACGGATTTCAATATATGACTGCAATCCACAGACTGCCTTCAACACAAGCTCCACAAACCCAACAGTTACACCATTTACTAGAATCCTGGTTTGAATCAAAATTGAAAAAATAAATCTGTTGCTAAATGCAAAGGGAAGTGTTTACCCACTTATGAAGTGTAGATACCAGATGGATATTGTTTTCAGTCTTTTACAAATCAAATTTGATTATTCTTTCCCACTAACAAGCACTTAGATCGGATTCCAGAAGAGTTTCCCAGTGTCCCAGTTTCCAAGTGGCCCAATTTGCACTTTAAATGCAAACGGCTGGGACTTCATCTTCCTTTGCATTGCTGCACTATCTGGAGATCTTTTGCATCCCCTCTAATGATGAGAGCCCTTCCTGCATCAGGAGCTTGAACATCTCTCTGCTGGAGGAGATGTGAAAGACACATTATGTGGAGGAAGAGGATGCATGAGGTATTTATACTCTTTCAGTGGTGACATCAGAGATGGACTTTGGGGCAGATGTCTAGGCTGCCATTCAGCAGAACAGTCAGGAGGGCCCTCAAATGCAATAGGGCTAGAAGTAAATGAATTAATACAAAGTGCCCCTTGCAATAAGGTCATTACATCTGGACTCTAAGATTATCTAATTGTATCACTGCTCCCTTCACATTGATGTAACATCCAAAGCCCATCTGAGGTCATAAGAGAATCAGAAGAATGCTGTGAAATGATGAGGATGCCCCCACTCCAGTATTTTATAAGGAGATACCAACTGGCCTGCCAGTATTTTATAAGGAGATACCAACTGGCATACTGGCATAGTGTTCAGGCAGATATCTCCAGAAGCTCACCAGCAGGACATCAAGGTGAAGTGACCTTCCCCTGTCCTCTGTTTCTAGCAGCTGCTATTCAGAGAAATACTACTTGTGAACAGGGATGTTCCATTTCAATGACTAAGAGTGACTGACTTATCCTCCATGAAGAGGTCTAATGGCTTCTGCTTCTTCAAGTCATCTAAGCTAGATGCTATTGTTACCACACCTTGTGGCAGTGAATTCCACAAGTTAATATTCTGAATCATCTGTCCACTGAGTGAACTATTCAAAATTATTATTGCTAGACTGAAGGAGAATTGTCACTATTGTACTAAACTACTCCAAGAGGATTAAAAAAAAACCCTAGTGAGATTCACTTATCTTCACAGTGTCTGAAACGAAGCTGACTGAGACTTGGCATATTGATGATACTTGACTGGAAAGATATGACATCCCAGCTTGTAGCCATCTTTAGCCAGCAGGAAAACAATTCCTCCAGAATTACAGCACTTTACACTATATTATTTTTTTTAAAAAAAAACACCTCTGGAATTAAATTTCAGGAAAGAGTTCCACTTTGTACAGCCTGGTGCCAGGGTCCTTAGCAAGAGGTGACAGAAAAAGACAGAAACGTGAAAGCAGATGATAATTTAATGAACATTTGCTTCTACTACCACCCAAACCTCCATAATAGAGAAATGTTTTTTTAGAACTTCCTTATATCATGATATAGTACAGAAGCCTTAGGCTGTAAAATGATGCTTTGAATTTCTCTCTACAAAGCCTTAGTGAAGCACAATTACGTGAAATCTATTAAAATACTTCTGAGAATCTGGCTTTTTTTTTTTTTGCATATCAACAAATCCTGTGCCCCTTTCTCTTCTGATGTCTAGCCAGAAGCACCAGTGGCAGACATACCTTGCCTTGGTGGATTCTGATTGTTAACAAGAGTGGGTGCAACTACAGAGAGCTGGAGGGATAGATGAAGTAGGCTGATGAAAGGCCTATTTCCCAACAGATACCACCCATGTATGAGACAATGGAGAAATAAATAATCACCATGAACATTACCAGTTTCCTTCCCGCACTGACGTCTTTAGCCAGAGTGTGACTGTAGTGCTCTATTACAGGATAATTACTATTATTGTGTTTGTGACAATGAGTTGGTGGGAGTTAGGACTCTGATGGAGGTAAGAATGAAGACACAGGGGAGAAAAGAGGGTCTAGAGTAATTGTTGGCTGTACGTCAGAGAAGTTGCCATTTTCTATAAATAAATGAGCAGTTGCTCTTCCCTTAACACAACAACTTCTTCATAAATGTTCTCACAGGGGAATCCTATTCCTGACTATTTAGAAGGAAGAGAAGTCCCATTGTGTCCAGTGGGACTTACTCTCTAGCGGTTGTATTTAGTTTTCCAGTGACCTAGCAGTTGCGTTTTAAGTAAAGTATTTTTTACTTTCAAAGAAATCAGTTGAGTGTTTGTTTTTAAGGTAAAAGGCAGGACGTCTCTTAAAAACAAAATCAGCAAGTGCACCAGTTGGTTGCGACAGAGCGAAGACCTCTTCCTCCATGCACTGCTGGACTGTGTTCTGTCTCTTCTTCTTTATCCTTTGCTTAGTGAAGTTGTCTCTTCCCAAGTCTGAAAAGCTTCTTCATACAGATGGTGGCGTTTTCAAAAAGGCGAATAAAACTTTCCCTCTTCTCTTTGGCATTGTTTTCTCAGGTGGTGGGATTCATACTTTTTAGAAATAAAATGGTTGCTTTTGTTTCTGTGAAGCCATCTGCCATGTGGAATTTAACATCTTCAAATCAAAAGTAATCAAACAGGCCCCTACTCAACCCAGTTGCCTTGAAGCACAACACACAAAGCACCACAATGTCAGAGAGATGTCTAGACTTTAACACTAAATACCTCAAATGTGAAGTAGCAATCTGACCATTGCTCAGAGGCACATGTTACCAAATTCTTCCAAGCTACACAGCAAGTGGATTGGACTGTGAAAGACCAACCCAAATTGTGTTTGCATTCTGACTACTTTGTAGGGCAGTACAATATCTCAGAGAGGAGTTCAGGTCTCCTGCTCCCCTGGTGCATTCACTATAGCTGTCCAATTTCCCTGCTTTTTAAAGTTTGGTAGAAATATCTGTGGGCTATAGGTACATTCTTAAACCGCAAGGTTTTTTGCCTATTAGTGAATCTATACATTGTGTCTCAGAGAGCATGTTACCTACACTATAACCTCAAAATAGTTTGAAATCAGTTTAACTGTCATGGTTTCCTTAAAAAAAGAACACTCCTTGTGAATAGGTTTGAGTGGGTGGTGAGAGTTTTGTGAGAAGTTCCCAGTTCCTCTGTAGAACTACAGTCCCTAGAGTTACTTAGTTAGGATGGAGTCATGTGAGATAAACAGGTTTGAAACTGGTTTACATTTGTAATGTAGACATGCCTTAAGTCTGGCCCTGATTTCCTCAATCCTGTTATATGTCCGGGAAATGTAGTCAAAATAATGATAAGCCACAGACACGGTTGCTACCAATCGCAACTGAAAACTCAGCAAGAGTCAATCAAATCTATCCCGGTGAGCTGTGGCCTGTCAGTGTTTTGGCTGGGAGTCTTCCCCTCCCCTCCAAGTTCCTTTCGTGTCACTCTAAATCAGATGATTCATAATGGTAACATGTTGTACTGGTTATCCAGTAATGCAGCCTAATAAAAGCATGCTTACAACCATTTTCCTTTTAAGAACTTAGAAGAATTTGTTCCTCACAGAATCAAACCTGTGTTCTTAATAAAGGCAGATTGAATAAAACAAGCCCTGTGAAGCAAAATGACTAATTTAACAGCTTGCTGATGAAAATCTGCGGCTCACTTCTCCTGCCTCACAGTCTTTGACTCCACACTGCCTAATACAACTCATTGCATGAGAACAGATGGTTTAACATAGAGAATTCTGAATGCAAAGCTAATTTTGTTTAAAACATTTAAGGCTACCATCCTGTGTACACCCTCACTTGGGAGCAAGTCCCATTTAACTCAGCAGGGCTTACGTCTGAGTAGACATGTACAGGGTTGCTAATCTAGGAATGGGAATAATATTCCTACTTGATGCTATGTAATAAAGAAAGGTTGTTTAATATACTAATAGCCCACAATTTCTGAAGTAGTGCATTAGTACTGGATTAGCTGCTACATGGAGTAGTAAAGATTCAGCTCTGAATTACAAATATGGTATTTTAAAAATATATAAATCTCATTCTGGTAGTAGGGGAAAAACTCCTTTTAATCAAATTCTGAGTTAAACTGCAAGAGGATCCTATGAAGAAAAGCTAAAGTGACTTTTTACAACACAAGCCTATTATACAGCCACAAGATTGGCTGTATACTATATTCAGCATGGATTTTTCAGATTCCGCAATGTTAAATTGAAAATACCCCCCATGCCATTCTGATGCTTCCTGTAAGCTCATCTTACAATAAAACCTTACAAAACTTATAGTCCTGAACTCAGAAACGCTGGCTTAACAACCCACTAAATTTTCATGGTGATACACAAAACAGTAGGAGAGAATCAAGAGTTTAAAGTGTAAAAAGAGAGAGAGAGAAAACCAGAGCCCTTTTGGACTTTTTTCTGTTAGAGTTCTCATAATTTGTTGAAATTAATTAAAAATCAGCTGTGTTCACAGAGTACCTGTAATCCTATTACTGACCTTGCCCCATACTCTCTTGACTTCCTCTCTGAGATATTGTGCTGCCGTAAAAATTTGTAAAATTGGCAACACAATTTGGGTTGGTCTTTCACCGCCTAATCCACTTGCTGTGTAACTTGGAAGAATTTGGTAACATGTGTCTCTGAGCATATGGTCAGTGGTGGCAACACTGCAATCAACCCAAATAATAGAAACAAGACATGTGCTGTGCTGATCTTCTTTTAGCAGGGAGGAAGCTACAATTTTAAGACAGTTGATATAGTTCAGATAGTCACTTTAAATATGTTTGATTGACTTTGCAATTTTAGTGAATTTTCCTATAGTAAATTATTTTCTTTTGCTTCTGTTTCTGTGAATATGGGAAGTACACCAACACTTTACAACACTAAAAAACTCCAAAAATAATTGTAGAATAATGGCACTGACTATTCTGCAGAATAGTTTCCAGTGGACATGAGGAGTGTCTCAATTTGCGCAAGATAAAACAGTGGGAGGTGAAATATATTCTAGCAGAATTTCTTAATTGATCATGCCCACCTTTCCTTAAGTGGAGTAGTTTCAGCATAGCAGGCTGAAAACATGCATCTTGGGCAGGCCAAGTTTGTTTGTTCCAACAGCTAGAGTCATTGCTTAAGTAGTAACATATTGTAGTACATCTAATTTTACATCAAACTGCAGTTTCAGATTCAACTGTTAATGCACCCAAAATAGAAGAAGAGCATAACCTCCAGTTTGAAACACAAAAGGCTGTCTTCACCATCGTATGACATCGACCAATAAAAAGTCTTTGAAATTAAGAAAAATAAATTTGACACAGTTTCTAGGATGAATAATAAGACAAATATAATTGTCTAGGTTAGATTCTCTGTAGAAACATTAGTAACACAGGAAAGAAGCAAAGTAAGAAGAACACCAACAAACATACAAAAATATAATTCTCCATCTTTGGAGATGGTAGGTGTTGCCACCACTCATCATATGCTCAGAGGCGCATGTTACCAAATTCTTCCAAGCTACACAGCAAGTGGATTGGACTGTGAAAGACCAACCCAAATTGTGTTTGCATTTTGACAAATTTGTAGGGTAGTACAATATCTCAGAAAAGAGGTCAGGTCTCCTGCTCCCCTGGTGCATTTACTATAGCTGCCCAATTTCCCTGCTTGTTAAAGTTTGGTAGAAATATCTGTGGGCTATAGGTATGTTCTTAAATGGGGTTTTTTGCCTATTAGTGAATAAATCTTAACCCAGAAGTAAACTATACAGTGTTCGTGGAGTTTACTACCTGGAAGGTGCGTTTAGAAGGTGAGCCGTGAGGGACTGGGAATGGAAGTACCAATCTGCAATGAAAGGACATATCAAAGGTATATATAAAATTATGCACAATGTGGAAAAAGTGGTTCTTCTCCTATAAAACCAGGACTCAGGGTCCCCCACTGAAACTGATTGACAGCAGACAAAAGAAAGGGTTTTTTTCCACAGAAGACATTAATTATCTGATGGAATTTCCTGCCACAAGATACCACAATTTCCAAGAGGAAAGCAGAGGTGGGATTTTAACTCAAGACAAATCATGAAGCAACCAACCAAAATGTCGAAATGTGACTCCTCAGAGGCCACACCAGGAGGGGTGCACCAAAACCAGTAGGCAAGACATGACCAAAATAAATATATGACAGAAAAAAGAAGCAGTCTCTAACCTGCTGTAGTCTATTTAATAGTGTGTACATGTATGCATATTCACTAATAGGCAAAAAACCTTGTGATTTAAGAACGTACCTATAGCCCACAGATATTTCTATCAAACTTTAAAAAGCAGGGAAATTGGGCAGCTATAGTAAATGCACCAGGGGAGCAGGAGACCTGAACTACTCTCTGAGATATTGTACTGCCCTACAAAGTAGTCAAAATGCAAACACAATTTGGGCTGGTCTTTCACAGTCCAATCCACTTCCTGTGTAGCTGGGAAGAATTTGGTAACATGTGCCTCTGAGCATATGGTGAGTGGTGGCAACACCTGCCATCTCCAAAGATGGAGAATTATATTTCTGTATGTTTGTTGGTGTTCTTCTTACTTTGCTTCTTTCCTGTGTTACTAATGTTTCTACAGAGAATCCAAACTAGAAAATTTTATTTCTCTCATTATTCATCCTGGAAATCTATGTCAAATTCATTTTCATTAATTTCAAAGCCTTTTTATTGGTCAATGTCATATGATGGTGAAGACAGCCTTTTGTGTTTCAAATTGCAGGTTATGTTCTATTTCTATTTTGGGTGAATTAACAGTTGAATTTGAAACTGCAGTTTGATGTAAAATCAGACTGATTACAATATGTTGCTACTTCAGCAATGACTATAGCTGTTGGAAAAAAGAGGATGCATGTTTTCAGCCTGCTATGTTTAAACCACTTTATTTAAGGCAAGGTGGGCACGGTCAATTAAAAACATCTCAGAGCACACCTAGAATTTTGCTAGAATATATTTCACCTTCCACTGTATTATCTTGTGCAAACTGAGACACTCCTGAGATCCACTGTGCCATTATTCCACAATTATGTTTGGAGTTTTTTTAGTGTAAATTTTGCAAAGTGTTGCTGTACTTCACATAATCATAGAAATAAAAGCAAAAGAAAAATCAGCCAGGCATGTTTTTTAACTTTTAAACTGCAGAGGATGAAGGACAGAGTATGGGGCAAGGTCAGTATTAGGATTACAGGTACTCTGTGAACATGACTGATTTTTAATGAATTTCAACAAATTATGAGAACAGTGACAGAAAAAAGTCCAGCAGGTCTGGGTTTTTCCCCTCTCTTTTTAGATTTTGAACTCTCTGTTTTCTCTCACTGTTTTGTGCATCGCCATGACAATTGAGTGGGTTGTTAAGCAAGCATTTCTGATTTCAGGACTGTAAGTTTGGTAAGGTTTTATTTTGAAATGAGCATATCATTAGAATGGCATGAGGGGTACTTTCAATTTAACATTGCGGAATGTTAATCCATGCTGGCTATAGTATACAGCCACTCTTGTGGCTGTATAATTTGTATAATTCCTCTAGAAAGTTTGTAACCAGTACTTCTGCCAAAAAGCTTTCCAGACCACCATATGGGCAAAGTAAGATAGTCCCTGCTCATAGGCTTACAATCTAAAAGATGTAACATGCAAGAAAAAGGAGACAGGGAAGGATGAAACGAAATAGGGGGGGGAATCCAACTTGGGTGCCAGTTCTCATATACCTATATCTGAATAAGTCATAGAAGCCCACTGAAATCAAGCAAATTAAGGTATTTAAATACATTTATTTTAGTTGGTCTATTTGAAGTATGACATTCATACTGAACACATATTCATTTGATTAAAAAAATTAATGTTCTAAATAAATTGATTTAATAATTAATTAATTAAAGTAATTAATTAAAGTAATTTCTCTGTTATCTTTTTGGCACCTACTGAAGACCTTCCTCTTTCAACAAGCCTTTTAAGTTGAGACCTTATCCCAGTTTGAGTCTGTGTTGGAATTGCTTTTTAATATGTTTTTAAACCTTGTCTTCTTTTTTAAAGATGCTTTTAAGGCTTTTAAAAAAAATGTTTTTAAATATGTTTTGTTTAATATATTGTAAACTCTGTTTTTATGATGTTTTAAAATGTTTTAGTGCTTTTGTTTGCTGCCCTGGGCTCCTAGTGGGAGGAAGGGCGGGATATAAATAAAATAATAAAATAATAAATAAATATTTTGACACAAATGGTATTCCCCCTTCCTCTTTCCTGCCCCCAATATGCTCCAGAGGGTCCACCAAAACCTCCAGAGCAGATTGGGGGACACACATGGGACTGCAGGGGGGATGAGAAGTCCTGCTTATGCAACTGGAAGTCCACACACTATTTGCTATTAAATAAAAGGTTAAACCCTAAGAACCTAACACACTGTCTAAAACAAATCTGAGTCCCCAAGATGATGACGATAAGGCAGGCCAGGCCTACCCCATCTGAATTCTACTTCTGGTTCAAAGGGAGATGAGACAAATATATAGAGGAGTGGTTTATCAATAGCTGTTAACCACAATGACTAAACAGAACCTCCATGTTCTGAGGCAGTATGCTCCTGAATACCCATAGTGAGGAGGCAAAAGTGGGGGAGGGATACCACCTTCATACTGACACAGCAGAGTTCCCAGAGGCATCTTGTTTGCCATTCTGGGATGCCAAATTAGATGGACCTCTGGCTAAGTTATCAGGGTTCTTATGTACGTAATATTTATTACTATTTATTTATTTATTATTAATAATAATACTACTATTATTATTATTTATTGGTGACACCATAGCTAACCAGTGTTGGGACAGAAAGGACCAAGCAAATTTCTTTGCTCACCTAAATTAATTTTATAGCCCAAAGTTGTGCCTGTTTTCCAAGAAATAAGCACCACTTATTTTCATGTGTTTGTGCCTAAGATGGTAGCCTGGTATAATGTCCTTTGCAATAAAAAGGCATGAGACAGACAATTTATTTATTATTTTATTTATTAAATGTGTATCCTGCCCTTCCTCCTAGTAGATGCACAATGTTAAGTGCTTCTATTTCATTTTCTTTAGTGAATCATTCTGATTTTGGGACTGGGTGTGATGAACATATTATGCTGGTACTTCATCAACTGCACTCGCAACCGATCTATTTCCGGGCCCAGTTCAAAGTGCTGGCCAGCCTTTAAAGCCCTTTATGGCTTGGGGCCATAGTGCTGATCTCTATGTCCATTGCCTGCCCTTATTTTGAGGCTCTTCTCTGGATCCTCCCACCATCCAAGGTGCGATGGGTGGTTCCAGAGAAGTCCACCTGGCACCCACTCTGATGCCTTTCCAGAGCCAACTGAAACTCTTTTCATTTTCCAGAGTTTTGAAACTCTATTTTATTCTGGCACATAAATTATTTGTATGCTTTGAGAGATTTGCTGTTTTTAATCTTATGCATTAGTTATTTTATGGTATTTTAAATATTTTCTTCTAAGCAACCCTGCTAATGTGCTTGAGTGGTAAGATATAAATCTTAATAAAAAATACATTTTTAAAACTATACCACTCAGCTGAAAATCTCTTTTAAAGCCTACTGATTTCACTGAGAACATTAAGCATACCATTAAGGATATAGTTCTAAGCACATTTACTTAGAAATAAATCTTACTACTAATAAGGAATTGACAGAAGGGTACCGCTAGGAATGAAACCTGCTTACGGCTTAATTTGACACAGGAATAAGTCTCCCCAAACCATGGAATAAAAAGGTTTATGCTGCCAGAGGGAGAAGCAGAATTACTCTGTGTTCTAGAACCATAGATGTCTTTACAATCCATGAGCAGAAGTCTTTGCCTTTCATTGTGATCTAAGAAGCAAATTATATTATTGACCTCTTAAGAGCTAGGGCAATTAGACAGGTCAGCTTGTGTTACTAAACAAAACAAATGAATATGTCCAGAGGATGACGAGCCTTTAAATACTGTCAGTAATGTGCTAGCCCTCCAGTACAGGTGTAGCTGATGCTTTAACTATGGTTTTCTCTTAATAATCATCAAACCCAATAAGAGTTAGTGTCTTCATCTTCTGTTCTTTCATCATAGGAATCAGTTTCCTAAATTTGACTGTAGCCTGCCATGATCAGCCAGCGTGGCTGTCTTCATCATTATAACAATGTAGAAAAATAACCATGATGCTAAATATGCTATAGAGTAGGACCATATGCAAACACTGCCCTGTTGTAAGCTAATTATTTGTGTATGTATTTGAGTGGATCTGTTTTAATCTCTACATGGAGTTTCATGTTGGCTGTTTTCCCATTATGTAACCGTAGTCTAAGAGGGGCCCAGTTTGTGAGGAGGGTAAAAATATTGATAGTCTGTTCTGCATGAGGAATATATTGCTCAATTGTAGGGCTTTGCCAATTTTTTGCCCACAAACATGTTGAGAATGAGAAGGGAAATTTGGGAGTATGTGTGAAAAAAATGCATGAAACCACCTTTCCTTAACTTTTTCATGTGGTGTTCACTGCCTGTTCATAACTGCTTCTCTGTCTGGTATGTGGGGTCAGAACCGTTGTTTTAAAAACACAAAATAAAGCATGAACTTCTTCCTGGGGTGACCCCAGGAAGTCAGAGATCATGGAAAAATGTGATGAGGCCATGGCATTCAGCCAGATTTTTGGCTATGTGATGGTAACCCAAAGCCAAATCAAAGTGAGGGCAGAAAGTATTGGTGTCACTCTGAATAGGCTTCCTAATAAGTATATGTAGGCAATCAGATGTGAGTACATGATGAGTAATAAAAACAAATTTGAGTGGGAAGAAGTGAGAATACCTTCATTCTGAATGAATGAACAATTTTAGTCCCTCAAATGCCAAGGAATTGGGTACTTCTTAGATGAAGACTTTTTAGTCCCATTTTGGATCAGCCTTCTGATCATACCCTTTACATTAGATAGTCCACTTGATATGTCTGTAAGATTTATTGTACAGATCAGTTCAAATGTTTAGCCACTTCAGTAGTGGAATTGTCTTGTGCAATTGTGTCACCTCAATTCCCACAGAAAAAGTCACTTGTCAAAAAGCAGGTCTACACAACAATCACATTTTAAATCAAAGATCACCTGTCTTGGAGGAGCTAGTTTTATCTAGGGTGCACTTTTACATGAGGTGTGTTCAGAGTGGCTGGTGTGGTGGGTCAGAACCATTGAGCCTCCTAAGACGGGCACTGCTACAGCTTATTTGAATGGACTGGAGTAGGACAGGGTGGTGGTGAGTTTGCAGCTGTGTGGACACACCAACAAAACAAATCCAGCACCCTAGCTGGTGCATCCACACAGCCCCAACCATGCCGCAGCCTCCCCATCACCACAGTAGCACTTCCGCTGATGCATCCACACAGTCCCAACTTCACTGTCGTCCTGCCCCATCCCTATCTGGGTAAGCTTTTGTGACACTGGTGTTGGGAGGATTTCTTCATGGCTCTGACCCACCAAACCACACCAATGTGCATCGGTGCGTTCACACCAGAGACTGCTAGTGTGGAAGACTGCACCACATCAGCTACTGAACATTTGAATCTGCCCTGTATGAGGATAAGCAAAGGAGAGAGAGACGGGTGTATTCATCAGAAAGGGCTAGATCCCAGAATATTGTTCTGAGCGTTTCACGCTATATTTAAGAAGGCTGAACCAAGATAAGCAGAACTCACCCTTGTCTGGGCACATAGTAAGAAAGATCAAAGAAAGGAAGGAAATATGGATCCACTGGAATAAGCTGTTCCACTGGCTTATTGTGCCTTGAAGACAACCATGATATACTTATTAGGAAGGGCACCCCAAGGTCCATATTTGTCTTATGGACCAGTAAAGATAAAATCTGCATTGAGAGGACAGTCATAAAGAAGCTCACACATCCAGCATACATGTGCTAACTTGTGGCCTTTCCAATTGTTGCTGGATTATAACCGGGATATACAGCAGAAAATCAGATTACTGTGATTTTCTACCCCATCTACCTGTCATAGGATGTCAGTTTAGGAGAGTAGCATGAACTATTAGTGGGGGGGGGGAGTTGTGACCCTCAGTATGTTACTAGGCTGTAGCACTCATCATCCCTGATAGCTGGCCATGCTGACTGGGCCTAGTGCAAGCTGTAGTCCAACAACATCTGGAAGGTCACCGGTTAGATCTCTCTCCTCTAGCAGCTGCTTGTGTCTCCTTAGAAACTAGGGCAGGGTAGCCAATATGTTGCCCTCCAGAGGTTTTGAACTACAGCCACCATCAGCCCCAGCCAGCATGGTCAATCGTCAGGGATGATGGGAACTGTGGTCCACAATAGCAAGAAAGCACCACATTGCTTGTTCCTGGACTAGAGACACCAGCTGACAAGAAAAAGGGGAAAAAACAGGATAGGCTTTTTCTATACTTTTAGTAGCAGATTGATCTGCAGAAATCAGCAGGTGAAAAATTTCAAGACATTGGGGTAAGTGCTGTCACCTGCTAATGTCTGCCAATCATATTATTTTTAAAGACACAGGAGTGGGAGTTGTTTGAAAGGTTGATAACCCTAATAAGGTGATCTGCCTCACATTTTGAGAAAGCCTCTCTACAGAATCTTCATTTTCATCCTTTGCACGGACAAGATTAATTAGGCCTGCTATTTTCCAGAAAACTTAGGGTACAGACGCATTCACTGTTGTGCCGGTTCACTGCATCTGCTTTCTGAAAATGCTGGCATATGATGCTAGTCAAACTCTACCCCTTTTTACTCTAAATCTTGGTCGGATCAGCTTGAGTGCATTTTTTAAAAAAATTCAGCTTCAGACAGAATTCACAACTGATTGGTAGATCAACCCTTTGCCACTCTAGGTGTAAAAAAGGTAAAGGTGTCCCCGCACTTGTAGTGCGAGTCGTTTCCGACTCTTAGGGTGACGTCTTGCGACATTTACTAGGCAGGCCGTATATATGGGGTGGGATTGCCAGTTCCTTCCCCAGCCTTTCTTTACCCCCCAGCATATGCCGGGTACTCATTTTACTGACCACGGATGGATGGAAGGCTGAGTGGACCTCGATCCCTTTTACTGGAGATTCAACTTCCTCCTTCCGTTGGAATCGAACTCTGGCCGTGAGCAGAGCCATGCAAACACCAATGGAAACGCTTTGCTGTAGGCTCAAGCAGAGACAGCGATTGGCCCAGCGCTTTGCTGGGGCGGTCCTGAAAGGTCTGAAGTCAACAGTGGAGAAGGAAGGTGTGTCCAGCCAAGGGCAGAGCCGCTTCAAAATGCAGCCAGAAAAAACATTCTTGCTGCTTTTGAAGCAACTAGTGTGTCCACTGCCTAAGGCTGCAATCCAATACACACTTACCTGAGAGTAAATCCATTGAATCCAAAGGAGCTAACTTCTGAGTAGACATGTACTGGATTTCACTGTTAATCTGCAGTTCTATACACACATATGGAAGTAAGCAAGCCCAGTTCAACTCAATGTGACTTACCTCTGAATAACCATATAGAGAAGTGGACTGTCACACTCCAATCCTATTCTGTTCCACTCAGACATAAGTCCCATTGAATTCAATGGAGCTTACTCCCAGATAAATAAGTATAGGATTGCAGCTTAAGTAGGGTTGCCAGGCTCAGGGCTGGGCCTGGCAATCAAGAGGTCTTCTGTATCTTTAAAAGTTGTGCAGGGGGAAGGGAGAATTTCACCTTGTGGTTTTTCTCATTACAGTGTTGCAAGAAAACCTGCACTTGGCTGAATTTTTTCTTCTCTTAAAGATACAGAATCATTCTCAGGCCCTGAGCCTGCCAACCCTACACTTAAGTATGATACATTTACTTAATTGTTTGTGCACCATGAAATATGGAAGGTTGTATAGTGATGGTACAAGACCATTGTTCAGATAGTGCTCAGATCAATCCAGAGGCAAGCAAAGTTGGCTGGATAGAAAATGCTTGCTCTACTCAGAAATGCATTGAGTTCCCTGATCCTTGTAGCATTTTGCAATTTTGCTTGGCCTATAATTTTCAGGTACTTTTGGAAATGATGATGAATCACAACATTTCAAGATCGCAGAAGAAAGAAGAAAACAGAGAGCCCACAGTAGTGTTTCTTTCTTAGTTAAATATATGTTTGCAGTGTGGCATGAAGTGCTGGGTTTAATGAGTGGCTGCAATTTACTTATCTTTCAGATGGATCATTTTAAATACATGTTGGAGAATACTTGTCCCCAAACTGCCCATTAGAAGTACAAAGTAAACGGATTGTATCTGGGATTGTATCTTATCTTGCAACCCTAATATGCTGCCAGAGGGGACAGAGTGCCTCAGTAAAAGGTTCTTAGAGGGCTGTTGTTGTTTTTATTTTGTTGAAATGTATTAAACAACCCCCTGCCCATTGACGGAAGAATGTTTGGGAAATGGTAGCATTTCTATAATGTGTGTGTTCTTGAAGGAAACAAAACAAACTATACTTGTCCAATCTGAAACAGTAAAAGGAAAGAATGGATTAAAATATTTTATTTGGGGGATTACTACTAGGCTTTGCCAGATCTCACAGTCTGCCCCAAAGTTTTACCTATCTCTGGTTAAAGTAAGGGAGCAGGGGCAGCTCAAGGGCAGAAGCAACAGAAGTAGTCAGTTAGGGTGCCAGGCGGGGGAAGGGCAGACACAACCCTGAATAAATGCTCAGATTTGGTAGCTTTTTAGAAACCTAGAAGGGGGCACAGCAGAGTGTAATAATAATATAATAATAAATTTAATTTTTGTGTCGCCTATCTGGCTGAAACCACTCTAGGCGACGTACAACATTAAAGTTCAAATACAATATAAATACATAATAAAATACAGTGCAGTCAACAATAATCATTTTAAAAGCATATGGTCTGCATACAAAAGATATCAGGTTCAATCCCTGGCGTCTCTTAGCAGGAATGTGAAAGCCCTCTCCAGCTGGAGAGCTGCTACCAGTCAGGGCAGTAGACAATACCGAGCAAGGTAATGTAATAGACCATGCTGAGCTAGGTGAACCAGTGCTCTTCAACATTTTTATTAATCACTTGGATGAGGAGGTGCAGGGAATGCTTATCAAATTTAAAGATGATACAAAACTGGGAGAGACAGCTTATACTCTGGAAGACAGAAACAAAATTCAAAGGGATCTTGATAGGCTGGAGCAGTGGGCTGAAAACAACACAATGAAATTTAACAGGGATAAGGGCAAAGTTCTACACCTAGGAAAAAGAAATGAAATGCATTTTTATAAGATGGGGGATACTTGGTTTAGCAATACTACATGAGAGAAGGATCTTGGAATTGTTGATCACAAGCTGAGTATGACACAACAGGGTGATGTGGCTGCAAAAAAGGCAAATGCTATTTTAGGCTGTATTAACAGAAGTATAGTGTTGACATTGCATGAAGTACTAGTTCCCCTCTATTTGGCACTGGTTAGGCCTCATCTTTAGTACTGCATCCAGTTCCAGATGCTGCACTCTAAGAAGGATGCAAACTGGAACAGGTTCAGAGGAGGGCAGCAAGGATTAGAAGACTGGAAACAAAGCCCTGTGAGGAGAGACTGAAAGAATTGGGCATGTTTAGGCTTGAGAAGAGAAGACTGAGGGGAAATATGACAGCACTCCTCAGGTACTTCAAACGTTGTCACATAGAGGGCCAGGATCTTTTCTGGATCATCCCAGGGTGCAAGACATGGAATACTGGGCTCAAGTTATAGGAAGCCAGATTTTGACTGAACATCAGGAAAAACTTCCTAACTGTTAGAGCGGTATGACAATGGAACCAATTCCTTAGGGTGGTGGTGGGCTCTCCAACACTGGAGGCATTGAAGAGGCAGCTGGACAGCCTTCTGTCAGGCGTGCTTTAAGTTAGATTCCTGCATTGAGCAGGGGGTTGGACTCAGTGGCCTTATAGGCCCCTTCCAGCTCTGCTGTTCTGTGATTCAATGAAGCAATGGTCTGATTTGGTATAAGACAGCTTCCTATGAGGACTGGGGAGGAGACCATTAGTGCAGAGGATCTATGGATTGAATTCAGCTAAGCCCTACTCAGAGTAGAGCCACTGAAATTAATTTAGCTAAGTTAGTCATGTCTATTAATGTCAGTGGGTCTACTCTGAGTAGGATTAGCACTGAATACTACCCTATATATGTAGATACATGCATGCAGAAGGTCCCAGTTTCAATCCCCGGCATCTCCAGGTAGGACTAGGAGAGACTCCTGCTTGAAACTCTGGAGAGCTGCTGCCAGTCAGCGAAGACAATACGGAGGTGACTCAGTATAAGACAATATGGTCTGACTCAGTATAAGGCAGGCTCCTATAGTCTGCATTAAAAAAATTATTCAGGTCAGGTGGGAGGGGGAATCTACTGTGGCGCAATGGCTGTATTTAACAGGATGGACCAAAGTGTCACAAAAGAGTAAGCAACCTTTTATATTCCTCAGACCCCTTCATCAGGCTGGGATATAAAGCAAAATGGGAAGGGGAGGACAACCATATTCAAACCACCAAAATCTGGAGTTGTAATAACCTAAGATGCGATCCTGGAGGAGACTATCAGACACAAAGGGATCTGTCTTCACTGGGTGCTAGCAGGTTTCAAGTTGCACAAAGGCTGTTGGGACAACACATTTTTAAAGAACAGCCTAGCTGTTGCTTGGATCCATCCTCTGATCTAAATACACAGATTCCCTGTGAACAGAAGTAAAATAGAAAGGGGGAAAGTAACAAGGTAGCCTCTTGCATTTGCAAAGCTGGAGATTAATTTTTAAGAGGGGCACTAGCTGGAGTCAAATTGGGTAGCTTTGGGGCATGCCCCCTTCCCCCCCAAAATGAAATCCCCATCTTCAAGTGGTAAAAAAAATAATCTTCCTGAAGTTTTAGGATCCCTCCCCTGGACATATGCATGTGGTATTCTCCAAAAATCACACGTCCATATTTTCAAAATCCAGAATCCCCACTAGGGCAATTCCTTTATTATGTCCCCCAAATAGTGTCACAAAATAGCGAGCAACCTTTAGAATTCTTCAAAAGCTTCCTTCAGAGAGCAGGAAGGAAAAGTTGGCACAATATTAAAGTCACACAGTCTGCAGCTGTAATAGTCTTAAGATGGGGAGGGGGAAGAGTTGATTTAGCTAGCCAGCCAGTTTCTTTCAATGGACAATGGCCTTCCCTTCCCCAGCTGGCTCTCTCAGCAGGCAGCTATTAGTGCAGTCGGTTCTCTAAGAATGAGTTGATCATTCCTTTGTACTGAACCTTGGCTGTACTTTTAATTGTATTTTGCATTGCAAATTGCAGTCATAAAATCAGGGGACTAGGGCTACAATCCTCTGCCTACTTCAAGTAAGCTCCACAGAACAAAGCGAGACTTATTTCTGAGTCAGTATGCAGCAGACTGAGCTGTAGGTATTGTTCCTGGCAATAATTAGCGTGAATAATTTTCTAAAGTAACTGCAGTGGGTGAAACACGCACATGTATGATTTGGTGGTGTTATTTGCCCCTAGACACTGGCAATGAAGAGAGGAGACAGTATGTTTTGGGGTTTCAAATGAGCAACAACTTTTATTTTATTTATTTATTTATTATTTTATTTATACCCCGCCCTTCCTTCCAGCAGGAGCCCAGGGCGGCAAACAGAAACACTGAAAACACTTTAAAACATAATAAAAAGACCTTAAAATACATTAAAACAAAACAACATGAAAAACATTTTTAAAAAAACTTTAAAAACATTTTTAAAAAGGGTTAAAGATATTAAAAGACATATTAAAAGCAATTCTAACACAGACGCAGACTGGGATAGGTCTCAACTTGAAAGACTTCTTTTATTAATCATATTTTATTTTATTTTTTTCAATAATTTTTATTCAGATTTTCATAAAACATACAAGACAAAATCATAAAACATTCAAAGACAAAAAACAAAATCAAAAATAGTTAAACAAAAAGAAAAAAAAGAAGAAAAAAAAACAAAAATAAAAAATAAAGAGTAAAATATTGACTTCCCATTTGTCAAAGATCAAATCAGTTATAAGTCTATAATATATAACAATCCTGTCTCTTAAGTCATATTATAAAATCACTTTCCTCCAGTAGTTATCTTACTTAATCATCAAATCTCATAAACATTACTTTATTCTTTCCACAAAAAGTCAAAGAGAGGTTTCAATTCTTTAAGAAATATATCTATCAATTTTTTTTTCCAGATAAGCATATCGATTAATCCATCTCATTACTAATTATGATAATCTTATTGTCATAACCATAGTCAAAATAAACATTTCAATTAATCCATCACATCAGAATCTGTTAGGTTCAATAATTTCAGTAGCCATTGTTCTATTATCTCTATTAGTTCCATTTTCCATCTTCCATCTTCAGTAGTCTTGTTAAGTCCAGTAATTTCAATATCCAATCTTCCATTATCAGTATTCCATGATAATCTTGCTGTCAAAGCCATAGTCATATAGTAAGAGTCTGATGGGGATTACCTCTATCCCAAATATTTTCTTGCCATCCATTCTGAATAGGTTGCTGAAATACTGCTGTAAAATCATATCTCTGTTCTTTTTTTCAAAATACACTGGGTCATCTCTTAAAAGTTTTTCCATTGTCACATGGCTGCAGTTAATTCCATAGATTTTCTCTATATTGGGCTCCATCACATCATTCCAGTCCAGAAGATTATCCATGCCATTGATAACTTTATCTCTAGAATCTTCATTCATTTCTTCAGAGATAACATTGAGTTCCAAACAATAGATTTTATTTCTAAAGTCCATAGACTCCAAATCTTGTTCCTGTTCCACGTTGGTTCCAATCTCTGGGATCTCCTCTCTCACAGGGACCCCTATTCCAGTCTCCAGGGTCACCTCTCTCACAGGGACCCCTGTTCCAATCTCCGGGGTCTCCTCTCTCACAGGGACCCCTTCCAGGGTCACCTCTCTCACAGGGACCCTTATATCTTTAATCTCCTGCTTCATTTTACTCAATTCAATTTTCATTATCTCAATCTCATCCATTATTTTCTGAAACATAGTTATTTCCAGATTTTCAGCCACTTTCTTAATTGCCATTTTAAAAGAAAAATATAGGAAAACCACTTCTTATTTCAGCAACAATTGGGTTAATACTCCAAACTTGGTGACATCACAGTATAAACAGAGCAGACAGCCTTATCTCTCCAATAGTTAAGTAAACAAAATGCAGTTCCCAGGATCGAAACAATTAATGGCAATCGTCAAGAAACAGATTCGTCAAAATAAAATAGACCAAAAAGAGAGTAGTCTCAAAACAGTATAATATTTTTCAAAATAAAAATCTGGAATAGAAATCCCTCTTCTGTGTATATCTTTAGAATGCAAATCCAGGACAGCTTTTTGCAACAAAAACAGAGATAAGCTATTAATTAGTGCGTAGCAGAGAGAAGTTATGGCTCCCCAGTGAGATGTCAAAAACTGATCAATCTGGCAAATCTCTTTTAAACAGCAACAATTTAAGTCAAGTAAAAGAAAAATATAGAAAGAAGGGTGCTTGCCTGTTAGTGCGTTCTCTCTTAGAAGATAAGGTGAACGTTCGCTTTATCAGATAGAGCTTGCTGTTAAAAATCCGTCCCACCTTCGTCGGCTGGACCTCGTCCCATAAATTAATGAGATCTGGTCGTCCCAACAAAAATAGGCTTTGAGGTTAATCTCTTCGTTTCTCCCTACCCGGGAGAAGTTTAATCAGTCAAAAAAAAAAGAAAAAACTGACTGATATATCTGAATAAGCTTCTTTTGAGGCAGGAGCCCGTCTCAAAAGCAGGCACAGGCTAAGTCACCCTTCCCGGAAGTCTTATTAATCATATTTTAAAGGATCTGCAATGAGATAAAATGGTAACTAGTAACTACTTAAAACTTTCCCCCCTAGCTCAGCTCCTTATTAGTTTGAAGTATTTTTTAGTGCCTCAAATCTATGAGGTGATTTGAGACCTAAAGTCTAAAGATCTCAAATTGAAAGATCTGAAGTCTAGACCCTTATAGTCTACACTTTACTGTGCTGAGGGATTTCCATTCATACCAACACTAACCATCACCCCAGGCCAGTCCTGCCATTAAGCAAAGTGAGGCATGCTTCTCAGGTGACAGATGCTGAGGAGTTGCAAGTGGACAGAGCTGTGTGCATCACAGAGCCTGCCCTGTGTCCCCTACACTATCATGCACTGTGGAAGACTCTCTCTCATTGCCCTTGTTGACATCACAATCAACTACCAGTCTGGTTGACTTTTGTATGGGAGGAAACGCCATCTTGCCTTTCACCAGAGGCACCAAAATATCTTTGATGGCCCAACCCCACCTCACAGCTTTGAGTGGGTGAGTCGAGAGCCGCTGACAGAAAAGTAGAAATGGTCTATTTCTGCTGGGCCCAGTGCCAACAAGGGCCCAAGCTCTTAGCTTTCATTTTCTTTTTTTAAAAAAGTTTCTAATTGCTTTGGGAAAAGGTTATACAGCAAAATGTGAGCCACTCCTTTCCCACAATTTATGTGAAAAGAACTGGCTGACTAGCTAAATCCTCACCCTTTCAGATTTTTAGCCAATGAGTGAAGTCAGAGCTGTGACTGACAAGAGATTTTTGAACACCAGGCAATAGCTAGAAACCTTTACAAGTGCTGAAAAGAGCTGCCTTTTCCTGCTTGTCTCTGCATGTTGGTTAATGGTGTGTGTCTACTCATCACATGAGTTGATTAAGGTTATAGCTTTTCAGTAGCAGCATGTGTGATGGCCCACCCACTTTTCTCTCTGTGTGCACATCCGGCGCTAGGTCCAGAAGATCAAAGAAGCATACACAGCAAAGTAGGATCCTGTGAGGCATGTACAATAAACAATTTCAGTTATTATGATAATAAAAATGATAACTTCAGTTATTATGATAATAATACATGCAGGGTTTTTTTAATTATTTGCAGAAAAATAGAATATTATACATTTTATTTATCAAATAATTTTGAACAGAAATGAAAAGTGTACATGCAGTTGTAATGCCATTATAATGTGTTACAGTTTTCTAAATATAAGGAATCAAGTTAAATTATCCTGGGCTGCTGAATGGGGTAGTTTATTTATCTGTTTATAACCTGTTTTGAAAATCTTCCCAACATGAGGCTTTAATTCAATATTCAGTTTTCTGGGACTAAAATTGCAATCCTAATCCCACATACCTGGGCATAAACCCCACTGAATTCAATCGGACTTACTTTGGAGTAGACATGGTTAGGATTGTGCTGTAAATCAATGAGATTTTTGAGTTGGCATAGCATAGGTTTATGTTCTTAATCCTTCTCTCTTCCCTCTCCCTCCAATCCTATTTTATAGCAATTAGGCAGGATTTATTTAGGTGTCACTGCTTTTATTTGGTGGGAAACTAATACTGATTTTCTTTTTAAAAAAAGTTTTGCAATGACCAACTGGTATTGGCAACAAACTATTATATGGGGTGCATGCATTTTTACATCCCCAGTATGTGCACATACTTGACATCCCCCTCTAGGATGCACACCTTAACATGGTGAGGGGGTTTGAGAGTACTGAAAAAGCTGAGAGCAATGCCATCAGGAGTCTAGACCAAGAGGCTAGACTCCTAGCAGGGGCACCCAAGGCGGAATAGTCAAAGATGAGATACCAGACTAAGATGCATCCAAACTCAATGGAAGGCAATGGTAAACCACCTCTGAATACCTCTTACCACAAATACCCTATGAACAGAGTATCCAAAATGCAACACGAGATAGTGCTGGAAGATGAGACCCCCAGGTCAAAAGGCACCGAGCTACTGGGGAAGAACAAAGGACAAGTACGAGTAGCGCTGTGACTAATGACGCAGTGGGTCAAAGCCGAAATGCTACAATACAGTGACTAGTACGTAGGTGCAATGGTTACTGTACAGAAATAGAAGAGGATAACAAAAAGGGAAAAACAAGAGCCCTATTCGAAAAGATTAGAGAAATTAAAGGGAAATTTAAACCAAGAGTAGGGATGCTGAATAATCAACAGGGGAACACACTGACTGACCGAGATGAAATAAAAGGAAGATGGAAGCAATACACTGAAGAACTCTATAAAAGAGATAAAAGGATGACAGAATCGTTCATGGAGGAACCGTATGATGAAGAACCAGAAATTTTAGAATGTGAGGTGAAAGTTGCCCTTAAAATACTTAGAAGAAAGAAATCGCCAGGAACAGATGGCATACCAATAGAGTTGCTACAAGCTACTGACACTGAATCTGTCCAGGTTTTAACAAAAAATTGTCAACAAATATGGAAAACTAAACAATGGCCCACAGACTGGAAGTGTTCAATATATATCCTAATTCCAAAGAAAGGGGATCCCAGGGAATGCAGTAATTATCAAACTTGTGCCTTAATATCCCATGCAAGTAAAGTTATGCTCAAGATTCTACAACAAAGGCTCTTACCGTGGATGGAACAAGAAATGCCAGATGTCCAAGCTGGATTTAGAAAGGGAAGAGGCACCAGGGATCATATCGTAAACATATGTTGGATAATGGAATGGACCAAGGAATTTCAGAAGGAAATCACCCTGTGCTTTACAGATTATAGCAAAGCCTTTGATTGTGTAGATAATGAGAAATTATGGAATGCCTTAAAAGAAATGGGGGTGCCACAGCATCTGATTGTTCTGATGTGCAACCTATACTGTGGACAAGAGGGTACTGTAAGGACAGAATATGGAGAAACCGATTGGTTCCCAATTGGAAAGGGTGTGAGACGGGAGTATTTTATCACCTTACTTGTTTAATCTATACGTAGAACATATCATACAGAAAGTGGGATTACACCAAGATGATGGAGGCGTAAACACTGGAGGGAGAAATATCAATAATTTAAGATATGCAGATGATACCATACTACTAGCAGAAACCAGTAATTATTTGAAACGAATGCTGATAAAAGTTAAAGAGGAAAGCAGAAAAGCAGAACTACAGCTGAACATCAAGAAGACTAAAGTGGTGACAACAGAAGATTTATGCAGCTTTAAAGTTGACAACGAGGACATTGAACTTGTTATCAATACCTTGGCACAGTCATTAAACAAAATGGAGACAATAGTCAAGAAATCAGAAGAAAGCTAGGACTGGGGAGGGCAGCTATGAGAGAACTAGAAAAGGTCCTCAAATGCAAAGATGCAACACTGAACACTAAAGTCAGGATCATTCAGACCATGGTATTCCCGATCTCTATGTATGGATGTGAAAGGTGGGCAATGAAAAAAGTGCATGAGAAAAATCCACTCATTTGAAATGTAATGATGGAGGAGAGCTTTGTGCTTACCATGGACTGCGAAAAAGACAAATAATTGGGTGTTAGAACAAGTTAAACCAGAACTGTCACTAGAAGCTAAAATGATGAAACTGAGGTTATCATACTTTGGACACATCATGAGAAGACATGATTCACTAGAAAAGACAATAATGCTGGGGAAAATAGCAGGGAGTAGAAAAAGAGGAATACCAAACAAGAGATGGATTGATTCCATAAAGGAAGCCACAGACCTGAACTTACAAGATCTGAACAGGGTGGTTCATGACAGATGCTCTTGGAGGTCACTAATTTATAGGGTCGTCATAAGTTGTAATCATCCTGAAGGCACATAACAAGAAGTATGTGCGTACAGAGCCTGTCCAACAACCCTGTGAGATAGCTTAAACTGAGAACTGGTTCAGTCAAGCTGCACCTGTGTGTGTGTGTTTTGTCAAGGTTTGGTGGTATTTTTGGTAATTTGCTGCAAAATATCAGGACTGTAGAATGTTGCAGTTCTGTGGGGGGCTGCCTTTTCCCCTTCTCTGCATGGCTTGTGAATATGACATGATATATTTGCACGTCACTCTTCTGCCTGGGTCCTCCCTCCTCCTTTTATCTTTGCAACAACCCTGTGAAATAGATTAGGCTGAGAGTTGGTTCAACTAAGCTTCAAATGTTTTTTAGGTGCTCCTATCTTTTTAATGTTACTTTAATGTTTTAAATGTTATTTAATAATTAAATGATTATTAAATAGATTGTTAAATGATATGATTATGATTTTTGAACTATTTGTAACTGTTGTAAAATGCCTTGTGAGGGCAGAAACTCTGAAAGGCAGGTTAAAAATCTGTTAAATAAATCAGTGGTTTCCAAACCTTTTTTCCCACAGGCCACTTGAAAATTGCCGAGGCTCTTGATGGATCACTTCATGATTTTTCAGCCTGTTGGAGCAATTTGTAATATGCTGTGCTAGATGCTGTATGATTTGAATTGCATTTTTATTGCTTCTTTTATTTCTTGTATTTTATTGTATTACACTTAGAATTCCAGAATTCAAACTGTAAAACAATAAAATGCAAGAATAAAAGAAGCAATAAAAGCACATATTGCCACTATTAAACGCAAAAATATTTTCAAGATTAGCCTTCTTAACTCTAACCTCCCATTAATTCGCAGACCACCTGAATGAATCTTGGTGGTCCACAGACCACAGTATGGAACCTGTTTCTTAAATCAAGACTGTGGATTCAAAATAACTCTTCATATTGACATCATATGTACATAAGCAGCAGTTCTTGCCAATAGATTGCCGGGAAGTGAGGGAGGGGTAGGTAGGAATGTTGGAAGCCCAATCTACATACAGCATACCGTGCCAAGGAAATCCTCTTGGTACCCCTCAGTGAGTCAGCCAGATCTCAAGTGAAATTCCTGTCTGCACTCCTGCAGCCTTCATGGGTGGAGCTGAAGATGTCTCCCTTCATATCCAAAAGGTACTTCAAGGTGCTCATTGGTTTCTTCTCCTCTCCCCCCTTTTTTTTCTCTTCAACCAACATAGAACCTGCCTCTACTCCAGGAGCAGCCAACATGATGCCCTTCAGATATTCTGGAGTACAGCCAGGGCCGGCCCCAGGCATGCTGGGGCCCTTGGGTACCAGCCTGCCCTGGGCCCCTCCGCTCCACCTCCGCGATCTGTGGAACTTAAGCATCCGTGGACCACAAGACAGGAGCTGCTGCGCCGCCCACCATCCCCCCGCTATCCCCACGCTTTACCTACCTTTCCATTGTTTTTTGCGGCGTGAGCAGGTTTGCCATCAATCCAGATGGCAGCCAAGGTTTCCCTAAGGGGCTGAAGCCTCTGCCGCCATCTTTGTTGATGGCAGCAACGCACGCGTGTAGCACACATGCGTGCCATCAGCAAAGATGGCGGCAGAGGCTTCAGCCCCTTAAGGAAACCTTGGCCACCATCTTAATTGATGGCAAATCTGCACACCTCAAAAAAACAACGGAAAATAGGTAAAGTGGGGGGATAGCAGGGGGATTGCAGTCTGCGGATGCTTCCGCGAATCGTGGAAGGAGAGCAGAGGGCCTCCTGTAGCTCCAGTGGCCCTCGGGCCAGTGCCCCACCTGGCTGCCCTTTAGAACCGGCCCTGAGTACAACTCCCACCAGCAGGGCCGGTGCTGGTGTGTTTGGCGCCCCCCTGAAAATTATAAATCGGTGCCCTTACCTTTTATAATTTTTTTTGGTTCATTTTTCAATTCAAATGTTATAAAAAATGTAACAAGGCAAATAAGGACAAATAAGAAAATCATTATGGAGTAGGAACATTGTTTGTGTGAATACTAAAATAAAGTAAAAAGAAAATGACCTTTTTGTATTGCCTTTATTTAGCAAAAAGATACATAGTTACACAAATATAGCCTTACATGCTTTCATGTTTGCAAACTTATGAATTTCATTCATTGGCGAACTTATGAATTAGTACAGTAATGTTTAATTGGGAACACACATCATTTTCACACCCTTTCCTATTGGCAACCAATGGGTTTCTCCATATTCTGTCCTTACAGTAGCCTCTTGCCCAGAGTATAGGTTGTGCATCAGGACAAACAGATGCTGTGGCACCCTCGTTTCTTTTAAATCATTCCATAGTTTTTTGTGATCTACACAGTCAAAAGCTTTGCTGTAATCTATAAAGCACAGGGTGACTTTCTTCTGAAATTCTTTGGTCTGTTCCATTTTCCAATGTATGTTTCCAATATGATCTCTGGTACCTCTTCCCATTCTGAATCCAGCTTGGACATCTGGCATTTCTCGCTCCATATATGGTAAGAGCGTTTGTTGTAGAATCTTGAGCATTACTTTACTTGCATGGAATATTAAGGCACAAGTTTGATAATTACTGCATTCCCTGGGATCCCCTTTCTTTGGAATTGGGATGTATATTGAGTGCTTCCAGTCTGTGGGCCATTGTTTAGTTTTCTATATTTGTTGACAATTTTTTGTCAAAATGTGGACAGATTCAGTCTCAGTAACTTGTAGCAACTCTCTTGGTATGCCATCTATTCCTGGTGATTTGTTTCTTCCAAGTATTTTAAGAGCAGCTTTCAACTCACATTCTAACATTTCTGGTTCTTCATCATACGGTTCCTCTGTGAATGAATCTGTCATCCTTGCATCTCTTTTACAGAGTTCTTCAGTGTATTGCTTCCATCTTCCTTTTATTTTATGTCGGTCATTCGGTGTGTTTCCCTGTTGATTGTTCAACATCCCTACTCTCAGTTTAAATTTCCCTTTCATTTCTCTAATCTTTTGGAATAGGGCTCTTGTTCTTCCCTTTTTGTTGTCCTCTTCAATTTCTATACAGTAACTATTGTAATAGTTCTCTTTGTCCCTATGTACTAGTCGCTGTATTGTTGCATTTAGGGTTCTAACCATGTTTCTATCTCCTTTTGCTTTTGCTTTCCTTCTCTCTTTACCCATTTTAAGAGTTTCTTCAGTCATCCATCGAGGACTTTCTCTCTTTTTAACTAGAGGTATTGTCTTTTTGCATTCTTCCCTGATAATGTCTCTGACTTCACTTCATAGTTCTTCTGGTTCTCTGTCAACTAAGTTTAAAGCCTCACATCTGTTCTTTATTTATCTTTATATTCTTCTGGGATGCATTTTAAATGGTATTTTGGCATTATGATTGCTTTGTTGTTCTTCTTTAGCTTTAGTCTGATGTTTGATATGACCAGTTCATGATCTGTACTGCAGTCTGCTCCTGGTCTTGTTTTTGCAGAAATTATGGAACTTCTCCATCTTCTGCTCCCAATTATATAATCAATTTGATTCCCATATTGACCATTTGGTGTTGGCCACATGTACGGTCGTCTTTTTGATTGATCAAAAAGGTGTTTGCAATAAACAAATTATTGGCTTCAAAGAACACAATAAGTGTTTCTCCTGCTTCATTTCTATCTCCTAAGCCCCATTTCCCCACAATTTCTAGTTCTTGTCTGCTCCCTACTTTTCCTTTCCAGTCCCCCATGATTATCAGCACATCTTGTTTTGGTGTGTGATCAATTTCTTCCTGTACTTCTGCGTAAAATCTCTCCAATTCCTCTTCTTCTGTGTTATGCTGTTGGAGCATAGACTTGGATGATGGTTATGTTGACAGGTTTTCTGTTAAACCTATTAATAGGGGTGGGGAGGCAAATAAACTACAGGTACTTGTCTACCACCACCATCTGCCTTCTGCTGCTTGTAGTAGCTTCAAGTGGGTGGGAGCAATTTAAGTCAGCAAAGCCACACATAGAGAGAATATAAGAACTGAGCCCTGTTGGATCAGGCCAGTGGCCCATCTAGTCCAGCATCCTGTTTTCACAGTGGCCAACCAGATACCCATAGGAAGCCCACAAGCAGGACCCGAGTTCAACAGCACTCTCCCCTCCTGCTATTTCCAGCAACTCTATTCAGAAGCATACTGCCTCTGGCCATGGAGGCAGAACACAGCCACCATGGCTAGTAGCCATAAGTAGCCATAAGTAGCCTTATCCTCCATGTATTTGTCTAATCCTCTTTACAGCCATCCAAGTTGGTGGCCATCACTGCCTCCTGTGGGAGCAAATGCCATAGTTTAACTATGCTCTGTGTGTAGAAATACTTTTTTTTTCTGTCCTAAACAGAAGTGTAGTTGTCCAGGGTCTCAGGGAGTCTTAGACCCCTTACTTTTGGGGGAGCAGGCTCCCAGCATGGTCCCTGTGTCTCCAGCATCCTACGAGCCAATCAACATGAAAGGGGAATGTGTTAGCCAGTGAGAAGAGTCTTCTAACATGCTCCTTTGCCCTTTACTGCTGATTGGAGCCAATCAGAGTGAAAGGAGGTAAGTCAGCCACTGAGAACACTCTTCTCAGTAGCTAACACTCTTTCTTGCTTATTGGCTCCTAGAGACTTCTGTTGTTGTGGGAGAAGGTGTTAACAAGGATGTCATTCTCAACCCAGCAGCAAAAAAGGGGGGGAGGAATGTGGTTGTGACTAACATGAAGACACCCCACACCTCTGAATATGCCACTATGCTACTGGTCCTGAATCTTCTAACATTCAGCTTCTTTCGATGTCCACAAGTTCTAGTTTTATGAGAGAGGCAGAAAAACTTCACCTTCTCTATGCCATGCATAATTTTATACACGTCTATCATGTCACCTCTTACTGACCTTTTCTTTGAACTAAAAAGCCCCCAATGCTGCAACCTTTCCTCATAGGGGAGTCCCTCCATCCCCTTGACCTTTTTGGTTGCCCTTATCTAAACCTTTTCCAACTCAATACCCTGCCCCCGATCTCCGCAAGGTACAGGTCTCTTCCCTCCCCCACATAACCTTCCCCATCCCTTCTCTCCTGATGTCGCCTCCGTTCCTGCCCACGCGCAAAGCGCAAGCCAGCCGGCAAGCAGCCTCTGCCGAGTGAGAGACACAGAAAGACCCCCACGCCCCAAGGCTGCAGACGGCCGCCGAGGGGACGTGCTCCTAGGGCTGGGATGAGGCGCCTCTGGCGTTCCGCTCCCCATCTACTTTGGCAGATCCCGGAGGAGGCAAAGCTGATGTCAGGAGCTGCCAGAGGGGGCTGGCAGTGCTGGAGCTGGAGCGACTATGAGCGGAGAGGCAGAAGCGAGGGAGGGTGCGTGAGAAGAGCGTTTTTCCAGGCATTTTTAAAAAAATTCCAGGCTTAGGGGCGCCTCTGGCGCCCCTCAAGCTTTGTGCCCTCCTGCCAGGCTTACCTTGCTTTCTGTGTTACGCCGGCCCTGCCCACCAGCTTCAGGTAGCATTGAAGTCTCCAGCCCTTCCTACCATCACTGCATGGCTTTGAGGCTGCTCGCCTTGTTGCAGAGTGGCGAAATTGGGAATGGAGAGACTGCTTTGTGTGTTTGAATCTTTGCTAAAGATTACACCTTCCCTGCATATTAGTCAGACAGAGACTTTAAGCTTTAAAATAAGAAATAACTACTTTATTCTGGAAGTACATGCTTGATAGGAAAGAGTTCTACATCTAGCTAACTAGCTAAGTTGGAGGTGCAAACACTATGCGTAGTATTTGCCCTCATGCTTGGAGGAGAGGGAGAGACAAAGAGAATATGTCAGCTCTCCCTCTCAAGAGAAAGAACAAGGAAGGAGGAAGGAGATGTGGTCAACATCCTATGCATATCAGTCTAGCAGGAGGGGAGAGACAGCAAGAGATCAAAGGATGGGTATTAGCCTAGCAATCAGGGGTCTCCTCTCTAGCTACACTTTTAACCCCATGCAGCCTCAACCACAAGTTGGAGTTGAACCACATATTCCAACACGCCTCTCATGTCTCTGAGCAGGAATCCAGATGCATAATTGCTCTCCTTGATGGGTGGGGAAAGAGCACAGAACAACTTTACTAAGACCAACCATTGCTAAATGTTCACAGTGCAGTCATAAGTAAGGTACTATTTTAAGGTTCATCTTTTGTTGTTGTTATGTGCCTTCAAGTCAATTATGACTTATGGCGACCCTATGAATCAGCGACCTCCAATAGCATCTGTCATGAACCACCCTGTTCAGATCTTGCGAGTTCAGGTCTGTGGCTTCGTTTATGGAATCAATCCATCTCTTGTTTGGCCTTCCTCTTTTTCTACTCCCTTCTGTTTTTTCCAGCATTATTGACTTTTCTAGTGAATCATGTCTTCTCATGATGTGTCCAAAGTATGATAACCTCAGTTTCATCATTTTAGCTTCTAGTGACAGTTCTGGTTTAATATGTTCTAACACCCAATTATTTGTCCATGGTATGCACAAAGCTCTCCTCCAACACCACATTTGAAAGCAGTTGATTTTTCTCTTATCCCCTTTTTTCACTGTCCAACTTTCACATCCATACACAGAGATCGGGAATACCATGGTCTGAATGATCCTGACTTTAGTGTTCAGTGATACATCTTTGCATTTGAGGACCTTTTCTAGTTCTGTCATAGCTGCCCTCACCAGTCCTAGCCTTCTTATGATTTCTTGACTATTGTCTTCATTTTGGTTAATGACTGTGCCAAGGTATTGATAATCCAGAACATCAGGTTTTGACTTCTTCTTACTCTGAAGAAGCCCCATCTGAAAACCAAGTAAATAAACCTCTGGATAGTTGCATTTATTTTAGTGTTCCATGTTACAGATCATTAGGAAAGTGATCCAATATAAAATGGTCAATATCATAATCCCTTTGTACCAATCTATTGTGTGACCATACTGATGTACAGTTCTGGTAGCTGCATCTCAAAAAGAGTATTGCAATTTGGGAAAGGTTCAGAAAACTGAAGCAAGACACACACACTAAGACTGGAGGTTACAGTGCTTGGAAATTTTTAGTTTAGAAAAATGCATGCAGAAAGAAAATGATAGAGGCATGTGTATAATCTTATTCATGGTATGGAGAATGTGAACAGAGGGAACTAACTGTCTGTCTGTCTGTCTTTCTGGTAATGCTGGAATCTGGGACCATCCAATAAAGTTTAATGGTGGGAAATTCAGGACAGGCAACAGGACATATTTTTTAGCTTAGACTAATTCATGGAAGCTAAGGTTATATCAATAGCTAGTCATGATGGCTATAGTCTCCCTTCAAGATCAGACACAGTATGCTGGGGGACAGAAGTGGGAGAGGACTACTGCCCAGCTTGTGGGCTTCCCAAATTCTGGCTGGCCATTGGAGGAAACAGGATACTGGGCTAGATAGGCCTTAGGCCAGCAGGGCTCTTCTTTAATTTTCAATGCCTTTTGAAATGTTGACCTCCTGAAAGCACACAATAATAGAGGCAGTCAGGAGTCTTTCCTGTGGCTGCATGGGGGTGTTGTTTTATTGCTTTGTTTTTATGATATATTTGTTTTTAACACTCTTTAAAGTCACTTGGAGACTTTCAGGTGTCAAGTGGATAATCTAATCAATAAATAGCTTTGCTGGGGTTAATGAGAGTTGTAGTGCAAAACATCTGGAGGATACCAGTTTAGAGATGGCTGTTCTAGATAAAGAAAAAATGGCTGTATGTCAATAGGCAGAGCACATGTTTTGCATGCAAAAAGTCCTATTTTCCCAATTTCAGTCCTCAGTGTGCAGGACTGGGAAAGACCTCTGTCTAAAATCCTGGACAACTTCTGTGAGTCTGTGAAGACTAGGGATGGGGGAGAATATCCGCTAAGTTGGACTTAGTATCAGATTCCAACTGAATTTGACAGTCCGCATCTTTTTGAACTGGCACTGATTTTTTGCAACAGGCTGCGGCTATAATCAGCACGGATTTTTATTTTTTTCCCCTGATTTTACGTAATTATCTTCATAATTTCCTCTAAGATGATGCATTCATAACAATGTGTAGGTGTGATAAATAGGAAAAAATAAACCACATGGAACACTGTGATCATTTACATAAGCATTTACGTTAAAAATTATGCAAATTTTTTTGCAGCCAAAAATAAACAACCCACAGCAGATTGAATCAGCAAGTGCCAAAGCAAGCAGGTACAAGTAAAAGGGCGGATTGGGATCAAATGATGGACTATCGGAATACAAGCAGATCAGAACTAGGCAGCAAATCCCATCCCTAGCAGAGAATGGGTTAGATGGAGCTAGACTGAACTAAATTGACTAATGGTCTGATTTGGTATAATGCAGCTTTTTATGTTCCTAAAGACTAAGCAGCAGCATTCCTGGTAGATGTCCACTGAAGAATGGAGAGTAAATTGTACTGTGCAGGTTTGAGCCCCATGTTGGAAGAGTATTACTATGTTGAGAAAGGCATGAGGGAGAGGCTAGGTAGTGCTGAGAAGCAGTAACTTACAGTGACATTTTGAAATGATTATCAATATGTTCTCTGTTACCAAAGTGTGAGAGAAAGTCCAGCATTCCCACAACTGAACTGTGGTTTGAGAAAGCACAGAGCACACAATTTTATTTTGAGCCACAGATACATGACCAAATACCACTGTAGATATGAATGATGGTAGACTACCAGTAATTACTGTGCTGGAGTGTTTACCAAGTGTAAGCACTTGGGCTCAGTTATAACCAGTGGTATACCATCAGTAATAACTATGTTGAAGTAAGAGGAGTCATTGACACTAGCAAAATACTTCTACTTAAGGGTACAGAATATCAGGAAGCGGTGTAGTGACAACACTTTTGCATTACCAAATGTCATTAATCAGTCTAATGTTCTGGGGTCATCTTCACATCAGCAGAAGGTGGATCTCACAAGAAAGGACAATAGTCATCCCTAGGCATTAAATAGAAAGGTCCCACAATGGAGCACCCTTTCTTCAGAATGGTTGTGCTTTTCATAGCTATCATATTTATCCTCTATTGTCCTGATTTGATCTTCCCCATTATATATGGGCTCACCACTCACATATTTAGTGCACAACCTACTGAGTAGTTCTCCACTACAAGCCACAATGAAAAGAATGGGAGCTATGGCATGAGATGTACCATGCTGCTCTTGCACATCTCCCAGTTTCAAAGAAGCTTCTGCAGAAGATGCACTATGTTCAGCATCTGTTTCAGATGATCCTCCATTATCGACATCTATCCTAACATACTCTAAATTGGTCATCACTTAGCAGACCAAGACAAACTTTACTGTTCCAGCTTTGTACTGCATATTATTCATGTCCTGGTCCTGACTCGTGATTTCCTTCTGTTCCCTTGCCCACAATATATTCTAAGACATGTTACAGTGTGCCTTTATAGGTCCTTATAGCTTAAGTGCTGCATTGGACATGCATTCCTCACTATTAATCTGAGGTTACTGAACAAAAACACAGAAGGAAAAAGAATCAGGTGAAATTGGTAAAGAAAAAGAGTAGGTACAGGATCCAAATATACTGTTTTAAGACAAGGATGGGGAAACTCCAGCGTGCTGGCCAAACTTGGCCTCCCAAGAGTTCAAATTTGGCCTGCAAGGCAATTTTCCCCAAACCATGCCCACCTACCCCACACACCTGACATAGGTATGCCCGTGCACAATTGGGACACTTAAAATGTGCTGCCAATTGTGCATTGGCAAGGGAGAGTATACTTTGGCTATACCACCCATCAGCTGATAGGCATGAAAGCCAAAGAAGGTGATACTATAATAAAAAAGAAACTGATAAAAGTGGCCTTCCTTTTAATATTAAAACAATTAAGTTTTGAAGAACTAAAATTATTTTTAAATAGCCTCTTTTCAAATTTCCTTTAGAAGCTTCAAAAGACACTTAGTTTTCGCAACGTAATTGATTAATTAGTTGAATAACGAGTTGAAAGACAGGATGCTGGGTTACATGAATCATTGGTCTGATCGAGGAGGGATGCTCTTTAAGATAAGGTCTTGTTTTTTGATAAACTTGAGGCTCAATGGGGAAAAAATATTTTAATAACATGAGGTATGCCTCATAAGAACTCTGGCAATGTTATCAACACATGCCAAAAAATCACCTCTTTTTGAAGTCAGGGATTTGTGCCTTTGACATGCATAGATAACACCCAATCAACCAACCAACCAAGAAGAAAGTGGCAGTGGAAGTGGTGGGGTCGGATTCAAGATGGCGATGGGACTACCAGCCTCTTATTTAGGCTGGGCAGTCTGTTTTAATTTTTTTAATCTAAACTGTTTTTCTTAGATAGTTTTAATTGCTCTTATCTTTTATTTTTTAAATTTTAAATTGTTTTATCCTTTAAGCCTGAGTTGGGTGAGTTCTATGCCAAAGCTTGATAAGCCTTATCTTGAGTACCACTGTACTGCATTGCTTGACTCCAACTCCATCGGGTGGTCGATAAACCCTGTTTGAAGACCTCCTCCATCAAGAGCGGAGGAGAAGAAACCACAGCAGGTTGTCAAAAGGTCATTTTATTTTCAGTTACTATCTTGACTGTGCCAGAGAACTGTGTCAGTGAGGCTGAAAGGGATTTTAGCTTGGAAACTTGGCCCGTTGCCCTGGAGAAGTAACTAAACAAAAAATAAAACCCATCAACAAAACTGGGCAGTTAACATTCTTAAAGTATTTATCTTACTTTGCAAGCAGGCAGAGAGCTGAGAAAGGAGAGGAGATATTTTTGTGACTGTCGAGGGGGAGGCTTCACCTTGTGGTTTTGACTTCAGACCCTTTTACTCGTTTATAACAAATAGTCACATAGTCTGTAGAACCAGTGCATTGGCCAGAAGTATAGATCATCCTAAACAATCACCACATGTGCTGTGAAAACCCCATATGCCTGACCTTCCTAACTGGCACCTGAGTGCATGTACTCCCAATTTCCCTGCTTTTTAAAGTTTGACAGAAATATCTGTGGGCTATATAGACGTTCTTAAAGTGCAAGGGTTTTTTTTGCCTATTAGTGAATTTCTCTGCTTTTTAATCATGGAGGTAAGAAATGGGATCCTGTGCAAGTTTGCTGAGTATGGATTGATCATTTGCATGCTTATTGAGTTCAATGGGATTTACTCCTCTGCAATGCTTAGGATAGGTGAAACTGGCCATGAGAGGGGAGAAGAGGGAGGGAGGGCTGGAGTGGGCAGGAGAGGGGAGGGGAAGGAGGGGAAAGGCAGATCTTATCATTTGCATGCTTATTGAGTTCAATGGGATTTACTCCCATGCAATCATGGTTTGGATAGGTAAAACTTACCATGGGGGAGGGGGAGGGGAGAGGAGAGGAGATGGAAGGAGGAAGGGTGGGGTCAGGGGAGTGGAAGGATGAGCAGGGGAAAGGAGGGGATTGGGAGGGGCAAAGGAAGGGGGAGGGAAGGAACAAAAAGGAGGTGATGGGAGGGAGAAAGAGGGGAGGGCAGGTTTGATCATTTGCATGCTGTTTGAATTTGGTGGGATTTACTCCTGAGCAATCATACTTAGGATAAGTGAAACTGACCATGGGGGAGGGATGGGGAGGGAGGAGGGGAAGGAGATTGGGTGGGTGGACATAGAGCAGAGGGAAAGCTCCTTTCCTTTCCAAAATGAAAACATTATGAACAATATCCTTGTTTTTCAGTGTTTCACCCACTTTATTCTACAGCAGGCACATGTAGTCTTCCACACAAATTTAAACCAAAGCTGTCACTGGCCACATCCACACCAGACCCTTATTCCACTTTAGACACTTATGGCTTCTTCCAAAGAATCCTGGGAAGTGCAGTTAGTGAAGGGTGCTGAGAGTTGCTAGGAGACACCCTGTTCCCCTCACAGAACTTCAATCAGAGCTGCTGACTGTTAAACCACTCTCATCACTTCTCAGGATTCCTTGGAGGAAGCCATGACTGTCTGAAGGGAAATGAAATTTCTGGTATGGATGCGGCCCCCTGATTAGCCAAGCCAACCAACTGTGAGTCTGGCTTTTAGAACACTGACAGTTGGCTCTTACTGAGCATGCCTGTGCTGATCATTGACTCCAATGCTAAATTTCTTAAATAATAATCAGCCATACATTATTTTTTTAACTTTTAAACTGCAGAGGATGAAGGTCAGAGTATAGGGCAAGGTCAGTAATAGGATTACAGGTATTCTGTGAACATGGCTGATTTTTAATTAATTTCAACAAATTATGAGAACAGTGACAGAAAAAAGTCCAGCAGGTGTCTGGTGTTTTTCTCTCTCTCTTTTTACACTTTGAATTCTCAATTCTTTCTGACTGTTTTGTGTATCACCATGAACATTTAGAGAGGGTTGTTAAGCAAGTGTTTCTGAGTTCAGGACTATAAGTTTTGTAAGGTTTTATTTTGAAATGATCTTATGGGAAGCTTCAGAATGGCATGGGGGGTATTTTCAATTTAACATTGTGGAATGTGAAAAATCCATGCTGGCTATAATATGAATGGAGACATTTCACCTGAATTGTTGGCAGCACAATCTAGAAGGAAACAAACCAGATTGTTCTGGCCTCAAACTGCAGGGTTTTTTTTTAAAAAAAAAACATTCCTACAACTGGCAAAATATTAAGGCTGCTACTGTTCAGAATTAATGTTATCTGTGAAGCTCTTAACCTCAAGCTGCCTCTGTGACAGCCTTCAACGTCAGACAGGTACTAAAGATGAAAACATCAGATATTTCTCCTCCTTCTTCCTGTGCACTCTTTTAAAACAGCTATTATCCCAGTGACTCATGGACATTTTAAACCACCATCATCACCTCAAGAGAGAAAGAAAAATGTACAGCATATTCTTCCTTGGGCTTGGCAGAACCCTTCAAGCATAAAGGAGGTTATGCCCAATGTGGTGATGACAACTATCTTCAGAAAGTTCAGAAGTTCCATCTTACTATTTTTTTTTTAATTTGGCTGCTTCTCAAAACTTCGTGGGATCTTTCTAGATTTTTTTTAAAGCTCCTTTCATTTTGCTCCCTGTTATCCTGTCTTTCCTCCAAGGAGCTTAGGGTCCTTATTTTATCCCCACAACAACCCTGTGAGGTAGTTTAGAATGAGAGGCATGATTAACCAAAGGTCTTTCAGTGATCTTCATGGCTAAGTAGGGATTAGAAACTGGATCTCCTTAGTACTGGCATGACACTCCAACCACTATGCCATGCTGACATAAAACGACAGTAGTACTACTGATGCAACCAGGATTCATCTGTCTCAGTGACTTCCAGTAGAACCTGCCCTGAACACAGGGATGGGTAACTTCAGGGGCTGAATTTGACCCTCTAAGTCCCACTGTCTGGCCCGTGGGAATCTTCCCAGGCCACACACCTTCCCCAGCCACATGGCCTACTGGCCCTGCCTTGCACCCTCCTTGAGTGTTTTTGCCTGGCTGCAATGTGTCTTTGAACTCCAATAATGTCTCTGGCTTCCCTGGATGGAAGATATGGGGGGGGTGAGTGTGTGTAGAGACTAGGCACTGTACAAAGATAAATGTTACATTTAGTGCTCCACCCACTCTTGCCTCTGGCCCTACCCACCACTGGCACGTGGCCCCTGGCATGTTGCCCAGAAGAGAATATGGCCCTCAAGCTGAAAAAGATCCCCCTCTCCTACCGTAATATGCCTGGGAAAAATACTTTTTTGACAGTCTGCTTGCTCTTTCTTCTGAGTGTTTTATTTATATATATATATATATATATAGTGAAAACTAAAATTTGGTTTTAAAAGGTCATTTGAAAGGAAATAATCTAATTTCCCAACTTGCTTCACTTCCCTTTCCGTAAGAAGGAGCAGTTCTGCTGCTCTTTGTTTGCTGGGACTTCTCCATCACAATGGCTTTTCATCCAATCCACACCCATGCATGCAAGATTTGGAGGGAAATCACAAAGACTGCCAGCTCCGAAGGCATTGTGTACATGCTTCCTGTCATGAAGCCAGGCTAGACTGATAGGGAGGCAGAGTGGAAAGAGACCTGATGTACCACTTTAGTGTATTAGGTCCCAACACTGCTGTCACTGATGCTTGCTCTCCTGTCTCACATAACACAGATTTGGATGAACGTTATGTCTTTATTTAGACCAGGCTGTTCAGCTGCCCCTCAGTCAGATGATCCACCTGCACAAAAGATTTTACGTTAGGTGAAGGATAAGTCTGCAAGTTACCCAAGGAGTTAAATGCCTGTTGAACTATCTCATGGGTCACCAACCTTTATGGAGCTTTGAGAAAGTGCTATGGGTGCCAGTCACAAAATGGATGTCATGGGTGTGGCATAACACAAATTGGCTCCATGGCATATGTGGCAGAGGCCCAAGCCAGCGCAAACAGGAACTAGCAGGAAGAGCAAACAGCCTCTCATGTATTGTGGATTTGGGGGAAATATTCCATCGAAGATGCTGGTGGGCACATTGGCAACCCCTGAAGTAGCTTGTCATGGGTCCTTATCAGGGAAATGGCAAGAGGTACTGGGAAGGCACCAACTAGTAATGCTACATGCATTGAAATCTTTACCTTAAAAAAAAGTATTTGCTTGTATCCAAGACCACTATCTGCCTTATGCAGGGATGGGTATTTACTCAGACTTGTATGCCTAGCCCCATTAAGTCCATATATAAAAACTTTAGGAAGAAAAGGATAAGGAAGACTCCTAGATGATTGATGATGATGATGATTAGCATTAGCATTTATTACAGGGCTCCACTGGGGGGGGCATTACAACAATTTTAATGTCTACTGCATGAAAGCAATTTCCAGTCTTCCTTGTAAGCCAAGGATGGGAAAAAATTGCCAGTTTGATTACTGGATCACCTTGATTATCCCTTTGACTGCATTAATGGGCTAGCTCACAGTCTTTGCTCACCAGTTACTTCTAAAGGAGCACCAGCCATATGCTGATAGCCCATACTGAAAAGGGATTGACCTTCCAGTAAGAAACATATGATGAGTAGAGAACATAATGTAGCAACTGCCATAGGATAGATCTAATCGGTTATTATTAATGTAGGAAAAGAGAGGAAGCTGTGCAAATGCTAATTATATCAGCAATGATGAGAAGAGGTTGTTGGACCCAAAGGAAAATATTTACCACCAAAATGATAAAAAGAGTAGTATCAGAGATAATGAAAAAGTAATAAGCAACTGTCAACATTTCAGCTAAAATGATGAATTGCCCATTCATTTTAGGTTTAAGTGCTGGGTTTTACTTTATTTAATTGTTGCATCTGGGTGTTGGAGGGCAAGGAGTTGGAGGAGGAAGGTTACTCTTGGTGGCGGGCTGGGAGTTCCTGACACTCCAGAATTTACAGAACAATTCTATGCATGTTTATTCATGAGTGAGCCCAATTCTTTTCAATGAGGATTAATTCCAGGTAAGTATGAATAGGATTGCAACCTCATTTACTTTATTTCCAGGTTGAAAAAACTCAAGTGTAGAAAATGGTAGTGGATGTTTTGCAAATTTAATCAATACAAACTCAGAACGCTGGGGCTTGGTTTATGTCTGATGTAGTAACAGCTGTTGTGGCATTATCATGATTAGCATTGTCATGGAAATGTAAGCTTTGTAGAATGGAGGGATTGAAACAGAGTAAGATTTAGCAGTTATTTTAGCAGTTAACAAAGTGATTTCTAATCCAGATTGGCCAGTTTTCCTACTGCAAGAAATAAGTCACTGGACAGCCAGCACTGGCTCTGTTATTTATTTCGGGAAATAGTTTAGTTCAACACTAAACCATGTGTAAATCACTAGCCAATTACATCCTATGCTGGTGTATTCTTACTTCCTAGCAAAATTACCTGCAATGAATATCCTATATGTTATAGATCATGTTCCATGTTAATTTTTAATTTTCATCCTTTTCTCCTCCATGTCCAACCCGTGGAAAACCGAAGCCTCAAGGATGTCCCCAAACACTGGCAGGAGAGTTGCTGAGGAAGCATTTTTGCAAAATGAAAAAGGAAAAGATGCTATGGGGAGAGCAGCTGTTGCTGAAATTAAGGACGAGCAGAACTTCACCATGGCTGCACTGCAGTTGTGATTATCAATTTTGAATGAGTCAGGAGGGAAATCTTACTCATCTGTCAATGTAAAGCCATTTTCCAGAGGATTTCTGCATGCCACAGGTGATTTTGGCAAGTTTGGTGTGATTTGAACAGTCATTTCTTATGATGGCTTAAACAGAAGAGAAACCAAAGAACATGCAATTGAAAGCATGGCTTCTTTCATTTTTCTTTTTTATGGAAAGAAAAAATGACATTCTGAACAGGGAAGACTGATGATCCTGTATCTAGGACCTCTGTATATTTACTTGGCACACACTGGGCAATGTGTGTAACTTGAAATGTGAGCTACCTCGGGGAGAAAAAATATCCTGTGCAATAGCAAATTGATTGTGATGGGAGGCCCATTTCTGACAGATATGCGTCAGATTGGGTAACCCTTCTGGAGGCCTACTTGCACTCCCAGAGCAGATTCTACTCTTTACTCCAGACTTTGGCAGAAGATATATTGTTGGATGATTCACTCTCAGTAGATTTTAACTGCAGCAACAACAAATGCTTATTGAAAATACTATTAGAACACTACAGAATTTCTATATGGAGGCCATTCCAGTGCATAGCTCCTAAGATGCCATAAATAGTTGACTCCAACCTGTGACCCATCATTTCTTTTATCCAGCTGCCTCTACCCCCCAAATCTATTTTCCCCTGCCTCTGGTTGTGTTCGGTATTATAAAAATACACACAGAAATAGGAACTAATTTGGTTGGTCCTATTTCTTAGCAGAGATATAAAAATACAAGCAGCAGAGTGAGAATAAACCAGCCCCACCTTTCTCTATATAAACAACAACAGACACAGTTTTTTAGGTAAAAGAAAATAATGTTTACTTACGACCTCATATGTTAGGAACATAGGCTCTAGCTTAGAAGAAAGAAAATATAGAAGTCTCAGTCCATCTTGGTGTTTGTATTGATGCTCTTAGCAGAGAGCATCATGCCATGTGGCCTCTCTCAAAGGTAGGAAGATCAGCAATGGAGAATATTCAAAAATCCCCCAGGACAAAGGAAAAGGAAGTCAAGTAAGTAACCCCACCCATTAGAAAGTTACATCATGGTAAAACAGGTACTTGGGATATTCCCCAAATATCCCTTAAAGGGAACATGCAACATTTGCCTATTCCAACAGGTTGGTGGACCTTGGGGTTCTAAGTAAAACAAAGTAGATCTCACAAGTATGAAGTCTGCCTACACCTGTTTTACTCTACTACTCATTTCTGACCTGTTCATATAATGCAGACTGCAAGTCTGTGTTCATGGCTTTTTCTTCATTTATCCTCACAACAACCCTGTGGGGTAGGTTAGGCTGAGGCAGAGAATGGAGACACCCAAAGTTACACAGAGAGAGTAATGGAGATTTTAACCTGGTTCCCCCCACCCGTTTCTGGCCCTATTTATCTAATCACTGTGCTACACTGGTTTAGAACTGAAGATTTTTAAAGGCCTTTTGAAAAATTAGTCTAAGACTGACTGTATTAACAAGCCTACCACCTTAGTCTGAGCACCAGTTATTATTATTGTTGGTTGATTGATTGATATAGGGCTTACATGGCAAAATGGCTTCTAAAGGCTTACAAGCATAAAATCAGTGATAAAATCCATACACAATTAGTATACGCAGTAAAACAATTCCATCAAAACATTAAAAACACCCATTTTAAAAATATGCAATAAAATAGCCTATTAAAAAACATAACAAGTAAACAGTTTTAAAAAACTGTTTTAAAACAGTTGTCTTGGACACCATTTTCAATTCTGTTTTCCACCTTCTTCGAGCAGGAAAATCAATCAGCCTATTTGATTTATTTTTGTAATTTCTTCAGCATTCTTTTGTTTGTTTGTTTGTTTGGGTTAGAATTTTCAGAAATTGTGGTCAGAGTCACAATGTACTTGGGGTTTTTAATATATATATATATCCTGTGCAATAGCAGATTGATTGTGATGGGAGGCCCATATTCTTTTGCTTATGTGTTTAAAATATTTGTATGCTATACTCATACAAAAGTACACAGCAGCTTACAACTTTAAAACAAAATCAACCATCAACCACATAATTAATACAACACTAGAACCATACAGTAGAGCAGTAGCAGTATCTTTAAAAAATCCAAGATAAGTCACAGCAGGAGTTTCAACAGTGTTTTCCAAAGCCTGTTTAACTTTTCTATAACAGCGATAGAAATACCAACAGATCCCACAGCATTGACTAAAAGGGAGAACTTTTGGATATACTCTCTGGACCCATTGGCACCACATGGCCTGAACCAGGAAGACAGTACCACCACTACTTAGCTTCTGCAAATGAAGCCCCTCTGAGCATTCCATCCTCAAAGCCACCTTGGTGACATCATTTGTATGTTAGCAGCTGATGAAGGCGGAAGCTGAACGTTTTGTTAACACAATAAAAACCTCTGTTTTGTTAATCACAATTACGTTCATATATTTTTAGGTGATTAACAGAATCCTTATAGGGATCCAGAGCAAGCTTGAGTGAAGTTCTGTTTGTTGCTTTCAAAACTGTCTTATATCTATCTATATCTATCTATATAGATATAGATATATATACTTCATAAGCATTTAGAAAGGCTGCAGTAGAAATATCTCTCTCCAAAAGGAGTTCCTAAGCAATGAGGTTGCCACCAAAAAGGCCCTGCTCCTGATGAAAGCTAACCTAGCCTCACCATATGGTGGAATCTGGAGCACAGCCTCATCAGAAATGTTCACATACTAAGGCAGGGGAGACACCCAAACAATACATATGGGCCTTTTTAGTTTGGGGGTGGGGAGAGGTCAGAGATGTATGAAATTATAAATAATATGAAGAAAGTGGACAGGTATGTTTTTTCCCCTCTCTTACAATATCGGAGCCTGGGGTCATCTAAGAAACCCCAAATGCTAGTAGATTCAGGCTAAACAAAAGGAGGTACTTCATCACACTGTGCTTAGTTAAACTATGAGATGCGCTCCCACAAGATGTAGGGATGGCCACCAATTTACACAGCTTTAAAAGGGGATTAGACAAATGCATGGATTATGAGACTATCAACGGTTACTAGCCACGGTGGCTATACACTACCACCACTGTTGGGAGGCAGTATGCCTTCACGAGGAGAGTTCTGTTGCACTCGGGTTCTGCTTGTGGGCTTCTCATAGGGATGTGGTTGGCTGCTGTGCAAACAGAATGCTGGACTAGATGGGCCCTGGGCCTGATCCAGCATCAGGGCTCTTTTCACACTCTTATGACTTTGTGTCAGTTGTTCTTCATGATGCACATTTTGTTTATCAGGGCAGAGCAGATTTGGAACAAAAGGGCTAAGATAATGTGAGAATTTCACCTCATATTAGCATTTAGCTTTTGTTCATGTGTGCTTTGGTCATGAGAAAGCAGATTGTTCTGAACCAGTTAAAATATTGTAATAATGCAGATGGTGTTGGGATACAACTCGACTTGTTGGGTTTGCAAGGGGAAAGAGTAGATGGAGAGGAGAACCTCTAAGCTTCCTAAACTTCCTACACCATCCTTTGATCTCTGTGCTGTATGTAAACTGATTCTCGGGTTTCTGTCCTCCTTTCCTGTTCCTCCCTTCTTCTTTCTCCCACCTTGGGAGAGGAAACCTCTTTCCTTTCTCTCTCTCTCTCCCTCTTCCTCCTGAGATCAAAGGAGCAAGCGTGGCTCCTAGAGTCTCCAACTTAACTAGAACGAAGAACTCTTTCCTATCCAACCACGTACTTCCTATAATATTTCTTTTTTTTCATGACAAAGGTCTCTGTGTGACTAAAACCAAAGAGAATGCTGCTCATACAGCATTCAGTATACAGCCACTTTCCAAGCTGTGTGTGGTAACTCTGCTAAATTAATCCAACAGATAGCTGGTGCAACCAAATTAAACCTTGAGAGTTCCTCTTAGCATAGCTCCTCAGAGACTGAGCTACAAAGCAGGAAATCCCCAGTTTGAATCTTATCTCTGCCATGAACTGCCTTAGGCAAACCACTCTGTCTCAGCCTCAGTCCCACCCCACCCAGTTGGCAACAGGGGAATAATGATCCTGGTTTTGTATGGATTTGTGAAGCACTGTGATCATTTGAATGCGACATTCAGATGGTTACAGGCATGATTTAAATACTATGAGGACACAAATGGGTTCAAATATTGGAGAACCCATGTCTAATTAGAATGCATTAGGACAATCGTGTTGGGGTGACTCTTAAGTGGCCTTGTCAGACTCAGGCAAGGTTGCAGAATGACGGGCCAGTATGCTTGCATAAGGATTCAGAAAAGAGACAGAGCCGTGATGCTGTGTGTGTGTGTACATACACAGAGGTAGAGATATCTAGGATTATGTCAAATAAGGTCTGTAGCTCAGTGGTAGATTATCTGCTGTGCATGCAGAAGTTCCAGGTTCAGTCTGTAGCGTTTCGCCTATAAAACCCTAGAGAGCTGCTGCCAGTCAGTGTCAACAGTACTGAGCGGGATGGACCAATGGTCTGGCACAATATAAACCAGCTTCCAAGTTCCTGTGTTTCAGAAAGGTAATCCACTCCCACTTGTCCCCCATTTGAATCTGGCCTCTGTTACTTCCTTTTTCTTTTTAATGGCAAAGGGGTTACTATTACTACTACAATAAATTAAATGCCTTTGGAGAAAGCAGGTGCATTATTAACTTCTCCAATAGGAATGGTTGTCTTTCTCCCCCTCCCCTTGGAAAGAGGGGGTATGTTTAATTATGAAAGGCCCCTTCTTGGTTGTAATCCGTTTCCAGTTCAGTTCCTCGGCTGGATAAATCCCTTAAACGTGTTGTCGTTCCTTATTTATTGATTGGAGGTATTTGGGGTTTAATTGAGCAAGTCGGTCGTGGCCCAGGGCAGGAGTGGCGCTACATGAGCAATTAAATCTGATTAGTCGGAGCCCTTTAAGCCCCAGCTGGGTGATTGATAACCGAGACCGGCATTCCTCAATTGACTCACTACATCAAAAAGGAAAAGAGCTTAGCCGAGAAATGCAGGAGTCCGGCGTGAAAAATAGCAATGGAGAGTTGGGCCGATTAGACTTTTTAAAAGAGCTGAACTAAAGGGGACGGGAGAGGGAGAGACAGAGCCATCCGCCCATAAAACAAACCCTAGGTGACTCCTGCTTTTTTTAAAAAAAACAAAAAACCAAAGCCTGTCTGTGATTTCAAAGACCAGGCAAAAGTGAAACTGAAGGAGCCCCGCATCAAGGATGGGCAGCCCAGGCTCGGAACACTCTTCGCACACGGCCCCCTGGGAACGGAAAGGGCCCCATAAAGCTGTCGACGGTTCGTTAGGAGTGTTTGTTTCCTCCTTAGCTCCTTTCCCCGCTAGTCTCAAAAAGTAAACTCTCTCATGGGCCAAGAGCCAGCCAGGGCATCGTCCGCATTTACCAGCGCCACAAGCGTGTCAAGACGGCCACTTGGGTTGGGAGAGAACAGGAGGAGGAGGAGTAATGAATAATAATAATACATTTTTACGCAGTCCTTCCTCCAAGATGCTCAGGGTGGCATACGTGATTATCTCTGTCTCCCACCGCCTCCATCTCGCGTTTTATCCTCACAGCAACCCTGTGAGGTAGGTTAGACTAAGAGTATGTGACTGTTCATTTTGTTAGCTTCATGGCTCAGTGAGGGTTTGATCTCACCGCTACACCACAGTGTCTCTATTAACTGATTTAGGGCGCAATCCTATACGCCCTTACCTGAGGTTAAGGACCTTCTCTCTCAGTAAGCATTTCTTCTGAGTAGACCTGTATAGGGTTGCTCGGTTAGTTTATGGGTATACACCAATTTTTTAGTTCCACCTCAATTTCCTTTCAGCTTCCCAGAGCCTATCTGTGAAAGGTAGTGGCCAGCCTCCATCCCTCCCCCTCTTACTGGTACTAATCTGTTTCTCACCAAGTATTTACAATTATTTCTTAAAAAATATAGACTCCCAATTATAGGATCTGTATAAGTGAGTTTTGATTCTGGCCTTAAGCAAAACTGGGCAGAATAATATATGATAAGGATGAGGGTAGGGAGATGGAATGTTGACCGTTTTAGTTCCATTTTTTAGAAGAATGTCAAAGAGAAGAGATGAAGAAAGGAGAATGATCTGAGATGGACTGGTCCATTTTAGGGCACCCAGCTAGACCAGATGGCCTTTGGGGTTCTGACTGTTGAAGAATAAAAATTACTAAGCCTAGGGAGGGGGTGCACTCTCCTTCTCGGAAGAACTGAAACAGAGGCTGGATGGTCACCTCTCAGGGATGCTGGAGCTGCCAATTCCTGCCCTGAGCAGAGGGCTGGACTAAATGACCAGCTCTAAAACTCTGTGATTGTCATATGACTCCTTGAGGCAATATGATGAAGACTTGGAAAACTGCTGACCTGGTTGTGAGCGATTAGGGATTCCCATTCTGGAACCAATGCATGAAATGACCGCATTTAACACAAGCACTTGTCTCTCTTGGGATTGACGATTCAGAGCCACACTCTTAATCCTGTTCCAGGCTTTTAAAAGTACCCAATAACCAGTTTCCTTTGCAGCCCAAAGAGAGCAAGCAAGCAAGTTTTGTATGTGCTGAGTGCTAGTTGATATCAGTTGTTGTAAGCAAGTACTATGCAGGAATGCAGTCTCTGGGGGTCTTGAAAATGGAAATGGACTGCCTTCAAGTCGATTCCAACTTATGGCGACCCCTATGAATAGGGTTTTCATGGTAACTGATCTGCGACAAAGCAGAAGTCAACATTTTATTTTATTGTTTAATTTGTATTTTTGTTTTGTTTTGTTTTGTTTTTGAAAATTTGAATAAAAATTAATGATAAAATTAATGATAAAAAAGTAAGTGGTATTCAGAGGTGGTTTACCATTAGACCTCTTACTTTTTGAGGAGCCAGGTCCCAGTGTCCTATCAGTCAATCAGAAGAGGCCCAAGGAGTGTCAATTGCAAGCAAGCCTGCATTAGTTCCTATTTCAAAAAGTTGTGGAGAGTGAGAATTCTGTAATTGCAGAAGAGGAGACAGTGAATCCTGATGATAGCATCCCGTCTACAGCATCAAGCAGTTGGGTAGCAGCGGGAGATAGATGAGTAGACACTGAATCCAGTAATTCAAGCAATATCTCTGACAGTGAGAAATGAAGTGGAGAAGCAGAAAGCAGTATTCAAGCCTTGCCAGATTAAAATATTAGAAGGTTGTATAACCTTAGAAGGGGGCATGGTTGTGACTATCATGAAGGGACCTTGCATTTCTCAATTTGCCACTCCACTACTGGTACTATGTCCTATTACTTGAGCAGGTGACGGGGGAAGAAAGCCAACTATGCTACTCAGAGTAGACCCAATAAAATTAATGACTCTAAATCAGTCATGTCTGTTGATTTCCATGGGCCTACTCTGAAGAGGAGTAGCATTGTGTCCTCATTCTGCCCTCATGCACACCTTGCCAGTCTTAGGCGTTAGCTAGACCCTTGCTTCCTTTCAATAGCCAGCAATGCAAGGAAGCATTGGCCTCCATAAAAGAGGTTTTGCTTCAAACCAAGGATTAAAGGAGGAACCAAGACAGAGCTCCTGCTGGAATGAAACGGCTGCCTGGAAGATAAAGCGAGGAGAGAAAGCAGAATTTGCCCCTGAAGATGTGGGCAAGGCAGCTTTTGCATACTGTCGAGTGGCTGGCAGGGGAATCCTACAGGCCAGCCTAGGTCCTTAACAGTCAGACGTCAACTGCTTCTGTAAGTGGAAGCAGGAGCATTTCAGGGATAATGGCTCGGCCGTTTCCAGCTTCTACCATGTCTTACCTCTGAATAATACCTGTCTATTACAGACAACCAGCAGGAGAAGGCAATTCCAGACACACATCTGCCCGTCTCAGTATCTATCCCAGTGGCATTTGACTGTCCTCCCCTGGAAACAGAATGCTAGCCTAGAAATATGTTCTTCTTGTCCAGCATTTGTTGTTGTTGTTATGTGCCTTCAAGTTGATTACCACTTATGGTGACCCTATGAATCAGTAACCTCCAAGAGCATCTGTCATGAACCACCCTGTTCAGATCTTGCGAGTTCAGGTCTGTGGCTTCCTTTATGGAATCAATCCATCTCTTGTTTGGTATTCCTCTTTTTCTACTCCCTTCCATTTTTCCCAGCATTATTGTCTTTTCAAGTGAATCCTGTCTTCTCATGATGTGTCCAAAGTATGATAATCTCAGTTTCATCTTTTTAGCTTCTAGTGATAGTTCTGGTTTAATTTGTTCTAACACCCAATTATTGGGGGTTTTTGCAGTCCATGGTATGCACAAAGCTCTCCCTCCAATGCCACATTTCAAACAAGTTGATTTTTCTCTTATCCACTTTTTTCACTGTCCATCTTTCACATCCATACATAGAAATCAGGAACACCATGATCTGAATTATCCTGACTTTGGTGTTCAGAGATACATATTTTCATTTGAGGACCTTTTCTTGATATTTCTCCCTCCAATTTTCATACCTCCTTCATCTTGGTCCAATCCCGCTTTCCATATGATATGTTCTGCGTACAGATTAAACAAATAGGGTGATAAAATACACCCCTGTCTCACACCCTTTCCAATTGGGAACCAATCGGTTTCTCCATATTCTGTCCTTACAGTACCCTCTTGTCCAGAGTATAGGTTGCGCATCAGGACAACCAGATGCTGTGGCACCCCCATTTCTTTTAAAGCATTCCATAGTTTTTCATGAACTACACAGTCAAAGGCTTTGCTGTAATCTCTAAAGCACAGGGTGATTTTCTTCTGAAATTCCTTGGTCCGTTCCATTATCCAATGTATGTTTGCGATATGATCTCTGGTACCTCTTCCCTTTCTAAATCCAGCTTGAACATCTGGCATTTCTCGCTCCATATATGGTAAGAGCCTTTGTTGTAGAACTTGTCCAGCATGAATGGGCTTAATCAAGCTCTCAGTGATCTCCCCACCCACCCTGACCAAATCAGGGTCCTCTTAACTTTCTAAAAAAAACTTCACAAGGGGACCAATGGGAGGCCAGACAAGGTGTTTCCCTCCAGATGTTGCTAGAGTACTGCAACTTCCAGCTTCTCTGAGCATTGGCCACGATGGCTGGGGTGAAGGGAGATGGAGTCTAACAATAGTTGGAGAGCTATAGGTCAGCCATCCCTGGACAGCACTGTTGGCCTATCTGGTCCAGCATTGTCTCCACTAACTGGCAACATCTCTCTAGGGGTTTCAGGCAGGAGTTTTTCTCAGCCCCACATGGAGATGATGGGAATTGAACCTGTGACCTTTCACGTGGAAAGCATGTGCTCTTCCACTGAGCTGCAGCCTTTCTCCTCAAGGGTGAGGGGGCCTGAAATGCATACATTGGCCCCAAGCTAATTCACACGTGCATGCGCAACACCGGATGTTTCATCTTGTGTGAATCTGGCTCGTTATTCTTTCTTTGAAGCGATGTAGGAGTCCTGTCTGTAATAACCATGCCTTGAGGTTGCAAGTCTGAAAGTCTGAAGAGGCCCGTATGGATTGGGGGGAGGGGCTCCTCTAAAGTGAGAGCCTGAAGATCCGCGTTTTCTTTTTCCTCCTGTCTGAGCGCTGTTAGGCCTGGGGAGAAACAGCAAGAGCCGCTGCCTTTAAACCAGGATCAAAACAACAGGAGAGCCGAACTCGGCGTCAGCAGGAGCCGGCCTGTTCCAAAGCCTTCCGCTCCCGTCGGCTTCGATATTAACCCCTGGCCCCTCCCGGGAGCCCCAGCCACTGTCTTAATTAGTGCAACCACCCATGAAAAGCCGGGTTCGAAGCCGCATTATTTGCCCCTGTGTGAAACAGCAACAAGCCCTATAAACAATTGTTAGCTTGGCTTGTTGCCTCTGGTAAATTACACAGCATTAAAAAATAATGCTTTTCATATTAGGCAGTAATTAAAGGTTGGGACAGCTTGAAAACAAGAGCCTGGTTGGGGGGGGGTCGAGGGGCCGAATCAAAGAAAATATAAAAATGTTCTTTCAAGAGTTATGGGAGGCTAATAAAGTATGTCTGTTCGAGAGAACCACTTTGCCCCCAGCTACAGCCAAACTGGAGCCGCGGCAATTGCCTCTCAATAAGATAATGATATTCCTTTCTCTGCTATTAAAAGGCTCCCAGTGCAAACTTAAAATGATTTATTTAATTTAAGAAATTATGAGGTGTAACTTCAAAGCGTAAGCCGTTAGTAATGGAAAACACCAGGTTGTTTCAAATTATAATAATAATTGTTTGGAATACACTGACATCAAAGTGCTTTCATCACCAAATAAAATATAGCCCAGACCCCGAGATCCAGGGGAGTTTATTGAGGAGACATGTCGTATGTACGTGTATGTGTGTGTGCACGCGTGAGTGTGTTTATTATTTCCTTATCACCAGACATTATTTTAGCAGCTCCTTTTCTCAGCTTTGAAGTTTTGACAGTCTTAAATTAGGTTTATTGCATTTTTGGCTCGCCGATGGGAGATTCTCTTGGCTGCTGATTTTTCATTCTGATCCGGGGTTTCCATCCCCCTCCCGTCGCTGTTTCCAGGGGACTCACGTTTGTTGTTTAACACAGTGCCTTGATAGCCCAGAATTGGCTATTAAAAGTCATTAAAAAGCAAATAACTCTTTCTCCCACTCCTTCTTCGTCTCTTTTCTAAAGCAATCCATTACACGTCGGGGAAAATATTCTTATTTAAAACAAACTTCGGGCTTAAATTCTGACACAATCAGCTGAATAGAGAAAAACAGAAATGGGCAGCGCATATTTTCAGAAGGAAGGCAGTCCCCTTCCCTTTATGAGCTTCTTGTTCCCCCCCCCCCGCCACACAAAGCCATCTTTTAGGCAGCGTCTTTACTGCCAAGAAAATTTGCTTTCCGCCGTCAGACGGTGGCAGAGGATTTAATTTCCTTGAATAGTTTTACAAAACAAAAACAAAAACTCTGCCGGTGTGTCCGCATACACACACGGTCAAAACCCTGGTTCTGGAAGACAGCGGAAAGATGTTAAGCCCCGTGGAAACAGGAAAGCCAACATTTGCTGGCATTTCTCGACATCGTTGCAGCTTTATAGACCAGGATTTCCATTTAAAGCAGCAGGAAGGGAATTGCCTTGCGTTGTTAAAGAGCGAGGCTGACTTGATGGAAAGATGGGTCTGCATCCCTTTGCAGTCTGGGGAAAGCATCTAAGAGGTCCGGCGCGCACTCACCCCGCCCCCTCCTCTGCGTCTTTGAGGTGCGGGCCGCTGAACTTGGCATTCAAGTACGAGAAACAGAAAGACACCTTTCTCTGACGGTGGCCACCCATCGGAGTCAAAATAAATATGAATTAGGTGGCGAACATAAGCCCTCTTAAACGGGGGAGTCAGCCCCGTTGAACGCAGAGGCCTTTCTCATTCCCCCGGCATTGGAGCGGCCTGACGGCGACGTTTGCTTTTCTGCATGAAACGCAGACCGAGCTGAACCGGTTGGGAAGCATTTTCAGACCCTTACTATTCCCTCCACACCCACTCACCCGCCCTCTTCAGACACGCTGGAAATAAATTCAGTTGGATTTACTTCCGAGGAAATATAGTCAGGGTCGGAATAGGAGAGGAAGTGATTTGCACCCCGTGCTTAACCAGATTTACCTGGAAGAAAATCCTGTTGACATCAATGGGACATTACCGCTGCGTCATCTGTTTGGGCCTCGGCGTCTCCGCCCTTCTACGTCGCTTGTCGGTTTCATCTTCCTCTTCAGGTCATAAATTTACAAACTGCTCTCTTGTGATAGTCTACAAAGTTGCAACAAACAAATCAACTCTTTTTAAAGCAGTCCACAGCTCTTGCCTTGCCTGCTCTCGGAAGTGTGTGTGTGTGTGTGTGTGGTGAGGGGAGAGAGAGATCTCTGGATTATGGACTATGATTAAAGTTGTTAAATGATTAAACACATCTCTTCCTCGCCTCAAATTTATTTTCCACATTGAGAAATCAATAAACTATGTCTATGTTTTGCACATTAAGTGTTGCCAATATCATATACACATACACATAAAGCCTATAGGACTGGTTGCCAGTTCCTGCAGATTAAACACCAATAAACTCAGGCTGCATATATTTCGAGGAGGAAACATGAAATCAACGGGATTTCGAAGTGCTTCTTCACTCTGCGTAGAGTGTACCCTAAGACTGCACTTCTAGAAAGTAACAGTGCAAATTTCAGCATGTTTACTCAGAAGTTCCAGGGTGTTTTCAGACCCGTGTTGATTGAGGAATATATGCTGCTTATGCCTGCAAGGGTTTTTTGTTTGTTTGGGGTTTTTTTGCGGGGGGGGGTTCCCCAGCATCCACACAAAGACGTCGGCATCAAAATCAGGATTAACCTGTTCATCGAAAAATCAAGTTTTTAAAAAGGAACTTGCGGCCAACAACCTGTTTGCCATATATGAATGACCCCTTTGCAGTATTAAGCCCCCATCTAAGCACCTCCACTGAGTTCAGTGGTGCTTACTCTCCAGCAGTTGTGTTTCAGTCTGGTTGCATTCCATAGTCTCTTGAAATCTGCGTGATGGTGGTGCTCAAGTAATGGCAGTCAGGCGTTCTGTGGTTGGATGATGTTGCTTGGTTTTGCCACCTTGAAAGGATTACACGTTGTTAAGTGTTTCTGAGATTCTTTCACCAACTCGGAAATTCCTCCCAATGGAAGAGAGAGAGAGAGAGAGAGAGAGAGAGACGCTATCACTGGGGTATGTGTGAACTACAGCAGTGCTTAAATATATCCATAAATGAACATATACATAATAAGCACTAAACGTTTTCAGAATATACACGACCATGCGCGCGGCCAGAGTCAAAGTTCGGGGAAGGCACCAAAAAAGTAGGGGGGCAGAAAAATTCTGTATTTTAAAAAAAAATGATTGGAGGGAGGAAATTTTTAGGGGACGCCCCCCAGCCCCTGCCCCACTACACGACCGACAACTGATATACTCCTTTAGCAGGGGTGATTTTTATAATAATAATAAAAATTATTATTATTATACTGTAATTGCTGCCCTGGGCGCCTACTGGGAGGAAGGGCGGGATATAAATCAAATCAAAAATAAATAAAATCAGAAGCACGCTGACTTTGGAATACGTTCCATTTGAACTCAGTATGGCTGACTTCTGAGAAAATTCAGCATGCATAGGGTCAGGCTGTAATTTCTTTTCTTTTTTAAAGTTATCCAGAGCTGTAGAAACCTGTTGAGAGGGGAATTCCTGGGGTGGGGGACAAGGGAGAGGGAGGATAACTGATCATGAACAAGACACCTGTAGGAGGGTAGCCCTATCCAAGGTAGACAAGTAAATCCTGAAGAGATCGGACTGAGTTCAATGGAATTTATTTCCAATTGCCGCAGAGTGCATAGGGTTGTGCCAATGGATATCCATACGTTCACATAATATGATGTGCTAAATTATCGATCACATCAGTATTATTCCATATCTTCAGATAAGTGTAGGCATATTTTAAAAGCGTGTCTGTAGTACAGACCGGGAGGGGGGGAAATCCCTTAAGCCTCCCTCCCAAACCTCGAAAGAACTGTTGTACACCGCCATTCCTTAGAATCAAACACAGTGTTTGAAATCAATGGTATTTACTTCCTAGTGCGCATAGGAGCCAGGTCTTGGTTCCAATGCATACCCTTAAACCTGTGGATATTGCACACACAAACCACTTTTTGTAACGAAATGGACACGAGCACGGTGTGAACTGAATATTGCCTCATCCAAACTTGGTTATTCTCTTGCTGCGTTACACTACACACGCGCCTGTTACATACATACATCACACTGTTCACACACAATGTTTTAATCTATAAGGACATGGAAGTATCTCAGAACCTTGAGACAGCCCAGAGAAGAAAAGATATCATTTTCATCTGCGACAACAACAGAGGTAAAGATGCCAGCGTTCGGGTTGAGAACAAAGCAACGAACAACAATATTAGCGAACTTCGATTCCAGTTCCAGACGCTGATCTCTTCCTTTTTCCTCTGTGCCCCGCCCAGTTGTTGGAGATTTATGGCAAGGGCGAAAAAACACCGCAGAAGATGGGCAAGACGCTTCGGCGAGGCCCTCAGAGGCCTGCGGAGAAGCCCTAGAAGTCGGTAGGTGCCAAGGTTGCCGGAGTAAACTCAGCTAAGCCTGTTGCAATGCCAGACGTGAACGTGACGGATTGGTCTGACCCGAGGGTTGCGAGGTCTACTTTTGCCGTCGAGAAATAAGACTTTGCGGGCGACAAGGGTGGAGGGGAATGCGAGTTCGTCCTCAAAAGGATATTCTCTAAATCCCACAGGAACAACCAGCCTTCCCCAAGAGGACCCTTTGCTTGCTCCGGATTGAGTCCAGAACTTGCATGGGATCGACCCGAGGAAACTCTATGGAAGCCTGAGGTTGCAACCTTATGCACACTTGGGCTGCAATCCAATGCACACGTACCTGGAAATAATTGTTGAAAGTGGGGCAAGTGCAACTCCTGTTTTGTTCTTTTGTTTGTGCTCCAGAAGGAAGATAGAGCTAGGGTCCTCCAGATGGATAGGCTTGTTTACCTTTACCTGTGATGCTCTGACTGACTTCCTTCTGTTGCTAGACTGTGACGCCTTTAGGGAAGCTTACCTGCCCCTCCTCCTTCCGCCCTTTGCATTCCTTTGTCCTCCGACTGTCAGGAGAGAGGAGACATCCCTCTGCTCTCTCCAAGCATGGGCTAATTCCCACACATGGGCGTTAAACTTCCAACTTAGCCAGTTAGTTAGAACTAGGTTTGCTTTTCTATCTACTATGTATTTCTATAAATAAAGTAGCTTTTCTTATTTTACTAAGTCTTCAGTCTCAGTGATGCTGATGCAGGGTAAAAGCCTGCTTTCTTAGGTAAACACATGCACATGCTGGCACACTCACATTTCAACATCTGCTGTTACTCTGCTGCTGTGGTGTTGCTTTAAACAAAATTAAGCACACACAAATACACATAGCGCCACAGTAATTCCCATTGACCCCAATGGAGCTTACTTCTGAGTATTGGATTGCAGTCTTAGCTGGGAGTAAGCCGTGGATGAGACTTTATGCTTAAACCTAAGCATAGGAACACTGGAAGTCAGACCCTTGGTCTATCTAGCTCAATATTGTCTACACTGATTGGCAGAGGCTCTCCAGGGTTTCAAGCAGGAGTCTCTCCCCAGCCCTAACTGGAGATGTGGGGAATTGAACTTGGGGCCTTCTGCATGCAGGGTAGATACTCCACCACTGATCTAAGGCCCTTCCCCAAAGCACAGATACTAAGAATTAAATCTCCCTGCGCTCAATGAGGTTTACTCCCTAAGAAGTGTATTTAGGATTGGAGCCTTAATTCCCACAAATCCTGCACATGATACCAGGAGTTCAGCCCTGCTGGAATCAATGGATTGGACTGTTGCGCTGTGTGTAGTTGTGTTGCTTAATTTCATTTAAAACCAGCACCACAGCAGCAGAGAGTAACAGCAGATGTTGAAATGTGAGTGTGCCAGAGTGTGCGTGTGTTTGCCTAAGAAAGCAGGCTTTTACCCTGCATCAGCATCACTGAGACTGGAGACTTAGTAAAATAAGGAAAGCTACTTTATTTAGAGAAATACATAGCAGATAGAAAAGGCATACCTAGTTTTAACTAACTAGCTAAGTTGGAGGCGTAACGCCCAGGTGCTGGGGTTAGCCTCATGCTTCGAGAGAGAGCAGAGACAAAGGGATGTCTCCTCTCTTCTGGACAGTTGGAGGACAAAGGAATGGAAAGGGCAGAAGGAGGAGGGGCAGGTAAGCTTCCCTGAAGACGTCACAGTCTAGCGACAGAAGGAAGTCAGTCAGAGCATCACAGGTAAACGGTAAACAAAGCCTATCCATCTGGAGGACCCTAGCCCTATCTTCCTTCTGGAGCTTAAACAAAAGAACAAAACAGGAATTGCTCTTGCCCCACTTCCAACATGGACTTCAAGAAAGCGCGTCAATGAGAATAGGCTGAGTTGCCTTTAGGCTCGCCTTCCTAGGATGCAACCCACACGGCTCACATGCGGAACGCGGAAGTTCTCCCACCCACCCAAGGCAGGGGACTAACTGGACTGAATAACTGAACCTGCCCTGGTCCACAGCAAGTCAGCAAGGCTTCAGTGACGCGAAACTGATCCTTGACCATCAGTGACCATCAGGATCAGTTAACATCAGGCTCAGATTTTACATCGGTTTACATCAGGCTCAGATTTTATGTGACTGGGCAATGGGCATGACAGGGCGCCCCAGAAGATGACCCGAAAGGAACGGGTTGATTTTTAAGTTGTAGCGCAGGTCGCTGACGAATATTAGCGTCCAAGAAGAGAGCAATGAAGGAGGAGCCGAGAGAAAACTATTAATACTACTCCTACACGTGCACTCCTTAGAAGTTCGATGGGGCTAACTCTCAGGTAAGATGATACAGGCTTTCAGCCCAAAGGAGCCAACTGTTCAATATTAGACTTAAAGCAAAAGACATTTCAAGATATTTTGTTCCCGTTTCTCATCCTTCCGGTCTTCATCCCTCACTACCGCCGTGACCGTGAGGGCGAGAAGGCCCGTGGCCTTCTTTTCTTTAGTGTGATTCTCCGCACGTCTCCTCAGACTCCCATGGGACTTGCTCCCAGGGAGGTGTGTATAGGATTGCCATCCAAATGCCAGATCTCCACTGGAGTCACTGTATATTAGTCAACAACCAGGCACGTTGCAATGTGAGGGTTGCACAACAATCCCCAGTCTTATCTGCACCATTCTCCGGATGCTTAAGATAAGAGAACCTGGAATGAAAATTGGTTTAAAAAACTGCTGTTATCGACAGTTACTGTATTCTACCCCCCCTCTGTGTGTGTGTGTGTGAGAGAGAGAGAGACAGAGACAGAGACAGAGAGACAGACACGGGAGCGCACACTAGACAGGAGAGCTGTATTCAGGCAGATTTGAGCACGAGTATATCCGTGCCTGTAACTTGCTTTCTTCTTGGCCATAGACCCTATAAGAACATAAGTAGAACCTGCTGGGTCGGCCCATTAGTCCTGCATCCTGTTCTCACAGTGGCCAACCGGAATGCCGATGGGAAGCATCCGAGCCCGGACCTGAGTGCGACAGCACTCCTTCCGCTTGTGATTCCCAGCAGTGGTATGCGGAGCCATGCTGCATCTGACAGTGGAGGCAGAACACGGCCAACACTAGTAGCCACTGATACTCCTTCGCCTTCATGAGCTCGGGTAAGCCCCCTTTTAAAGCCACTCAAGTCGGCGTCTCCTCCAATCTTTCTCGCGGAGTTAAAGCTTGCAGTCCTGTACGCTGGGTGTATGCCTGATTAAAAACCGTCGGTGAAAAAACCAGCCTGCGTAGAATCGGGCTGCGCATTCGGCGGAAGTGGATGAAACCGACTAAGCGCTTCGGCGGCAATCCTGTCTTGTACCATGACGTCTGTCCTACTGAACTCAGCGGGACTCGCTTCGGAGTCAGCGACAAGCTCGAGATCGGGACGCGCCTGGACACTTTCCCTCCGAGGGCTCAGCCCGGGCGTTCGCTGCGTGCCTCAAAGCGAATCCGGCGTGCCAAGAAAAGGGGCCCTTTTTCAAAGCAAGCTCCGGATTGAAGCGATGCCTTGATTCAATAGAGCCCCAGGAGTCTCTCGCCTTCACCCTCCGTAGAAGGCAGGAAACCCCGGGGTTTGACAAGGAAATGGGACAACAGGAAAGGCAGACTCCGCAGAGTCTGACGGCCACTGGCTCAGCCGTGCCCAAAAGCCTATCCCTAACTGTTTATGGCAACAGCTCTGTTGCGGGGGAATTCAGAATCCCGGGGGCGCGAGGGCGGGAAGGGGGGGTACATTCCTTCCATTGACGGCGCGGACAGACTCCGCTCATCAAGTTGGAATTCTGAAAACTCAACCATTTTTCCCGCCCTCTTTTTTTAAAACAAATTTAAGGCCGAAGATGTATTGCTCCAGTTATTGTCTGCTTTCTCCTGGATTTTTTTTAAAGCTTCCCTACCTAAATCCGATGCCAACGAGCAAACTCGCCTCAGCCTCTCTCTTCCGGCTCTCCAATGGCATCTGTTTTGTGTCAGAAAGTACTCCGGGAACAATTCGACTTTGCATTCAAATAGCCCCTATTAAAGAGCCGCTTTCTCAGCTTCTTACGAAAGATTTTGAGGCGGGAGGGGCGACTTGGGGCTAATGATGCAACGCTGTTTTCCGGGTTCACTGGATGTAATTGATTTATTGCACGCACGCACTCACAAAAGTGCCTTGGGGGCACCTTCTATTAGGGCTGCGACGAAATCTCACCAGCATGTTTTTAACAGACACCTCCCTTTCATAAAATCTGCTACTCAGTTCACTCGGCCTTTCGATTGGAGGGATTAATCATTTGGGAGCCGGGTAGAATTCCAGATGGAAGAGGTCGCAAATTGTCTCTGCTAAAAAGAGAATTAAGGGGCGGGGGAACGTGGAAGTTTTCCCCTTCAACACCCAGGACTTCTGCAATAAATCCTGGAGTCCCTTGCAAGATCATTCCTAACACCCTCAAAGCTCCTTTGCTCAAAGAATTTCCAGCGCGGAGATTTGCCAGTAATCCCTGACACGGCTGATTTATACCAAAGAACTCCTGCTTTCTCTTTGCTTTATAACCCTCCCCGTCTCAGTTATTTTTAAGGGCAGCTAGGATCATTAGAAGAGCGCTCTTTCTCTCTTCTATGCTAAATTAAGGCAAATCGTTCCTTTAGAGAGAAAGCTCCCCCTCCATTTTTTATAGCACAACTACACACGATAATTAGAAAGGTATGCGGGTGAAAGGGGCGGGGCAAATAATTGAAAACGCCCTAAATCTGGATGGTTTGATCCGGTTTCTTTCGCTTCCCTGTCCCGACGCTCCAGTGTGGATTCCAGACTTTGCTCTGAGAAAATAGCGCTATGCACAGGGTTTACTAAGCCATGATAGGTGTTGCCCCACTAACTGTAACGCATTTCCTTACCTCTTATTTTTCTATTAGGACTCCCGTGTCTAACAGTTGCATGATGGACCGAAATGCAACAGGTGAAGTTTCTCCACAACTGCATGTCCATTTTAAAAAGCGGCAATCCTATTCCAGAATAGTCCCATCGAAGCAGACTGCTCTAGAATAAGTGGATGGCAGCACTGAAAACCAAGGGTGCTTCCAGACGGCTGCTTAAGGTGGGATTGGTGCTCCTCATGCATGCAGGTTTTTGTGGCATCCACTCAACATCACTGGCACCAGTATGCCAACCCTCCCCCACCCATTTAATTTAGATCTACACTTTGGGGGGCCAACTATCCATTTGCAAACTGAGCCCCTATCTGGAAGCACCCCAAGAGAACCACAGAACCAGTTTTGAATCTGACCTCTTCCATGAACTCTATAGGGCTGTAGTCCTATTGCAGCTTGAACTCAATGTGGCTTACTTCTTAGCAGACTGTATAGATATTGCATTGTTGGTGGCCTCAGGGAAGTCACCTCCTCTCAGGCTTAGGTCTCCATCTACGCTATGGACATACTAATCTAACCTACCTTACAGGGCTGTTGTCAAAATTATTAACAGCACAAGCCTAACACTGTCTACTCAGAAGTCAGTCGTGTTGAATTAAATGGGGTTTACTCCCAAGGTTAGGATTGTAGACTAAAAAAGAGTGCCTGACGTGCTTTGAACAGTTAGGGCTACATTCGCCTGCACTTGAAGTCACACACTTACCTGGGAGCAAGCCCCTTTGAAGTATGGCCTACTTCTGAGTAGACATGGTTGGGATTGTGCTGTACGTCTCATTGCACTTAGCAGAATTCACTGCTGCATAAACATACGGAGGATCCGCCTGTTAAAATGCTAAGTGCTATGTCAGTGCTAAGAACCAAGAGTCGAAGAGATATCTAGGTAATCCTTCCGTAGAGTCGAGATTCTCCAGCCATTAACCCTGATAGATGCTGGCCTGGTCTTCTTTTAAAGCTGCTCTTTAAAAAAAAAAAAACACACACACACAGTCAAGACGTCTCTGTGTCTCTCTTTTAAACCAGAGCTCTCCTCCATCCTCGAAAGGTCTGACTGCAACAGAACAAATAAATGTTCGTTTGCAAAAAGTTTTGCTGCTTCAAGATAGGCATGCGGGATACCGTTTTTGCAGCAACGGGATCTATAAAAGGCATCTTTGTCGCAGAAAGTTAAAATAAGGCAGACTATATAAACCGCTTGATTCAATTTGTCCCAGCCTGTGAAGAAAGAGTAATCCATTTCCTCAGCTCAGCTTGTCACCAGTTGGGAATGCAAAAACAAAAACAAACACAAACTCTGCTCTCTAATCAAGTAGAAGGATTTCCGGCAACAGCCACAAACAACTTGAGTGCATAAAAGCATCCATATACCCGGGCTTTTTGGATCCTGTTGTCTCTATCTCGGGCAAGTAGGAGCTTGACATAACCTCCTCTCCACAATTCCACTGTGAGCTAGTCAATTTCCAGCTGGCAGAGGTCAGATACGCACAGCAGGACTCCTGATGGACGGCCTAGGCTAGCTGGGCTTTTGACTCCGATGACTAGCACAATCGCGCGCGTGTGTGTGTGTGTATAAACGTGGTTTTGTTTCCTAATACAATCCTTGACTTCTTTTTATGAATTTCTCCGCGAATATTGCTCAAATGACCTAATCCTACAACTTGAGTGGGAAGGGAGGCAATAATGGGCACACTTACTGTGAAGCAAGTCCCATTAAACTCTATGGTGTTTACTTTGGAGTAAGGAAGTGCAGGAATGAGCAGCAAGAGGAGTACATTCAGGAAAATTCTGCCGCCAATTTGAATGGAATCAGAAATTTATTCTTTCTCATATCAGAAGAAGGTTATTGCTACTTACTAACTGGTGTAAACAGTGAGTAACTTTACCAAAATCAGGTATAAATATAATAGTCACAAAACGGTATCAATAGTCTGCATGCATTAAAGAAGCCAAGGGAAGGTTGTTTACAATACAACCCCATACAGATCTACTTAGAAGTAAGCCCCATTGGTTCAATGGGACTTAATTCCAGTGAGTATAGGATTGCAGCCTAAATTAAGAGGGGGCCCATAAGATTTGACTTTTTTATTTAAATTATATCAACATACATTTGTTGCAGATTTGGCTTTTCTTCAGATTGAAATTTAGGAAGGAGACACAAATGATAATTCTGAGTATTTCTTTGATTTTGACCCAGAAAAAGTATAAATGGCATCAAGTCATTTAAAAAAATAACTCCAAGCATGGACAAACCCACACACAATTAAACAATGTTTTTTAATTTAATTCTAAATAAAAGAGATAATAATAAATCTTCAATAAAATATATAAAATTGTACAAGGCATCCCTTTCAAAGGGATTTTAATATGCTGGGGTTAAAAGGGTTGAACTGAGCTAATGGAGAGGGTTCACAGCACAGCCTGTAGCAGGGCAAAAACAAAACACAACTCCAAAACAAATCTTGTGGCTCTTTTTTTTTTATAAACATGCAAAAATACATCTCAGAGAAGTCCTGTCTTGAACAGTCTGCATCCTCTATAGACACTTTACCACAAAGTTTAGCAATAGCAATATTAAAATAATTAGTATAATAAAAACGGGTTATATAGTACCAACTACACTAAAGAGAATTCTTCCCTCCCCTCCCCCCACAAAAAACAAATTAAAAGAAAGGGAGGGTGGTCCTGACTTTAGAGTGAGTGGCACTATCTAGTTCCCATAGGTTTGTTTGGTTTTCTGGATCTATGGGTGTTTCAAGAAACGTTTAACCACAGATTCTTTTCTACAAGCTAGTAAAGGTTAAGATTACTGCAATAAAAACAAAACAAACTCTGCAACATGGTTTTGATAGTCTCTCTGCACATAAATGCACACGTGAACATATACACACACACTTCTGAAAAGCAACACCTCTGTTCTTTATACCTCTATTCTGGTTTTTTTCTTCCTCATATCCAAAAAGTCAAGTGTACATAGACTTGACTGTAAACTAGCAAGCTAGGGAGAATGTGATCAAGAGAAAACTTGTATAAACCTCTCAGGCCTGCCTCCTTTGCCACTGCATACATACAACCCCTTATGTGATGTCTTATAAAGCAAGAATATTCTGCAACCTAAGGATGAACAAAATTATCATCGGCCTGACTCCTTGGCATGGTAGGTTCCTTTATCTGGGCCAGTCCCATTGATTATCATGGAACTACTCTAGACCAAATAGTTATTTATTTATTATATTTCTACCCCACCTTTCTTTTTCATGACTGAAACCCAAGGCGGCTTACAGATGGTTCCCAGGCAGTCTCCTATCCAGACACTGACCAAACCTGACCCTGCTTAGCTTCAGCAGGTAACTGGTCACATGTGCCTTCAGACCATAGCCTAGAACGGAAAAACTGCCTTGCAGGATCAGACCTATGGTCCACCTAGACCACCATTTTGCATTTGAGACATTCCAGCTGCTTACACTTCCAATGAAGGGCTAGACTGCAGTGCAAGACCCAATGGGAAATGCAGAAACTAACATCATGCCTCTACTTAAGTCTGGTTTTATTTCTGAAGTTGGTTTTAGAAATAAAACCCATGTATGTATTTAAACTTCCCCCACCAAGTCAAACAACCAATCGAAACATGCATTCCTACTTACAACCACATTTAAATTGGGAGTAAGTGCCATTGAATAGACTGGGACTTACTTCTGACTAAACATGCACAGGATCGAGCTGCAAGTTAAGGAATGAACTGCTCCTATTTTCAAAACAGAACAAAATGAAACATGGCTTGATACTCCACTGGGAACATCAGGGGGAATGTATATGCTGTGAACATGCATGGTTTCATTGTTGATTTCTTTCTCCTCCCCCGCCCCTATGTGCAGTATATAAACAAACTATATTAGTTTAAGCATGTATGTTCAAAAAAACCTTTCTTTCAGGAACAGATTCTGAGTGCTAAGATTACACTCGGCTGGTTCCCCAACCTGCAGAATACAGGCTCTGCTTTTCATTTCAAACTCCTATATACTTGATAAGGCACATACAAGCATGCAGAAAAATGGCCAGTATTGGTTTTTGTGCTGCACTCTTGAATTGGGCAAGATCCACCAGAAAGTCTCTGATTGCCTCGCTGCTTTGCTTTCTGATCTTCTTATGATAAATGGTACATGCTATATCCAACTGGAGTAGCATAGAGTCCCACAGGTGGGATGGGAAGGACAGGTCTATGAAAGGGATACGACGTTCCATAGAGTGAGGCTGCCTGGATAGGGGAGTTGATGGGGAAAGGAAGGCTAAAGCCAGATGGCAACATGGGCTTGGCTGCCATTTTTAATTTCTCCAGCTCTGCTTCCTGCAGTCTCTTTGCCTTGGCCCTCCGGTTTTGGAACCAGATTTTGACCTGGGTCTCTGTGAGGTTAAGCGAGCTTGAGAATTCAGCCCTCTCGGCAATGGAGAGATATTGCTTCTGACGGAATTTGCGCTCTAAAGCCAGAAGTTGGGAGGTGGTGAAAGGTGTCCGGGGCTTCCGATTTGTCTTGTGTTTTCTCAGCGTGCAGGCTGTGGGACTCAGGTGTCCTGGAAAGGAAGACAAAGATCAGTTACCTAAGAAAAAGAGGATGATAGCTGCCAAATGTCAGAAAAGCAGCTTCTTCTGTCCTCCTCAGCGTATGAATGAAAATTAATATGGGATATAAAAGATAATAGTGAAATCTGAGCTATGCCTACGCAGAGGTAAGCCCTATAGAATTCAGTGGGGTTGCTTTCCAGGTATGTGGAGCTAGAATTGTGGTCTAATTGTTTAAAAATAACATTAAAGCAGTCCCATTGCTGTGAGGGGAGCTACAGTACAGAGGCAGCCAGGTCTGATTGTACCAAATCCTAGTGTCTCTCTCTCACATTCACACTGGGACATCAAACACTAAGACAAGTGCTTAAAAAGAATTCCTGCACTTACGTTAGAGCATATATGAAAGAAAGCAGAACACAGGAAAGTCAGACGCTCAAAATGGAGAATGGTACATTACACTTTACAACTTATAGCATAATTTTCTATTCGTAATGTGAATGTTTGCAAGCTGGTTTTAGCAAAAGCGTGTTGCTTGGTGAATATCCTGAGCTCACTATAAAAAACCTTACACTGGATCAAAGCATGACCCATCCAGTCTATTACACCTTTCTGTATTATTTAATCATCTACCCAATATATTCTAGTTTTTTGTCTGCATTGTCCGAAGTGTTCAAAACTTCAGCAAATCTAATGAAGACAATGACACAGGGGTTGCTTTGCCCTTAATAACCCATTTAAAAACTATCCTAGCTGCTTGCGTTGGCTACCAAGTGTACACCTGACAGGGACTCACATTTGATTGCAAGTGTATTTGTCATATTCACATCTTACATTTTAAGTGTACACTTAAAACTTCTTGGGTGTACAGAAAGAAAACATATGAATACTCCTGATCCATTACACACACAGGACCAAGTTTTAAACACCTTTTGAATGGCTTGCTGCAAGTGATGCTATGTCCCACTCCTCACACCAGCAGGAATCCAATAGGCATATATTTCTGTAAGGCAAGGTTGGGCAGAATGTAGATCAGAATCTACAGGTAGATCTCTGAGAAATTTCCAGTAGATCAGCAAGGGTTTCCCACTCCCAATTGTTTAGCAATAACAATAACTAAACAACATCTTTCCCCATCTAAATTAGGCTGCTGGAATGAGGAAAGCTAATGAGGAGTAGACTTTTGGGTGAAAGGACTGTGAACTCAGTTCTTGTTATTCCTAGGCTCAGAATGTGCTCAGAAGTGCCCTGTTCATCAGTCCTAACTGTATGTCCTTTGCACTTGATTCTGGTTGGTAGATCAAGTGAAAAACAAAGTAGATCTGATAAGCCCATCTCTGTTGTCAGGTATATCGAGATTTAAAGTGAGCCAATGGAGGATCAAATAGGTAGGTATGCTGACAAGTGTTAATCTCGTATCCTTACCAACAGTCAACACAGCAAAGACGTTAGCTTCAGTATTCCTGAAATGTTATGGGACCTAATTGCACTAATATAACTGCCCACTTGCATTGCCAGATCACTGCCCAGGCCTTTGTGCAACTTCATGAAGGGCTTTCACCTAAAAGCAAACTGCAAAGTCACCATCATACTGAAACAGACTGCTGTCAAAACAGTCAGTCATCTTTCTTTTTTGCAGCAATCGCATCTATGTATGACATCCTAGTGAGGAGTCCTACAAAAAGTTAAGGGCATATGAAAACCTCTGCCAGTGTGTGCATCTTGGTAAGAACTGGGGGAACAAGAATTTCTATGGGTCATTACTGAAGCAGAAAGTGGAACATGTTACTAAAGGAATGAGTTACTAGCTAGAAGTGGGTTCTTTAAAAAAAAATCTCATAAGAGATAATAATAAATACATCCCCAGTCACTACTTGTTAAGATTTTGCCAGCAGGAATGACATCTTTGGTCAGAAAGTTTAGTTGAAGCTTTGCCTGAGGACACCGGAGTAGGGTCTGATAAGGTTTGTGTGTGTGTGTGTTAATTGCCAAGACTTTCATTGAAATCAATAGTAGATGTTATCTGTGAGCAAAACGTTGACTGCCATTCCATTAACCCCCATTTTAGGCTCCTGTATTCTAAGCTAGCAATAAAAAATAAAATTGATACACTGATTCAACATATACTTTCTATGACATGTGCTAATCTTAATACATATATATATATAGCTGCACAACATCTAAAGCTAATACAAGATGTGGCATTTGTTTCATATCTTGTTCCATTACAAGCCAAGGCCTGTAATTTACATAGTAATAGCCTTGTCTCTTTTTAAAGCTCAATTTACATTTCAGTAGCAGAAGTTCCAGGATTCAGCAATGGTATGTGAAAAGCATAAAGCAAAATGGCCAGCATCAAGAACCTGGATGTATTTGACATGGAACTGATATATTCCATCAATGGGACTTATTTCCAAGTATCTGTGATGAAGATCACAGTCTTAAGACCACTTGAAAATTTACAGTACAATTCTATGTCTGTTCACCAAGTAGCAAGTCGCATTATGTTCAGTGGGGCTTACTCCTTAATAAATTTGTTTAAGACTGCAGCCTCAGAATCATAGAATAGTTTTGTAGGAAATATTAGTTCAAGAGGTAAATGTTTAAGATAGCATTAAACTTAAAGCCAAGATAGTTTAAATAGCCAACACATTTCAGAATAAATCGTACTGTAGTAATGCCGATGATTTGGATGGAGTGGTATTTTTCTCCTGTATCTCTCCCCCCCCCAGTTTATTAAAGGGTTTGGGGGGATGTAAAATACACTTGAATATGCATATATGTGGAAGGACCCATTTAAATCAGTGGGATTTATTTCTCTGTGTGTATGGGGTGATGGTAGAATAACTTCACCTACAGCTTTATCCAAAGCTTATGTTAGGATGCTGCTGTAAGTTCAGTTTCACCCATACTACGATCTGGGAGACCAGGGTTCGAATCCCCATATTGCCATGAAGCTCACTGGGTGACCTTGGGCCAGTCACTGCCTCTCAGCCTCATGAAAACCCTATTCATAGGGTTGCCATAAGTCAGAATCGACTTGAAGGCAGTGCATACATGCATAACATGGCATTTGAGAACAAAATACATTATTTGCTTGGTGCAACAAGTGGGCTGTTATTAGAAAATATTAAGAGAAGCATTGTCTTTCCCCAGCCCTCCCCAATTAAAGCAAAGCAAAAGGTGATTTGTTAATAACTATCCCACATATTTGGTGCTGGGCAAAATTAATAACTAGAAGGCTGATTTCTGTGGTCAAGACTAGATGTTGCTCAGAAAAAACAGTCTCTCTCCCTACAGTTCATGAATTACTTTTTTGTAAACTGCATAATCTCTTTAAGGAGAGATTTAGTCAGACTTTAAGGATATAGTCTATAACGTAACTAGAATAAAACTTGCTTTTGCATTATCTTTACTTGTTTAGAACAAGTTTCAATATCCCACTGAGAATTCTTTAAGCCAAGAAAACTTCAGTTGCACAGGTGCATTGAGTTTCATGGAGGCTTATCCCCAAGTAAATGTGCATAGGACTGCAGTCTTAATTTTAAAAGGTTCTATTAGGGTTTCACCCCTTTATCAGATATGAAGGAGAGTATGTTAACTTTTAAAAAGTGGTAATGGTTTTTAATATGATACTGGTTGGAAAAATCTGTTTCAGAGCAAGACAAAAATTAAGAGAACCCGTTAGATACACTGGCATAACCATTTGTTTCCAAAATACAATATTACTGTGTCATGAGAAGACACATATACTAAAGTTTGGTGACTGTTTTAATGATCTCCTAACCATGCATACAAGAAAATCTTAATCTGTTTCTCTCTTAATTTATTTCTGATAAGATTCTTTCTTCTTCCTTGTCACAATTATTTAAAAGTGATTGAGAGCCTCTTTATACTTATATAACCTTTAAAAAACTATTCCTTATATTTTTATGCAACAATGTCTTACACTTTGTACTACGCACACACTCCTATATCCTCTACTTTTATCATTTTCTCCAGGTGACTTTTTGGCTTATTTTATTATTCAGGAAACACATACGCACGCTAGATAAACCCATATTGTTTTCATGTTGAAAATAAACAAGCTTGGGAGTCAAACAGACCCGAGACACTGGAGACAGGCAGATTTAAAGAATCCCTAGAGCAATTTATTAATTTGTATAGACTCTGAAGAACAATAATTCCACTATTCAGAAAGCTCCACTTCTCTGGGATTTTCCATCTCTCTCTCTCCCCCCTCCCCAGCATTTCTTCATTTGGAAACATATTTGCTTGAAAGCTCCACTGAAATCAGATTGAACTATAACTTTCAAGTGAAAGCTGCTTTAAGACGGGTTTCAGATTCTTCACCCAGTTCAGTCAGTTCCATGTCCTGAAACCCAGAGACAAGCAAAAAGGCCATAGATGTGCAATAATTTTGTGGAGAGCTATAAACAAATAATCTGAAAGTCCACTGGATACTTAAATATGTGTAATTATTTTGTAAAATAAAACACAAAGCTTTGTCCTGTTATTCATATTTAGAATTGCCAACAGTTTCTGATTGTTTAGGGAAAGTGGTAGGTCTTCTAAGGCTGCAATCCTAAACCCACTTACCTGAGGGTAAACACCACTGAATTCAACAGGACTTACTTCTGAGGAGATTACACTGCAAATAATGCTGCTGTTGAGATTTAAAATAATCAGCCATTTTGATGGCTTGGAGGGTGCACTCCTATGCCAATTTACTTGGGTGTGTGGTCTCACTGAACTGAATGGGACTGAGCTCTGAGCAAAGGGGCGCTGGATAAGCAGCAAGAGGAGGGAACATGTAGAAGAAAAAGCTAGGCCTCAATTGCCTTTAGGGGGACTTCACTGAATGAAAGTCTAGGGGGAAAAGACACAGAAACTGAACTAACCATAGAAACCCTTGCCTGCTATACATCTCCCCCAGCAAATGCCATTTGCTGGGAAAGTTTTTTTGTAAACAAAAATATAGTCATTTATAAGCTGGTTCTAAACCCTGCCCACCTCGAAATAAATTCCATTAAAAGAAAGTCCAGTGGAACCTTAAAGAGTAAGACATTTGTTCCGCCATACGTTTTTTATGGGGCAGATCCTACTTTATCATACACCAGGGTGCAGTGAACTCTGGCGCATGAAAGCTTACGCCACAACAGACGTGTCAGTCTTTTAAAGTGCCATCAGATTCTTTGTTCTTATTTTTTTATTAATGGCATTTACTTCTGAGTAAGCAGGGTTAGAATCAGAGTATAAACTTACTATTTTCAGTTGGATACAAAACACTTTTCCAAGAAATTAACTGTTTCTGGGGAATATGTATATAACAATTATGGGCAACTACCATCTCTGCTACCCTTCTAGCATTAAAGGACATGTTATGAGGTTCCTCCACTCCACATTTTCTATCATTTTCCCTCTCCTCATATCCAAAATATTAGATGGAGCTGAGCTGACTGTGATAAGGGCAGAGGAGCATGTGTGTGTTTGCATAATAGTATCAATCAATGTTGTGGTGAGCTCAAAGAGAAAATCAGAAAACATGAAATAAGGATGGGTCAAAGGCCCTAAGTTAAGACATGCGGGGGGGGGGAACAACCCTCACATTTTTCAGAATCCAAACAGATTTTAGAAGATTCAAAATCAGTCCAGAAATTTGGTCCTAGAACATGTGTTTCGGGGTGACACATTAATGTGGTGGGCAATGAGATCTGCAGAAACGTTCTGAGAAGGGAACCTTGAAAGGCAAAGCAATGGGCAGAACGTGAGCGATGCTGTCACGGGGTATCCATCTCTCCTATACAGTCAGGGAGCTCAGCAGGAGACGTGCCGCCCAACTAACGAAGAAGCTCCCAACTAACGATGACGAAAAAAGGCCGATCCTTCCCGGCTTATATATTTCTCATTTATTCAGTCCCTGGGCTGAGTTCGGAGCCCCCCCCCCCCAACACGGCTCGGTTTGAGACACGCAGTTAAGAGTGAATAAAGAAAACCCGAGGTGCGCTTAGGAGTCTGGAGGCAGTTTGCTGTTACAGGTGCACCAGAGAAGGCAACAGAGGGCGATTAAAAGAACGATGGCCTATTCTCCGACTAGGAAAGCCAACAAGTCTGCCTCACTGGGGTTTCTGCCTGCTAAGTGAAGACAAGAGGGGGGAAAACCTACCGCAAAAATAAAATAATTGAAGTAGGCGAGAGTTTTGCTCACACGGGCACTGAAAAAGTGGCGGAGCAGAGACCTAGACACGGCACCACACGGTCCTCTCTTTCCTGCCAGTGGAAAGCGGCATGACTAACACGACTTGGAAAGAGAAGAGAGGGTCTCTGGCGCTCTGGGACGCGGCTGTAGAGAGGTCGGCCGCTGGCATCTGTCTGGACAGTTCCAGGCACCTACCGAGCAGGTCCACCATAAGGTAGGGGAGAAGATCACGGCGGTAGTGTGGACAATTGTTGTTATTGCTGTACTTATTAGGTGCACGCAAAAGAAGGGGCTTTAAGGCTTCGGCCGAGCTATCTTGCTAAGTTATTAACAGGATACATCGTGCTTCCTGCCTCAGTTTCCCGACTTGGTCCTGTAAAACTGCCTTCCCCGGAGATCATGCTGCTGGATCCGGCTCAATATTTCCCTCCCTTCCTCCTGCTCTAAAAAAGCTGGGACGCCGTTCTTCTGCGAGCTCAAACTGGGCTACGGCTGGCCCTAAACGGCCGAGGAAAGAGTCTTGCAAGCCCCCTCCCCTCTCCATTTCCTCCCGCAGCCCCATTTTGGAGGCTCTCCCTCCACCCTCAGAGGTTCAGACGGCTCGGTCCTCCCCGCCGACCCGACTGCCAGGGGAAAGACTCACTTGGGGGAGGGGAGTATCTGCCGGCCTCCGGGATCCACGAAGAGCCATCCTCGGAATTCTCGGATTTAACCGACGAGGTCTCGAAGGTTTTTGTAAGCCCCCCGGGGCTGGGAGCTTCCCTGGAGACGTGACCGGGCAAGAGCAGGTTCCTGGAAGTGCCCAAGCCAGCCCCTTCCATGCCTCCGCTCGTCTCTCGGGGGGGCTTTTTGTCAGACATGAGCGCTTCCACGCTGAAAGGCAAACTGGAGACCTTCACTTTGTGGCGATCTTCGGCCCCAGCGGCGGGGCCCTCTTCGTCCAAGGAGAAAACCTCCTTCGCTTTCGAAGGAGAAGACATCACGGCGCAGCTTTGCAAGGATCCCTGCTCCGAGAGCTGCCGCCCCCCACCGCCGCCCTCTTGTCCTTCTTCAGTTCCAGACCACTCAATCAATCTCTGGCTCAGGCGCTCCCGGACACACCAGCTCCGCTCACATCAGCTCCAACAGCCGATCAACTTTTTTTCCTCCCCTTTTTTGGGAGACTTCTGGCTGTTTCCTCCTTTGGGAAGTTGAGTAAGCGCGGCTCAGCCAATGCGAGCTGCCTGTGGCGGTGACGTAAGGCGATGAGTCATGTGATTGGCTCTGAACGGGTACAAGTAGGGTTTTTTTCGTCTTCCTTTTAAATAAATTAGAAGTTAATGACATGGGCAGCAAACGGAGCTGTGTTATTAGTGAGCTTTCCAGCGCTGTAACTTTGCCAAAACAGGAAAGTCAGCGAAGTAATTAGGACTGATGATATGAAGAGGAAATTCTGAGAGCGCCGATCCCCCTGCTCTGTCTAGTTTAGCCTCTGACACTTGAAAACTCCTATGTTCCGATCAGCCCGCAAGAGCTGCCAGCCAGTGATTCTCCCTGCAAACACGAAAGCACGCGCCGAGGCCTTAGGAAAGTTATAATTATGTAATAATATTGCCTCGACAAGCCCACCCCAAGCCATCTTGTCTATTATATTGGCGCTAGCGTGGTTAGTTAAATCAATGATTCCCCACCCTTAAGGAGCCCATCATCAACAGTTTCCGCGGATCCTTGCAAGAAGGGTCTTCAGGATGCCTCCAGCAGCGAACGCTGCTGCGGGACCATAGGAAGGACGGCAACAAAACAATTTCACATTTCACTCCCAGGTTCCGGGCGACAGGGAGTGAAACTGACGTACTAGTCAACGTTCTGGGGGTGATCCTCGATGCTTTTATGCTACCTGCGCCTTGTTTCAAAGCGAAGCATCCTCGTTTTGAGGCACTCTCTCCACTTCCAGGACACTGCAATTAATTTCGGGGTGTACAGGAGGCGCGCTTCTTAATTAAGAATGGGGCAGATCCACTGGACTTTTTGGAGCTAGGAGACCCACCAATTTACAGACAGGGTCTTTCGAATACATACTTTCAGCGCCTCGAATGAGTTATACTGAGGACAATTGAGTGAAGGGGGAGGAGCGGGAGAGCTGGGGCAGGAGCATCCAACCCATCTGGGATTTAACCAGCCGCAATAAAATCTTCTCCACAACATATCTCTGAACAATACTTTGGACGGATCGTTTTAACAGTAAGGGAGAACTCCTTTCCTGCCTACTAACCTCTCCTTTCTGCTGTAAGTAGTACATTACAAGAGAACAAATTAAATGTGTTGGAGAGAGACCGATATGTTGTTGTTGTTTTTAATTGATTGGGCTGGTAGTGTAAATTGCAGGCGCCTAACCCTTGATGACAAACAGATGCACACTGAATAAGCCGGGAGCCTGACTCTGCACTCCTTCACTGGGCGAGAGCATCAAACACCCTCCAAGGGTGGCAATGTCCTTGTCCCACTTTCCGACTTCATCCCATTAAAGCCAGCGGAGGTGTGTTAATTTTAAAGTGACATTTCAATTACCAGCCCGAGAGAAGCAAATCATTTTTCATAATTAATTTACTCTCGTAATGATAGCACTTTAATTATCCCTTGATAACTATTGTTATTAAAACTTGGAGGGGGTGAGGCGTCACACGGAATCACAGCTCGGCTAAGACGATCAAGAACGCAGTAAATACTGTGGAGCAATCTATCTAACACACACACACACACAAAATTCTGAAATACTTACTGAGACTTTAAGTCCTATTTATTTTAACATTACCTTTTAAGTTCCAAGTGGTTTGTTTGGGATCAGTGTGTGTAAACGAATGTGAGGCTGAACCTTTCCTGTATTCTCCATCTCCAGAGTGGGGAAACAGTGCAAGGGACAGAATTAGCCCTTGATAAGCTTACATCAACCCACTGGCTTTATAGTCAAGTTTTTCGGCATCGCTGACGCTCCAAAAGGTTTATTCTAATTGTTCTTAAATGTTGCTGGACTTCTGGTGCTTGGAAGTCCAGGGGGACGCCGGGAAGCCGAGTGATGCTACCAGCTGAATGATGGGGGGGGAAATCGCCGTGCCTCTCAATGCACTCCTGTTTACCCGACCACTTTGTGTACTCCAGCCCATCACTCCCACTGAGAGAGAGGAACGCGATACCTTAGTTACATCTTCCCTATTTCTTATCCTCTTTTCAGCTTGATCATTAATATTTCAGATGTGAAAAAAATAATTTGTTACCGTAGGCAAGGTACCGGGGATTACTGTTTCCGTTTGTATGAGAGGGCTCTGGGGGCAGCAGAATCGAGGACTGCCAGAAGCTTTTAAGTGATAGTTTGTGTGTGTGTGTGTGAGTGAGTGTGTGTGAGTGTGTGAGCGCGAGCGCGAGCGCGCGCTGGGGTACAATAGACAGTAGCTCAGCATTGAGTAGACTTGCTCTTTCTTCCCACCCCCATTCCCACCCCAAGTTGGAAGCCAGCCCTTCTCATTGAGACAGGGAGAGAGAGAGAGAGAGAGAGAGAAAGATCTGGACGTTGTTTGAGTTGCAGTCCACTTTCCACTGAAACTATGACAGGATTGGCATTGATTTTAATGGATCTGGGCTGAGCCTTTAGAATTGTTAAAGGGCCATGCACGGAAAAGCACATCGACTTCCAGTCCCTGTCTTTCTGTCTGTCTGTCTCTCTCTCTCTGCGCGCACACACACACACACACGTAAAAGATCGTGATCTTATGTGCTCTTAGGTACGCACCCCACTAAACTCAGTGAGACTTAATTCGAAGGAAATGTGAATAGGGGTCGGGGGTGTAAGTCGAGAAAAACATCCCCTGATAGGCTGCCGGGCACGCATTTTTTTTAGTTCACGTGGAACGTCTTTTCACGTATGCAAGTCCAGGTCAGCCGCTCCTGAGTTCTCTCTCCTTCACTTCAGGCGCTTGCGTTTCTTGATTTTAAATCAGGCTTTGCCTGGCAAATGAAGCCCCCCCTCCCGAAAAAAATAACCATAGCCATCCAACTGTGCGTCTCTTTTCTCTCCCCCCTTTCACATGCAGCACGTCAACGCCAATATCGACTTGAAGCCAAGTCTTCCCCTGAGAGATATTTTTGGATAGGAAGGTAGAATCCACTTGGCACCGCGATTCCGATTCCTCCTTCCAGGAACGGCAGAGCAGTCATGGTTGGGGAGGATGAATAATGCTATCTCTCTCTCCCCCAACCCTTCGGTCCCCTGTTCCCTTTTGCCATTATATTAAGGCCCACATTTAATCTAGTGGGATTCTTTCAAGTTGCAAACTGTAAAACGTGAGCCGAGCAGGGGGGGGGGAATTGGAAAAGACCTATTGTCTGGTCAACTTGTTAAAATGTCTGCCTTTGAAAAGACGTGGCTCTTGTGCTAGCAGCGAGTCTCTGTAGCCCCCGAATCTCCTCCCCTTAATGACAGGTAAATGAGAATTGATGAAAATCAGGAAACAATGTGTGTAAACAGGGAACAATGAAGCGCTAGTGCCGCTCGGCCGAAGTGCTACAGATAATTACACCGAATCAATACAGCAGTTCTACCCGTGAAGAATAGAGGCAGGCTTGGGGTTAGGTCACGGTGACCTTGTTTACAGAACTGGGCTCTCTGGATCCATGAGTCTTCAGACGGACACGTGAATTCCTTTCCCATCTCTTAGCATCCTACCGCCTTCCTTCCTTTTTTTACCCTACTCCTGTTTAGTTTAATCTGCCACCCCCCTCCCAGCCAAGTGAGCCTAAATATTTGATTGTAAGCTGATTGATAAAAAGGAAATGGACTGCCTTCAAGTCGATCCCGACTTATACCCGGCTCTAACCCTCCCCCCCCCCATCTTGAAAATGAGTCCTGATTTCAGTGGTTTATGCATGTACCATAGGAGGATATTCTGTCTGGGAGGGGAAAGTCGATATCTCACCCCTACATTAATTCATCTCATCTAGTTTGTGAAAATAAAGTCAATGCAATCAGGCGGAGAAAAGATTAAAGTGTTCTCATATTCGTTCATCTGAACGGTCGGATCCCATGCAAGGCCCACTGAGTTCAAGGAGCATTCCCCTCAAGATCGTGTGTACAGGACTGCAGGCCGGATGCGTGGAAAGACTTTAAGCTGATGCTAGTGGATCTTCCTTCCTTCCTTCCCAGCCTCTCACAGTTCCATGGGTTTGAAGCCATACGTTTTGGGGGATCGGGCTGCCAGAAGCTTTGTACAGGAAAATGCATCTTGTACACCAGGACAGCCCTTAGAACATGTTTGCTTGAAAGCTGGTTCCCTTCTTTTCGGTGGGGTGTCTTCCCTGCAGTTCCAGAGCGCATTATAGAGCTTTGTAGCCACTAACTCTAGGAATCGATCCTGTGTTTGTCAAGTTAGTAAATCTGAAAATAGCCGGTTGCTTTTGAGCCTCAGGATTAAAAATCGCAGGCTGCAACCCTAGACTGGCTTCCTTGACCTCGATAGGACTCATTTCAAAGGAAACACGAATAAGTAAAGGATAGGGCTGCTAACTTGAACTGACTCTTCTGTGCGTACTTGGGCATTTTTCCATCTGGAACAAAACCTACTTCAGCCTAGGTCATACCTGGATTTTAAACCTAGCTGGCAGCTGGTTTTAAAGCCCAGGAGAGATATCAGAGAACAAAACATACTATCCTGTTTTATTTTCTTTTTTAAATGTTTCTGCTAGAATTTAAGGAAGGATTATGACTAGTTGTAAACAAACTTTGGCTGAGTAGCAAACGACACCTTTCAAAAGACTAGTAGGATGAGTAAGGTGCGGCCCACAAGTATCTCTGAGCAACGATCGCTGACCTTCCTATAGCAGAGAAACGAAAGATACGCGCATCTTTTCCCGCCCTTGCTGAGATCGAAGAGATCCTCTCGGTTCAAGATAACAGGCAGCAGCAGCAGCAGTAATATGCGATCCAGGCTAGGAAGCTGGATTGCACCGGTTTCGTTATTGTTCTTCTACGAACGCTTTTCAGCACTCACGTTGCAATTTATTCATCCCCGCAGCTATTCTGAGCAATCGGTGGACCCCTAACCGCACTACTGCCCTGACCATTTTATGTACTCTGTACAATTCGGAAAGAAAGACGGAAGAATCCAGTAGCTAACCAAGGCCATGAAGGTCCTGAATCTTGAGGCCTGCGTACCTTTACCAAAACTCCATCTTGATGCGCCTGTCTGGGAAAGGATCACGCAAAGTTCAGGGGCTCTTCGGTTGATGGTGACCGTGTGAGAGAGTGGGGGCCCGTGTATTCTGTATTATTATTATTATTATTATTATTATTATTATTATTATTATTATTATTATTAAGACGCACACTGTGGAGAGTATTTTAACCAACTCTGGGGAACGAATTGTAAGATCCTCCCACCCTCCGGGACGATTGAGCGATGCGACGATCGTTCAGGTAATCCCCCTCTTTGCAGAAGGAAACCACAAGGGCGAGCTGCCTTCCCATTTCCCTCCACAGCCCCAGACAATCCCGCGGCAGGCCTCGGCTCTCCTCCTCCTTCTGCCACCACCCTTAGCCCGGACCCTCTCTTGTCAATTACACCAGCTGGGAAATATGCGCCTTGCTCCTGAGTCTCTGAGGCTAGAAGCAGGAGGGGTGAGAGAGAGAGAGAGAGAGAGAGCAGGGCAGGGCGGGAGAGACGTTGCAGACAAACTGAGGCTGTTTGCAGGCGCCAGCAGCGGGGAGATGAAAGAGAAACTCCTGGGGGAAGTGGCTGTGCAGTTTGACCGGCTCCAGCGAGAGCAGAAGCGGCGGCCCGTCCCAAGCAGCTCCGCCCCGCAACCCCCATCCTTACCCCCACCCCAGGGCAGCAGCAGCAGCCAGCCAGCCAGCCCATTGAAGTTACCTTCCTACGCTCTTGTCCCAGCGAAGGAGGAGGAGCCGCAGCAGAGAGAGCCCATCGGCAGACTCTCAACCACCCCGTGATGACTCTGTCAGGATTGTCATCGGAGGCCTGGAAGAGGGAGAGCGCTGATGATCATCATCATAATCGTTCTATTATTGTTGGGAAGATCTTGAATAAGGGAGGCATGGCAACGCCCCGTTCCGAAGCTCAGGCCGCCAACCGGTTGCTTCTGATGCTTCGGAGTTGCTGCTGGGCCTGATTCTGTTCGCTGGTGTAAAGGGGAGGGAGCGGGGAGCAATGAGACGGGGGTCAGAAGGACCAAAGGCCGGAATGGTATGCATATGTGCTTTAGATACAAGTCTTACGAATTTCGGTAGCTGTTGAACCCGAGTCAACAAGTTTAGGTTGGGGGCTGAATAAGAAAAAGATCTTTTAAAAACATTTAGTACAACTATATCCCCGACCACCCGCCCCCCAAAAAACCCCACTACCATGGTTTTGAAAACTCATTGCCATTTTCTCTCTAGACTAGACATTTTACCTGTCAGAAGATGCATCAGATTATAAATCCCAAATGCTTTGCATGGAATAGCAGCTTCGAGTTTCCTAGGAGGTATGATCCCTCCCTATCCTAAACACGTTACTTGGATGTTCCGCTGAAATCCAGTGGACGTGGGGTCGCTGTCACCGCATCCTCCGAAATCAACCCCTCCTCCCTTTAAGAACCGGCTCATACTTCGAAGTATGTGCGCGCGCTCGCGTGCTTGGGTTCTCTTCCGCAGAATCAAAGTTAAATAGTGAAAACGCAGCGCATTCCCAGAAATGCACAGGATTGTGGCCATAATTATACATCACACCCACCAGTCAGTGTGCAGAAAGAGAGGAACTGGCCGGAGGTTTGTGTATTTGCAAGGAATAATAACGTGTGATCCGAAACACGGGACTGGGTGGTGTCACCACGCTTGGAATACTGTGTACTGGTTGCCGCGCCTCAAAAAGGAGGACAGAGGTGTATGAAAGTATGCGTGGTATAAAGAAAGTGAATAGAGGGGAGTTTTCTCCCTTTCTCATAATACTAGAACCCGGGGTCATCCAATGAAATTGTGAATGTTGGGAGATTCAAGACAGCGGAAAGGAAGTAAAAATAGGACAATATGGACGGCTGCACTGTACCCTCAGATTTCATACCTTCCGAAAGGACCGCTTTTTCTAACATCCGGTAAGAAAGAGAAGACCTTAGAAAATGTCTGGCACCGTAATCTGATCAAGCCAGTAAACTAGATTTTGTTCCCAAAGCCAGGAATAATATTAGAACCCGAGGTCATCCAAACGAAGCTGGATTCAGGGGAGACAAAAGGATGGGTTTTTTCCCCACTCAGTGCCGAGAGCTCTGTTGCCTTCAGGCCCTGCTTGCTGCGGACTTCCCATAAGCAGCTGGTCGGCCACTGTGGAGAAACAGGAGGTTGAATTAGACAGGCAGGGCTCTACTTATGACAACAGGGCTCTACTTATGACAACATCCCTCCATTCTTGCCCTTTCCAAAGAGTGTCTCTTGTTTGGACTATCTCTCCACTAAAGGGAAAGGTTTTGGAAGTACAAAATAAAGGTGTTGTAAAGTAACATTAAAATGGATTTAAAGAGAGTACATGTTTAAAAGAGAGTACAATAGGCCCCCCCCCTTTCCAAGAGGAAAATCTTATTGCAGACTAAAGGAATGAAATCGATTAAACTACCATCTTCGGTCTTTGCCGAGTCAACAAGATTATTAGTCAGTTTCCAAAGAAGCCGAGATTGTCTATCTCTCTTCCCCCTCCCCCCCGTTTCTAACAACAATCCAGGAGCCAAAGTCGGTAGAAAGGAGCCTTGATTATAGGTAATATCTTGTGCATTTATCTTCAGACACTGTGGGGGGTGGGGAAAGAAAAGGAATGAAAAACATCCCAGCCTTCTAGGGATGGGAGCTACTGCTTTACAAGCGCTTCTGTCTCTGCTCCCGGCTTCAAAGCCCGGATTTTTGGTGGGTATTTTTTTTTTTTGGCCTCCCTTGGTTCTTGTTATGTCTGCACAATTCTAAGTTTCGAGCTGTCAGCATCTGGGCAGTGGGAAGGGAAACTGGGCCCAGCCCAGCAGGTGGGGACCCTGCCAACGATCGCGTAACCACGCGCTCCGGTTCTCAACCCGGAGTTATGTTTCTTTTGAGTAAGGCCAGGTTTTTGCGCCTGTTACAGATCTATGAAATATTACAGGCGAGGGGTGGTGGGGTGGGGTAGATGCTTCAGTAAGCTCCTGAACTCGGGCTTATTGGCTCCCTAATGGGCGGTCCGCGTGCACGATCGGAACAGAGGTGATCGGAGTTTCAGTTCTTTGTAAATTCAATCCAAAAGTGCCCTTTCATATCTGTGTGGAAATGATTTCAGTAAGGGTGACCGGAGAGGCTCGGCCAGGTTTGAGCTTTAACGTCAACATACTGAAGGTGAAGAGCAGGAGCCTAATCATGATTCATCAGAAATAAATCCCACTGAGTGCAACGCGTGCAGTCTAGGAAGGAGGACTGACATCTCAGTTAAAAAACGCGGTGCAATTTTTGTCCAGCATTCCTCGTGCCCACCTTCACAGCAGCTAAAGCTCTCTTTCTGATCTCTCTCTCACCCCCGACGCTTCCCAGCCCCCTTTGTGCCGGGGTGCCCTCATCATACTGTGGATTACAGCTCTGTCAGCCCCAGTCAGCATAGGCAATAGCCAGGGATCGTGGGACTCCGAAGCAGCTGGGCACCACGTTGGCTACCCGTGCTTTGAATTCTTGTATTTGTCTGTGCGTGCGGGGGAGGGATTTGTGCATTTCATATGCATCCGCAGCGCATCAGCCCACTGAAGTGTTCATAACAAAAGTCCCAGCGTATGTAGCACCGGGAAGAGAAAGGCTTCCGAAGAATATTGATGCGTGATCTGAAATATTGATGTGTGAATGTGGCCCGAGCACAAGGGCAGCCCTCTGGTCCCCCCTAAGCGGCGCCCCTACTGTAAGCCAAGGCGGCCGACCTGGGCTGCTTTCGTGAGCCTCTGTCTTCTCTGACAACAACAATCCAGATTAACAGTCGTGGCTGTCAACGGTCAACAATATTGATTACATGCTCGTGATGGAATTAGAGCCATTCCTCCTCCTCAATGCAAGTTGTCTTCGAACAAGGATTTTCTTTTTTTTTCAATTGCACGCACTTGTATGCAATCGGGTATCTATTTCCAGCGGAGGGAGGGAGCGGAGGTGGCGGGCCAGGAGAGGATTGAGGACTCTTATAGAGTGATCTCACACTTACTAGGAGGTCAGTCTCATTGAATTCGGTGGGACTGATTTCTGAACACAGCATATTGAGGATGGGGCTGTAAAAACTACCCGTCGCAAAAGCGTCTCGGCTGCACAGGAAAACGTTCTGTTGATACTGACGCGCGTAGGCAAAGATTTAAATAGGCACGCTGATCCGCGACATACTACTTATTGAACATAAGAAACAAAGTCCTCTGGAGGATACTGGGTCTTATTTTCACCCTAAGACATTTAAGAGTTTAGGTGGCTTCCCTTTGCACATGAATTTGAAAAGAATTCTCACTAAATAAACTTCTGAGTAAACATGTAGGTGTCAGAAGCTTGTCCAGAAATTGCCCCTCATCCGTCCCAATTATTTTTCAGTCTCTTTTATTTAAAGCCACATGTAGGATTTCAGGGCAGGGTTGGCGCCCAAGGGGGGACAAGATCCCCCTCAAACAAATAGCTCGCTCCCACCTAGTATATTTCACCCACTTAGAAATATACTTTCCCCCTTCTGTGACCCCCCTGCAATGTTTTCCTGGTGTCTGTGCCCCCCTCCTATATATTTTTTCTGGTGCCGTTGCTGTTTCAGGGTCATTCTTCATTCCTGGTATGGGAGAGCAAGCCAGCTTGGCGGTGTTAACGCCTCATCTTCTTTGTAAACAGCAGCTCTTGCCCTATAGGATCCCTGCAGTTCTCTCTTGTTCCTTTATTAACATTTTGTTTGGTTGTTTTTTGTAAAATGCACTAGAGATTCTGGGTGTAAAAGAAAGCTAGAGGGTTGGTTTTATTCCTCCCCCTCCTCTCTCTCTGTGTTCGTTAGAGGCATCACATTATGATCATCATTTTGAAGATGCCAGCTCAACCCGAAGAGGAATAGCTTGCTTGAAGTCAGAATGGAGCTGCTGGTTGCATTAGCCCCACAGAACGCAAAAGCGGGCAAATGCTGCCATCTGGTCTTAGAACATTACACCGAGAACAAGGCTTTCTGGTGACACAAAGTTCTTCTTCAGGCGAGAGCTAAAACAAAAACTAAAAAGCAACACATAGAGAGAGCCTGTGGCTAAGGCGGATCACTTTCTGTCCCGAGCGGGGGGGGGAGCGTAAATGAGACCGGCACAGTTTGTCCCATCAGGGGTCTTCTAAACGGCAACCATCCATCTCCCTGCAAGAGACGGCAGGGCGGTTGCCTCCTTTGCATTCGAGGGTATCAACGGGAATTTCCCCCACCAATTGTTTTAGCTCGCCCCTAGAATGATACTTTTTGTGTTGCAAAGATTCGTTTGGAAAAACTCCTCCTCCTCCTCCGTATTGGTGACGCGCCGAAAATCCCTTCCGCTCCCACCTCACTCAACAGGGCCGAGTTTTTGTTGCACCTGCTGTGACACATGCTAGGAAATGACCGTTTCTGAAAATGCAGGTTCGGGTTGGGATCAGCGAACGACGAAATGGTTTTAATTACCAAAACACCGAACCAAGTTGGGTTAGAGAGTATGCCTGCCAGTGATCCTTTTTAAATGTGGGTCTTGTTCGAAAGAGACTTTTCCGATCTTCCCGTTCTGTTCTTGCTCATGCGATCCGTCTGTATGCTTCTCTTTTCATTTGTTTCCAGCTCCAGGTAAATGAAGGGGGCGGGGCGGGAGCGGAACACCTCTAAAACGTGCAAACGCCCCCTTTCTGCGCGGAAAGGCTCTGTCTATTTCTATCCCAGCTTGCTACGCTACATGTCTGAGTCATTAGACACATTCGACTATTTAAACAAGCGCCCCGCAAACCCCTGCCTCTTATATAAAGAAAGGGTGAAGTTCTAGGCCCCTTAAAAATAAAGGTTAAGTGCAAAACGCAACTACTATACTCAACAGCATCGACTTTTTTGAAGTCATTTTAGAGTATTTTATTTCTATTGCCCACACCTGTTATAGAGTTCCATGCATAAGGTTAGAAACGTCCACATTGGGATGCAAAATACACCTTTGTCCCAAATTTGGGGACATCATTTGGGAACTTCCGCTGCAAATCGCTATTCATTTACTCTGGATAATCGCACTGATTTTTTTCGCAAGAACCTGCCTTGCTGCCTTTCCTCCTAGAGCCTCATCCTCCAGTTCAGGAAGAAATCGATAACTTCAAAGGCCGTTATTATTAAGGGTCTGCGTTCAGTGTCGGTACAGCCGGACCGTATGGATGTTTTACTCGGAAGGTCCCACTCTCCTTAGTGGATCTTGTTCTTAGAGAAGCGTGCCTGGGGATGCAGCCTTAGGAATAATAATAATAATAAAATTTTATTTGTGAGTCGCCTATCTGTCCGAATTGACGGACACTCTAGGCGATGTACAATAGCATAGTAAAATACAATATACAAATCAAAAAGCCATACTCATCAGTTAATCTAAAACCAGCCTTCAATTAATACATCATCAAAAGTAATCCACCCCAGCAATCCTATAGGCCTGCCTGAATAGCCAGGTCTTTAAGGATCAGGGAAAACCCATCAGGGAGGAGGCATGTCGAAGGTCGAAAGGAAGGGAATTCCAAAGGGTGGGGGCCACAATCGAGAATGCCCTCTCTCTGGTCCGCACCAGCCTAGCTGTTTTGACTGGTGGGACCGAGAGAAGGTCTTGTGTGGCTGATCTCGTCTGGCGGCATAATTGGTGATACTGGAGGCGTTCCTTCAGATAAACTGGGCCAAAACCGTATAGGGTTTTAAAGGTCAACACCAACACCTTGAATTGGGCCCGGTAAACAACTGGTAACCAGTGTAGGTCTATTAACACCGGAGTGATGTGATCCCGGCGACGGCTATGCTTGATCAAGCGTGCCGCCGCATTCTGTACCAGCTGCAATTTCTGGACCGTTTTCAAGGGTAACCCCACGTAGAGCGTAAACAAACGAGGGATTCCGAGTTGGTTCCCCATCCTTTCCAGTTTTCCCTGGCTCTACATGTCGGGAGATTGTGGCTTTACAGTGGAAGCAATTGCCTTTCAAGTGAGCTTCCTTACTAGACTGGAGTGGCTTGCCTCCGTTTACCTATGGTCGAACTGTTGTGGCCACTGAGATTTTTCTGTACATATTTCACATCTCCCAAGAACTGCCCGCATTCTGTGCCTGCACCTTCCTGTTTCCTGGTTGGACCTGGACCTAAATGAGCCACTTTGGAATGCTTGGTGGAAACCAAGGTAGAGGTGCTGAGACTAAATGGCCCTGAAGTCCCCATCAAGTCTTAGGCAATGCTGAGATTTGTGTATGTGTGTGTGTAATTTGGGACTGCTTAACATGGGTTTAGTTGTTCAGGGTCTCAGGGGATCTTAAACCCCTTTCTTTTTTTGGAGACAGGTCCTAGCAGGACCCCCATGTCTCCAGCATCCTGTGAGCAAATCGGCATAAAAGGGGAGTGTGTTAGCCACTGAGAAGAATCTTCTAACTCTCTTCCTTGCGGTTTCCTGCTGATTGGAGCCAATCAGAGTGAAAGAAATACCTATGAGTTTCTATTTCAAAAAGCCAGATTGTGGAGAGTGAGAATTCTTTAACTGCAGAAGAAGAGACAGTGAATCCTGATGATAGCATCCCATCTACATCATCAAGCAGTCGGGTAGCAGCAGAAGATAAATGCGTAGACACTGAATCCAGTAATTCAAACAGTATCTCTGACAGTGAGAAAGGACAATCAAATGATGACACTGACAGAGAAGCAGAAAGCAGTATTCAAGCGTGGCCAGATTATTCTATAATCTTAGAAAGTTGTATAACTTTAGAAGGGGGCTTGGCTGTGACTATTATGCAGGGACTCGGCACTTCTGACTTTGCCATGACATTGCTGCTGCTTAATGCAAACCAGAAGTTCCCAGCCCGATCTAGCATTATGAGCCCCTGACTCCTGTGAGCTAGATCATCATCTCTGAATTGTAACCTCCTAAAAACGGCAGCTAAGGGACCCATCTCTCAAAAGAAGGGGGCTGGCTCACCACACCACCCCTGAATTCCACTGGCCTGAGGATCCTGTCAGCAGGCTTTCCCTCCTCCTTTGAACTACAGAAGAGTCTTCCATATCCTCTGGCATCAAAATATGACATCATACTGGGCATTACATTTGTTTTTGGGGCTTAAGTGAGACCAAGGATTTCTCTTCTTATGACAAGTGTTAATTTACAATCACAAAATTAAGACGATGTGTTTTTATATCGTCAGTTGCTGCCATTCTGGTCATGCACACTTGAGCCTTTCATAGAAACTGGCATAGGAACATAAGAAGCTGCCTTATACTGAGTAGCTCTGTAATGTCTACACTGACTGGTAGTGGTCCTCCAGGGTTGCAGACAGAAAATATTTTCTATGTTGGAATATGTGGTTTAACTCCAACTTGTGGTTGAGGCTGCATGGGGTTAAAAAGGGTAGCTAGAGAGGAGACCTCCTGATTGCTAGGCGAATACCTATCCTTTGATCTCCTGCTGTCTCTCCCTTCCTGCTAGACTGATATGCATAGGATGTTGACCACATCTCCTTCTCTCCTTCCTCCTCCTCCTTCTTTCTCTTGAGAGGGAGAGCAGACATGCACTCTTTGTCTCTCCCTCTCCTCCAAGCATGAGGGCAAGCACTACGCATAGTGTTTGCACCTCCAACTTAGCTAGTTAGCTAGATGTAGAACTCTTTCCTATCAAGTATGTACTTGTAATAAGTTATTTCTTATTTTAAAGCTTAAAGTCTCTGTTTGACTAATTCCAGGGAAGGTGTAATCTTTAGCAAAGATGCAAAAACACACTCAGATGCTCCATCCCCAATTTTGCTACTCTGCAACATTCTAGACCTACCTGGAAACCTATGGAACCTTCTGCATGTAAACGCAAAGGAAATCATATACAACAGAGCTGTTGCCCTTGAAAAAGTCAGAGATAGTCACAGACTCTTCCTTTTCATAACCCTTTGTTAACTCTCTCTCTCTCTCTCTCTCTGACAACGAATGGCAAAACTTTATTCTCCTGATAAGAGGTCTACTAATCCAGGAAAAGTGTCACAAGAAAAGGGAATCTGTTACTAACCTCAGCTTGAAGGATCTCACCCAACCCCTTCAGTTTTAATAGATCTACTGGCATACAGATGTCGCGGATTTCAGAGCAACTTGCCTCCATGTATCTATGTTTAGGGTCCTAGATTTCATATCCTTCAAGGTAAATTTGACTTTGCTTATTTGGCTGATCATTTCCCCAAGAAAGCAGCACGATCGTAATTCCACTAAATCCAAAAACGCTTAATCTTTGGTTCGTAGGACTGGAGCATTAAAGGTCAAGAGAGTTGGTTTTGTTGAATCTTCACCTCCGCCTTTCAAAGGCAAGACCTAGCCAAAGTTAAGCACCTTTACATCCCATAATTCAGCCTTTCCCAACCTTTGGGTCCCCAAATGTTGCTGGACTACAATTCCCATCATTCCTGACCATTGGCCATGCTGGCTGGGATGGATGGGAATTGTAATTCCACAACATCTGGGGGCCCAAAGGCTGGACTATTTAACTTTCCCATTGATCTCGGCGGACCCTGCGGGCCATCCTGTGCATTTAGTTCAGTGGCTTTTAGGGGAAGTAAACACGCACAAAAGAGATTTGTGGCCTAAGCGCGCGAGACTAGACCCCTCCTTACTAGATGCAAGTGGAATGCAGTTTGGGATAGTTTATGTCACAATAGCTTGGTTTAAGAAAGATGAGAAGAACCTATGGCCCTCTAGATGTGGTTGAATGACAACTTCCATCATCCCAAGCCGTTGGCCATGCTCTCTGGGACTGATGGGAGTTGTAGTTGAACAGCATCTGGAGGGCCAAAGGTTCCCTACGCCTGGTTTAAGGTACCGCAGGATTTTGTGTGTGTGTGTTTACTGCATCAGATTAACTAAAAGTTGGGCTCCCCTCCAGACCGAGAATTTCTTACTTGGTTGAATGGCCCATTGAAGTCATTGAGGCTTACTTATGAGCAAGCATACATAGGTCGCAGAGGAAAACTTACAACTTTTGCTAGATCAGACCCAACTTACGTCAGAGATCGGTTTCAGGGAGCGTGTGCCTGAAAGCAAATCCGGAAATAAAGTTGCCAGGATCGTCTAGCCCGACCCCCAGTGGATGCAGGAACTCCCCTGCTACAGCATTCAGTCCTTGCTCTAAGATATCTAACGGAGAATCCGCTCTTGCAAAACGTGTGCCGCCAGAGCTTGAGTGAATTCTAACAGACATGACGCTCATCTCCTCTTACCGGCATACAAAAAAAGCCACACTGATTCGCACGCAGCAGCCTTCTCAGCCGAAAGCAGAAAGAGCGAAGGAGTTGATTTTTCAGTGTTTTATTCTGATTGGTTGGAAGTCATATAGCACGCAGAGGGCCATCCCATCAATCTCAGCCAGGTGCCAGGGCCGGATTGAGTGCAGCTTGGAATGGAATGCAGGCAGCCGTCTCAGAGCGTCTCTGCCTCAGCCATCTCCTGCCAGATCTGCAGCCACATCAGGCAGGTCAACCGACCTGCTTTGGTTGTAAGATTACGTAGTGGAGGACGGACTAATAGTAATAATAATTTTAAAAAGATTATGGAATGGAATTGCTTCAGTCTGGTTTGACTGTGGATTCGGTTGCAAGTGGATGAGAGATTTGTGTGAACCGCTCCATTAAGTACTCGGGCTTAAAGCTAGTTCAGTCTGCTTGTTAGGGCTTTTGTTATGGCCTATGGGTAAAGGCACCATTTAATTCATATAAAAAATGAAAATGGACTGCCTTCAAGTGATCCCAGCTTATGGCGACTCTATGAATAAGGTTTTCATGGTAAGCGGTATTCAGAGGGGGTTTGCCATTGCCTTCCTCTGAGGCTGAGAAGCAGTGACTGGCCCAAGGTCACCCAGTGAGCTTCGTGGTTGTGTGGGGATTTGAACCCTAGTCTCCCAGGTCCAATGCCTTAACTGCTCCACCATACTGGCTCCCCTAATTCATCTAAACAGACAAGTAACAGAAAAGCTCCGTTGAACGTAGTACATTGAACAAGGGGACAAGCCAAGCTTACTAGGCATGAAAAAACAGACAAATGGACCTGGCAAAAACAAAACTGCAATATATTTTCAAATCTACGTTTTCAGAGTTGTAATCGTACTCAACGTATTACAGTTTCGATAACAGCAGCCCTCTTGATAATCTTCTTAAAAATACGACAAAATCTGCCTGTCGCTTTTGCTTGAATGCGGGCTCCTCAGAGCATTTACTTGGAAGCTACTTCTTGGATGGGCGTCCCGCACCTTAAACAACTGTATGCCAGGCAAAAAAAATCAACAGGGGTAGTAGAGGTCCTAGACAAAAGGTCATTCGTGGATCGGATCCATCCAGGCTAGCTTTCCACAACAAGATGCTTTCGGGAAGATGAAAATCCAGGGCTTGGGCGCAGTAACTGTCCTGCCTTCGCTACCCGGGAGCTGGTATCCAAGGAAGGACATGCTGCCTCTGAACGCGGGGCATCAGGTATCTGTTTAAGGCTGAACCCCTTCACACTCTTAGGAAGAAGTGAGGCAGCAGCCTTAAATCCATTTCTATGAATAAAGTAGCCTTTTCTTATTTTACGTAGTCCAAAGTCTCAGTGATTTGAATGCATCTTAGTTAAGTTATCTGCTAACACATAACAGGAGTAATCCCTGTTGAACTCAATAGGACTTACTTCTGAGTGGGCAAATATCAGTTTGCCTTGAAACCAGTGGAATTTACACCCCAGTAAGCACGCCTGGGATTGTGCTGCAAATCTCAGATTTGGGAAATCTGTTTTTAGGCAAGAAGCTCATTTTGCAAGCCTATATATAAGTCACCTCAAAAGTAAGTCTCACTGAGTTTAATGGGACTTTTCCCTAGGTAAGTATGTATAGGAGTACAGCCTTAGCTTGATGAACTCTGGGAGTTTAGAATCCCTTCTTTCTTCCTTTCCTGGATGTTGAAATAATAGTCACTAGAGCCAGTGTGGTGTAGTGGTTAAGGTGTTGGACTACGACCTGGGAGACCAGGATTTGAATCCCTACACAGCCATGAAGCTCACTGGGTGACCTTGGGTCAGTCACTGCTTCTTAGCCTCAGAGGAAGGCAATGGTATATCCCCTCTGAATACTGCTTACCATGAAAACCCTATTCATAGGGTCACCATAAATCGGGATCGACTTGAAGTCCATTTCCATTTTTTCATTCCCAATTGAACTGGGGTAGGCAACCTAAAGAACAGGCTGCCCTGTCTTGGGAGCTGGAAACAGCAGTCCTTTTTTTTACAAGAGGACTGACAGCAGCTTGTCAATCTGTCATCTAACAAGTCAACACACAGTTGGGAGTAACAGATCTCCCTATGCAAGTTTGCTCATCAGTAAGTCCCATATTCAGTGGAGCTTACTCCCAAGTAAGTGTGCATGAGATTGCTGCTTAAGTATCATTGAACTCTATGGGACTTATGGTCAAGAAAAAATGTCTAGGATCTAGGATTTTGTTGTTGGTTCAGACCAAACGTCCATCTAGACCAGCATACTGTTGATGGTTGGCGGTTATTGCGTGAAACAACACGTTACGTTGGATGTAAGATGGTAAAGAATCATCACAGAGGCTTGAGAAAGTTTAAGAGTCTTTTTACTTAGACATTACGGCCAAAGGCTTTTAAAGTAGATACATGTAGAGTCCCCCCCCCCCTTCAAGGAGAAGCTCTCAGTTCAGAGACAAGACACAGACAGCACAGCACAGAACAGAAGAGCAATAGAACTTTTTCCCAATTATCACCCATTACCATGGCAACGTGTCTGTTTCCCAGGCCAGTCTTAGCTGATAACGCTGCTCCTGCAGACACAAGCTTGTAACTCTTTCAGACCTGATGAAAACATCCATAGGCAGTACGGCCTAATGCCAACAGTCCCCCCTTTTCATCATGTCTGTATAGCCATTACAACAATTACATTACAGTAATACATTTCTACAATACAAAGTAATGCATTTCAATACAGTGCATCATACATTGCCAGTTCAGTACATTACAGGACATCTCAGTACATTTTCAAAACTTTATCAATCAAATTTCGGTTGCACACAAGTCAGATACAGTATCTCAGGGTCCATCTCAACCTCTTTGTGCATCCCTGGACTGGTTATTAATCCCACAGTAAATCTTTCTGGCGGTTTTCCAATATTAGATCTCTCAGAACGTCTCAAAGGCACTAGAGCTTCTGCTCTCTCAGCCCCCCCATTTGAGCTGGTGCTTGGTACAGCCTGCGCAGGATATTCCATTTCCTTAGCCTTGCGTTTCTTTGATCTCCGTTTCCCACAAATGAGTTCATTTAATGCATCCCTAAGTGGAATTTGTGTGCCTTCCACTTTTATGTCAAGGTTTGGTTTAAATGCCAATGCCGGTGCTTGTGTGTCATCTGACCCTGTGAGAATGACTGTTTGCCTTTGATCCCAAGGCTTTTCTGAGACTTTAATGCTTCTGCTCAGAATTAATTGCTGTGTTTCCGGTATCCAGACTCTGAAATATGCATTCTGAAACCCCAGAACAAATCCCTGTTGTGCTCTGGGTGCAAGTTTGCCCCTTCTTTTTCCCTGTGGAATGTGGACCCAGCATCTAGCTCCAAATTTCTGAATGTGTTGCACTTTCGGCTTTCTCCCAGTGAGCTTCTCGTAGGGAGACATTCCAAGTGCACTGTGTAACACCCTGTTGTGAATGTAATTCGCATACATGATTGCCTCTCTCCAGAAAGAATTCCCTAAACTGGAATCCATTAACATGGCTCTCATAGCTTCTTGAAGCACCCTGTTTTTTCTCTCTGCAGTCCCATTAGAAAACGGGCTAAATGGAGCTGTGAAATTCTGGTTTATTCCCTTACTCTCAAGGAAGTCACTCAATGCTTTGCTCGTGAATTCCCCTCCCTGGTCTGAGCGTATAGCCCCCACCGTGGTGCCATGTTGAGTTTCGATTCTCTTAATGAACAGTTTCAGCTTCTGCTCTGCTTCATCTTTCCTCTTGAGTAAAAAAACATGACAAAATCTTGAAAAATCATCAACCACTACCATAAAGTACTTAGCACCTCCTCGTGAACTGTTTATTGGCCCTGATAAATCAACATGAATGAGTTCATAGGGAGCTGATGTGGTCCTTTCAGCCTCCCGGTTTATGGGTGCAATTGTCATTTTCGCTTTATGGCAAGCGTCACAATCCATCATTAACTGTCCACAATCTTTCAAACGCATGTTTTCACTATGCATTGGGGTTTTCTTTATCGTGTCAAAGTTTGCATGCCCCAGCCTCTGATGCCATTCATGGACACAGCCTTAATGTGTCTGTGCCTCAGCGTTTAACACAGCACACCCTGCTTGACTGCCTTTTGTTACAAACTGGGAATCATTCAGGCTTCCCTGCAAGCACACTTGATCTCCCCTCATTACATAACATTTGTCTCTGTCAAACAACACTGAAAACCCACAACTGGTCAGTTTTCTCACAGACAACATGTTATGAGACAGTTCTGGTACAAACAAACAATCTGACAGTATTCCAAGCTTATCAAATCTCACCAGTCCACGAGCCTCCACATTCTTCCGTGATCCATCCGCCAATTGAACAAAGTCCTGCTCATCTGTAGACGAATAAAACAAACTCCTGTCTTTGATTAATATATGGGACGCACCACTGTCAATAATCCAGTCAATTTGTCCCAAATCTTGAGGCTTCTGTTTACAAACAAAGTTCACACTTCCCTGCTTCCAGCCTCCGTCCCTGGAGTTGCGCTTGACTGCACAGTCTCTCTGGAGATGCCCACGAGCTCCGCAGACATAACAAGCCTTTAGCCGCTGCTGCTCCTGCTTGCAATCCTGCTTGCTTCCGACTGCTTCCTTCGGCACGGCATTTTTCTTCACCTCTTGTCTCCGCTGCCATTCCTGGGTCAGTTTTTCCTCAATAAAGGTGACATTCAGCCCCCCATCTGGCAGAGCTTCCATTGCCATGACAAAAGTATTCCAACTCCCATCGAGTGAAGCCAGGATCAAATAGGTCTTCTGAAGCTCACTGTGTTCGACGCCTCGGTCCGTCAGCTCTGCAAACAAGCGTCTGAATTCTGTGAGATGCTCACTCATTTCGCACTCACCCGTGAAGCGCATCTGGTACAACTTCCGTGCCAAACACAATCTAGATCCTGCGGTCTGTTGCACATGAAGGGCCTCCAACACGTCCCACATCTGTTTGGTGTTTGTAACATCTCTCACGTGTAGCAGTTGAGAGTCTGATAGAGCCAGAGTAATAAAAGCCTGCGCCCTCTCATCATTCCGTACCCAGGCCGCTGTAAGGGGTGCAGGGGGTGTTCCTTCAATAGCTTCCCATAAATCCTCTTTTATCAAGAAAGCACACATTCTTGGCTTCCAACTGCCATAATTCTTTTCCGTAAGTCATTCCATCGGCAAGCCTCCAGACATGTTTACAGCAGCCATCTCTGCTCACCTCTGTCTGGCACAATCAATCAAGCTGCCCTCTGGATCTCCGTCTGCCGTTCAGACCAGCCACTTACTCCTGTGTAACGCGCTGTGGATCTGGGCCCATAACCCTGTTGATGGTTGGCGGTTATTGCGTGAAACAACACGCTACGTTGGATGTAAGATGGTAAAGAATCATCACAGAGACTTGAGAAAGTTTAAGAGTCTTTTTACTTAGACATTACGGCCAAAGGCTTTTAAAGTAGATACATGTAGAGTTTCCCCCCCCCCTTCAAGGAGAAGCTCTCAGTTCAGAGACAAGACACAGACAGCACAGCACAGAACAGGAGAGCAATAGAACTTTTTCCCAAGCTGTTATCACCCATTACCATGGCAACGTGTCTGTTTCCCAGGCCAGTCTTAGCTGATAACGCTGCTCCTACAGACACAAGCTTGTAACTCTTTCAGACCTGATGAAAACATCCATAGGCATTACGGCCTAATGCCAACACATACTTCCAGTGATAGCCAACCCAAGTTCACACAAACAGGATGACCTTCCCCTGTAGCTGAACACAGCATCTGATAGTCAGAGGTATACTTCCTCTGAACATCAAAGCTTTGCTTTTTTAACACAGCAAATCCTGATTGATGGACTGTCCTCCGTAACAAATGCTTATTTCAGGCTGGAACTCAAAAGCGGGTCATAAAGAATGGGAATATAATCAGATTAAGTTTTGGCTCCAATTAAATCCAGGGTGGAGACACCATGTGTATGCCTGTCTATGCTACCAGAAATAGTAGTTTTACTTTTTGTCCACACATGAACTTGGGACTCAAGCCAGCTCTCAAGTTGGCCATCCACCACACCCTTTCTCCCTTTGTAGACTCCATCAGCAAGGATGTAATTCTACTAATGAGAATGTTTTTGCCTTGTAGAATGAGTACTTCCAATGCTAGTGTGGAATCAAATCCTCAATGAGAAAGGGCACAATCTATATGGAAGTTCTTCTGCTTGACCTCCATTGACATGAACGGGAATTACATAGAGCACTCCAATGCATGGAAGGATGTTCCGCGGAACAGGCCCATATTTTTCTTTAAAAATGCTTCCTCAAGGCACTTTTTAATCATCCTTCTAATATACATTGTTAGAGGTAGAGAACTTGGCCAGCAATATTAATAATCCAATAATTAAGAACACAAGGAAGGAACCTTGAAGGCAATTTCTAATTTATTTTATTATTTATTTATTAGATTTATATCCCACCCTTCCTCCCAGTAGGAGCCCAGGATCAATAGAGTCATTATTGATAGTGCAGAAGAATTTAAAAGGAATCATTATGTTCAATGAATAAAAGAACAATGTGTCTTTTGGGACATGCCAACATAACATTCCACTCAGAAATAATTTTCTGCCTAAATAATTTGGGACGGTCACTCTGTTTACCAAGGTCACTGGGAAACCAACAACAACAACAGTTATGTATGTGTACTGAACAATCCCTTTGTTCTCAACAAATCACTTAACATCAGAATTCTATAGTGGTTTATAATCTGGACATCTGCCTAATTAGTGATGGACTTGTCTCAAACGTTCTCATAGGAGATAGTGTTGAACCACAGGAAATGCATGATCCCGCCTAATCTAAGAATTATTTTGTCTCATTGATTTTATTTTAGTGGTAAAATAAAACAACAGAGAAGTCACAGTATAAGACCCAGTTCTGTGTTGCTGTTTTTCAGTTATACATTCCAGCAACATATCTTATTCCAGCATTGCAAAGTAAATGTAGATAACAATTAACTATATCTTAAGCTGACAACATTTTCATGTTAAGCAAATATTAATTTAGATGAGAAAAAATCAGAAATAAAATAAGTGGTGAAAGTTAAAATGAAGATTGCTCTGAAATTATACATTGAGTACACATGTGATTTGGGTTAACTCATGGGATTTTCATTTATTTTCTTTATTTCCTTGTTCTATTTCTTGTTTCTTTTTGCTGCTCTGGAATATTTCATCAATATTTGATCTAGGTGATTGGAGAGCAACAGCAACAGTTGCTCTGAATGCAGAAGGTCCCTAGATCAATCCCTGACATTTTCCGGTAGAGCTGTGAAATACAGTATAAATAATTAAAACATTTGCATGCCGGCTTTTAAATCCCACTGGACACTAAATGCTAGGACTGGACATGAGCTCCAAGATTTGCCTTGTATCTGTATCTGTGAGTTTTTAACAATTTCTTATCTGTTTCTAAGTCACCCTGTGCTCTCTGCATTTAGAATAAGAGAATAATAGAGTTGAAAGGGTCCTATAAGGCCATCAACTTCAACCCCCTGCTCAATGCAGGAATCCAACATAAAGCATACTTGATAGGTAGCTGTCCAGCTGCCTCTTGAATCCCTGCAGTGTTGGAGAGCCCACTGGTTCCATTGTTGTACCGCTCTAACAGTTAGGAAGCTTTTCCTGATGTTCAGTCAAAATCTGGCTTCCTGTAACTTGAGCTCATTATTCGATGTCCTGCACTCTGGGATGATTGAGAAGAGATCCTGGCTTTTCTCTGTGTGACAACTTTTTAAGTACTTGAAGAGTGCTGCCATATCTCCCCTCAGTCCTCTCTTCTCAAGGCTAAACATGTCCAGTTCTTTCAGACTCTCCTTATAGGGCTTTGTAGTCCCCTGATCATCCTTGTTGCCCTCCTCTGAACCTGTTCCAGTTTGGCTGCATCCTTCTCAGGGCCAGCTCCAAAGGCTCCTGGCAGAGGGCCCATGGGGCTACTGGGGCCCCTGAGGGGCCCCTCCACTTCCCTTCTCTGATTCGCAGCAGGATTGCTGCTTCGGATCTCAGAATGGGAGCATGCATGCTATGTGCATGCATCCCTGCCATCAGCCAAGATGGCACCAGATGCTTCAGCCCCTTAGGGAAACCTCAGCCATCATCTTGGTTAAGGGCAGCCCTGTGCATGCTGCGTGCGCAGCTGTAAAACACAGCCGAGAAAAGTAGGTTGAACGAGGGAATGGCGGGGGCTCTGAAGCTCCCGCTCTGCGATCTGCAGCAGCAATCCTGCTGCAAATCGCGGAAGGGGAGCACCGGGGCCCGGGACAGGGTGGTGCCCAAGAGCCCCGGCATGCCTGGTGCAGGCCCTGATCCTTCTTAAAGTGCCATCTCCAGAACTTCGAGATGAAGCTTAACCAGTGCTAAATAGAGGGGAGCTAGTACTTCACACGATTTGGAAACTATATTCTGTTAGTGCAGCCTAAAATAGCATGTGCCTGTTTTGCTGCCACATCACACTGTTGGCTCATATTCAACTAGTGATCAACAACAATTCCACGTTCCTTCTCCCATGTAGTATTGCTGAACCAAGTATCCCCCATCTTATAACTGTGCATTTGATTTCTTTTTCCTAGGTGTAGACCTTTGCACTTATCCCTGTTAAATTGCATTCTTAAATTCTTAAATTTCACTTCAATCTGTGTTTCAGGTTCCAAGCCAATTCTGAAAAAAAAAGTTGAAGCTCTGGGTTTCCCAATTCTCTAATGGTAATAAAAAACTGGTTATGACTTCTTCCCCCATTGGCCAAAGTGCATGAAATTTTCAGGAAGAGGAGCCCCTCCAGAGTGGATTTAGCCTGTCAAACTGCAGACAAATAGGTCCAGCAGCTTTTTGTGGGGGAAGTAAAAGGGATTAACTTTCATCCAGAATCCCTTTTTTGTGTTTATTCTAGCATTTACAGTTCCCAAAACTTTACAGTGTCACATTGACACATCCTTTCTGGTGCTCGTGTCCTCCGATAGGTCTTATAGGCCTCCAATTGGCCTTACAAATGCTGCCTGTGCAAAGTTCTGAAAAAATCTGGGGTTTTGTGTGCATGTTAAAGTAGTGCCATGAATAAATGAAATGAATAAATGAAACTGTGAAGGTTCGCAGGGGATGGCCTTAGGCCAAAGAACTTCCAACAGCATGGTCCTTTTAAGAAGTCCCCAATCCACTTCTGTAGGGTCCAGGGCAGCATCTCAGTCAGCCAAGCCAAGAGATGGGTGGGGCAGAGAGCAGCTGCTAACACCTTGGATTGACAAGGGTCTCCTGGAGCTGCTGATCATAAACAGTCCAGAGCTAGTGGCCTCAGAGGGGATGTTTTGTGAAGAAGGAGCAGAGCCCTGAGGAGCTGCTGCCCCTGGAATCACATGGCGCTTCTTCCCCTATTAACTAGGAGGTACAGGGGCTCAGAGAAGAGGCTTCACTGACCTCCCAAACCCTCTGGGGCAAGGATATTGTGTGACTGATCCACTGGAGATGACCCTAGAGTATCTTGCAAAGGGGCCAGCAACAGAAGCTCTGGATTCATTTCTTCCCAAGTCCCATAACCCTGAGAAAGGGGCTATTGGGGAGCTACAGAACTCAGGAGTGAAGGAGACCCTTGTCCCAATTCACCAAGGACACTAGAGACAGGTGGAACTCTGGGCTTCTACAGCAGCTGTCACAGAAGAGGATGCCCATAAAGTGCAAGTATAGGCAAAAGGTCTTGAGAAGGACTTTTGCTGTGATCCCATGTGTGGACGTTTAGACTTGCGTTGCCTGGGGGAAGGGTGTGGGAGTCTATAGTAAATGCTAAAGCCTTAATAAAGTCCAACTCACTGCATTCCTCTTGGTTGTGGTGGTAACTGGGATTCACTTTGGGGCCTATTCTCCATGGAACCCATAGATCAAGGTGCCTTCAATGTGCCACTTCCTTAGGAGGGGCCCACACAAATGTACCTTTAAAAAAGTATATTCTCCACTGCTGTACTTTAATAAAAAATAAAAATAAACATCCAGAGCTCTTCAGTGCCCCGCAGGCAACATTTTTGACTGCGTCACGTCTTATAATGTCCATGGACCTAAAGACACATACACATAGAGCTATACACTACAGCTGCTCCACGAGCTAGAGGGAGCCCCAGCTGACAAAGCGTCAAGGCGAGTTAAGCAGCAGAGCGAGTTCGGCAGCAGGGCGAGGAGGCCAGGGCCCCCCACTCTGCCCGTCTGTTCCCTGACCTCAACTAAACCGCAGTCTCCAACCCATTGACGTAATAAACCTTAAACAAAACTATGCAGGTAAGAAGCCAGCAGGGGTGTGGGGGCTTTCCAATGTTTTGCACCGCCTGCAACATGTACGACTATCTGCCTGTTGGACAGAAGTCGTGGGTGTGCTCTCGGTGCAATGAGCTCCTGGCTCTCCGGGAACGACTTCATTTCCTTGAAGCCAAGGTGGCGGACCTGGAAAAGCTGAGAGAGGCAGAGAGGTGTGTGGAGGAGGCCTTCAGGGACGTTATAGCTGTGTCCCACTCCAAGGATGATAGCTCTCCTGCTATCATGGAGAACGATGGTCTCGGGGAAAGAGAGCATCCAGCTGAGGAAGAGGGAAACAATCCCTTAGAAGGGACCCGTTCCTTGGGGGACGAGCAGCTATCCTCTCGTACCGAGGATATATCTCCAGGGGGTGGAGGGATCCTTGTAGTGGGTGATTCGATCATTAGGAACATAGACAGTGGGGTGTGTGATGGGCGTGTAGACTGCAAGGTGTTTTGCCTGCCTGGTGCGAAGGTTGCGGATATCGCCCGTCATTTAGATAGTTTGGTAGACAGTGCTGGGAAGGAGTCAGTGGTCGTGGTGCACGTTGGCACCAACGACATGGGGAAATGCAGCCGTGAGGTCCTGGAAGCAAAATTTAGGTTGCTAGGTAGGATGCTGAAAGCCAGGACCTCCAAGGTGGCTTTCTCTGAAATGCTACCAGTTCCACGCGCAGGACCAGCCAGACAGGCCCAGCTTCGCAGTCTCAATGCGTGGATGAGACGATGGTGTCCGGTGGAAGGGTTCGGATTTGTTAGGCACTGGGGAACATTTTGGGACAAGCCGGGCCTGTACAAAAGGGACGGACTCCACTTGAACCAGAATGGAACCAGACTGCTGGCACTTAAAATTAAAAAGGTAGCAGAGCAGCTTTTAAACTGACTGAGGGGGGAAACCCGACAGGAGCTGAGAAAGGTCCGGTTCGGAATAAACCTTCCCCCTGGGATAAAAACCAAAGAAATGATGAAATTTTAAAAGGGGTAGGCCTAGAAGTAGGCATTGTGAGAGCAGGGGCACAGGATATAAATTCAGAAGAGCACAATTACCACAGGCCTAACCACAAGTGCCAAAGACACTTGAAGAGAGACACTGCTTACAAGTGCCTGTACGCTAATGCTAGGAGCCTCTGAACCAAGATGGGAGAACTGGAGTGTTTGGTCTTAGAGGAGAGCATTGATATAGTGAGCATAACCGAGACCTGGTGGAATGGAGAAAACCAGTGGGATACGGTTATCCCTGGATATAAACTATATCGGAAGGACAGGGAAGGACGTATTGGTGGCGGAGTCGCTCTATACGTGAAAGAAGGCATTGAATCCAGCAAGCTCGAAACCCCAAAAGAGGCAGACTCCTCCACAGAATCGTTGTGGGTGGTGATACTGTGCCCCAGGAGGAACTTAATACTGGGAACGATCTATCGTCCCCCTGATCAAAATGCTCAGGGAGACCTTGAGATGAGATATGAAATTGAGGAAGCATCCAAACTAGGAAAGGTGGTAGTAATGGGTGACTTCAACTACCCGGACATAGACTGGCTGCATATGTGTTCCAGTCATGACAAAGAAGCAAAGTTTCTAGATATTCTAAATGACTATTCCCTAGACCAGTTGGTCATGGAACCGACCAGAGGGACGGCAACCCTGGACTTAATCCTCAGTGGGGACCGGGACCTGGTGCGAGATGTAAGTGTTGTTGAACCGATTGGGAGCAGTGACCACAGTGCTATTAAATTAAACATACATGTAACTGGCCAATTGCCAAGAAAATCCAACACGGTCACATTTGACTTCAAAAGAGGAAACTTCACAAAAATGAGGGGATTGGTAAAAAGAAATCTGAAAAACAAAGTCCAGAGGGTCACATCACTCGAAAATGCTTGGAAGTTGTTTAAAAACACTATATTAGAAGCTCAACTGGAGTGCATACTGCAGATCAGAAAAGGTACCGCCAGGGCCAAGAAGATGCCAGCATGGTTAACGAACAAAGTCAAGGAAGCTTTTAGAGGCAAAAAGTCTTCCTTCAGAAAATGGAAGTCTTGTCCGAATGAAGAAAATAAAAAAGAACACAAACTCTGGCAAAAGAAATGCAAGAAGACAATAAGGGATGCTAAAAAAGAATTTGAGGAGCACATTGCTAAGAACATAAAAACCAACAACAAAAAATTCTATAAATACATTCAAAGCAGGAGACCATGTAGGGAGACAATTGGACCCTTGGATGATAAGGGAGTCAAAGGTGTACTAAAGAACGATAAGGAGATTGCAGAGAAGCTAAATGAATTCTTTGCATCTGTCTTCACAGTGGAAGATATAGGGCAGATCCCTGAACCTGAACTAACATTTGCAGGAAGGGATTCTGAGGAACTAAGACAAATAGTGGTAACGAGAGAGGAAGTTCTAAGCTTAATGGACAATATAAAAACTGACAAATCACCGGGCCCGGATGGCATCCACCCAAGAGTTCTCAAAGAACTCAAAGGTGAAATTGCTGATCTGCTAACTAAAATATGTAACTTGTCCCTCGGGTCCTCCTCCGTGCCTGAGGACTGGAAAGTGGCAAATGTAACGCCAATCTTCAAAAAGGGATCCAGAGGGGATCCCGGAAATTACAGGCCAGTTAGCTTAACTTCTGTCCCTGGAAAACTGGTAGAAAGTATGATTAAAGCTAGATTAACTAAGCACATAGAAGAACAAGCCTTGCTGAAGCAGAGCCAGCATGGCCTCTGCAAGGGAAAGTCCTGTCTCAGTAACCTATTAGAATTCTTTGAGAGTGTCAACAAGCATATAGATAGAGGTGATCCAGTGGACATAGTGTACTTAGACTTTTAAAAAGCGTTTGACAAGGTACCTCACCAAAGGCTTCTGAGGAAGCTTAGCAGTCATGGAATAAGAGGAGAGGTCCTCTTGTGGATAAGGAATTGGTTAAGAAGCAGAAAGCAGAGAGTAGGAATAAACGGACAGTTCTCCCAATGGAGGGCTGTAGAAAGTGGAGTCCCTCAAGGATCGGTATTGGGACCTGTACTTTTCAACTTGTTCATTAATGACCTAGAATTAGGAGTGAGCAGTGAGGTGGCCAAGTTTGCTGATGACACTAAATTGTTCAGGGTTGTTAAAACAAAAAGGGATTGCGAAGAGCTCCAAAAAGACCTCTCCAAACTGAGTGAATGGGCGGAAAAATGGCAAATGCAATTCAATATAAACAAGTGTAAAATTATGCATATTGGAGCAAAAAATCTTAATTTCACATATACGCTCATGGGGTCTGAACTGGCGGTGACCGACCAGGAGAGAGACCTCGGGGTTGTAGTGGACAGCACGATGAAAATGTCGACCCAGTGTGCGGCAGCTGTGAAAAAGGCAAATTCCATGCTAGCCATAATTAGGAAAGGTATTGAAAATAAAACAGCCGATATCATAATGCCGTTGTATAAATCTATGGTGCGGCCGCATTTGGAATACTGTGTACAGTTCTGGTCGCCTCATCTCAAAAAGGATATTATAGAGTTGGAAAAGGTTCAGAAGAGGGCAACCAGAATGATCAAGGGGATGGAGCGACTCCCTTACGAGGAAAGGTTGCAGCATTTGGGGCTTTTTAGTTTAGAGAAAAGGCGGGTCAGAGGAGACATGATAGAAGTGTATAAAATTATGCATGGCATTGAGAAAGTGGATAGAGAAAAGTTCTTCTCCCTCTCTCATAATACTAGAACTCGTGGACATTCAAAGAAGCTGAATGTTGGAAGATTCAGGACAGACAAAAGGAAGTACTTCTTTACTCAGCGCATAGTTAAACTATGGAATTTGCTCCCACAAGATGCAGTAATGGCCACCAACTTGGATGGCTTTAAAAGAAGATTAGACAAATTCATGGAGGACAGGGCTATCAATGGCTACTAGCCATGATGGCTGTGCTCTGCCACCCTAGTCAGAGGCAGCATGCTTCTGAAAACCAGTTGCCGGAAGCCTCAGGAGGGGAGAGTGTTCTTGCACTGGGGTCCTGCTTGCGGGCTTCCCCCAGGCACCTGTTTGGCCACTGTGAGAACAGGATGCTGGACTAGATGGGCCACTGGCCTGATCCAGCAGGCTCTTCTTATGTTCTTATGTTCTTAAAATTGCAGAAACAATAGAGTAGCATTTAGCTTTGTGAGGGCCCTGATCTGACTCAGTGGGGCTTTTTCACATTGCATTTTGACTTTATAGGGGGCATAAGAAGAGTGCTGATGGATTGAAGCAAAAGCCTATGTAGTCCAGCATCCAGTTTTCACAGTGGCCAACCAGATGACTATGAAAACATCACAGACAGGATCTGAGTATAATATCACTCAGACTCCCAAATCACCTTGATTCACCTCATTATTCAGTCCCCACACAGAACTAATGTACATCGCTACAAAATGCTATTGCATGCCAGCTAACAAATATTGCCAACTGCTATATATACGAGTCTATTGCATATAAATTATAAAAAACAAAGAATATCTAATGAAGTCAACATCAGACCTCACAGAGAACTCCTGTGAGCAAATTTATTTTTGGTTGAAGGAAATGGGCTAGTCCTTTTCTTTATTCATCAAACAGAAGTCTTTTTCTTTCAACATTTCACAGAGACTATGTGCTTGGGAGTTCATCACAACCATTTTTTTTTCAAACCTAGTAACTCCCAAAAGCGTAACCTGATACCTTGCTGTACACCCTTCAACCACAAAATAAACTTGTTGTTCCATGAAGCAATTAGGCACATACCCTTCAACATATCCTTAAAATAAACAGCATAAGCACATATGAAAACACCAGCCATTCAGTGTTGCAATTTGTGGGCTCCAAGAATGACAGATTGTTTGTAATAATGGTTACTTACATACAAAGAGAGTTGGGATATTGATCAAAATATGCAGAGTCAAAGGAATAGTTCCATAATTAAAGATGAAAGACATTTGTTTTCCATCCTAAACTAATTTTAAGCAACAATCCTGTTGCAACATTTGCTGGAGGAAAAAGATATCCCACTAGTCCCCTCTTTGAGGACTGATTTGGCTTCCCAGAACAAGGAGAATGTCATAGCATGCTGAGAACAGAGGCTGGCTGTGATTCTGAACTAAGTATTGCTATGGAAGTTCTCCACTCTATCAGGATTAATTTCTTTTAAGGTACAAACCCACTTATCTGGGATGAAGCCTTGTTGAACTCAATGGGATTTACTTTGGAATAGACATGTATGGGATTGCATGGTTTACCTACCAAGGGTAAGTTTTGTGCTTAACCCAAGCCTTAGTCATACTCCCACCATCTCCCTGATACCATTGGCCCCTGATAGCCAGGGGCATCATTTCAGATTTGAGAGCAAGGAGGGCAAAGATTCAGGGAAGTTCTTGGATATGTTCGAGATTAAACTGAGAAGGCAGAGTGCTGTTTTTAAAACAGCACAATGTTCTTGCTTTTTATATGCCATAATAAGTATTGCAATGTTATTAACATGGGTTAACATTGCAGCGGGGGGAGGCAAAGCAGAGGGATTTGTGCCCTTGATAGGCATGGCTAGTAAATAGACCCATTCTTCATGGTTTATAAGTTACAACAAAATAGAACTCATGAGTTGGCCAGTATTCAAGTGTCCCTCAGAAATAATCTCATGCAATCTTTAATTGATTAAGTGGGTTTTGATACTGCATAAAAGGCATCCCTGTTGACAGCTCTCCATAGCTGATAGCAATCATTGCCTCTTCACCAATTTTTTAGTTTCACTCTCTCCACCTCTCTTTCCTTCTTCCTCCCCTCCCCCTCTCTCCAAAGATTTTGGCTTCCTCCTACCTTCATTCACTGAGGAGCTGACCTGAGAAGAGTCCTGCCAATGTACATGCCTTTTCTTTCTTTCTTTCTTTCTTTCTTTCTTTCTTTCTTTCTTTCTTTCTTTCTTTCTTTCTTTCTTTCTTTCTTTCTTTCTTTCTTTCTTTCTTTCTTTCCACTCCAAAACCAAGATCAGTTGGTGGTATTATGAGTTTTGTAGTTCATAGTTTGAAAATAGGAAACTTGGTGACTTGTAATGTTTGCATTCTATGACCCAAGATGTATTCTCCACTTTGGTGTTGGGTGAGTCCCATCCTCCCGCCACTGATTTGACTCATAATTGGTCTTGGAAGAAGCTGAGTTATTATCAGCATTTCAGAAGATGTTAGTGCTGTGGATCTCCCTGCTCCAAAACCCCAATTTGTTGAATACATGACCTTGTGTAAAGAAAGCAGGAAGGTTACAAGGAACCTTAATATGGTACAGTCTTAAATCCCTATCTAGGGCTAGGTACACACACCATTTTATTCTACCATCAATGAAGACTGGGTTCTTGTTTTTTTCCACCTAGACAACACACAGTTCAAACCCACTGCATTTATTTTTGCCTTGAAAAGCATTTCTTGACAAACTGATTTCATTCTGAAAATTAAAGCTCATTGTAGATTGATTCTGCATTACCCCAAAGTGTGTCCAGTTGAAAACAGATGTAGGGAGTCCCAACAATGGGAAAGAGGTGTATCAACACTTGTCCAATGATGTTGTGGATGGGTGTATACCAAGATTGCAAAGGAAGGGTTTTCAAATGTGTAATCTAACCAAGGGGAGGGTTTTTAAACACATATCAGGTAACCACACCCACCCATCTAGACAACAGGATCTACAATCAATCTAGATTGAAATTAGCATGTTGAGAGTGAGCTTGAATGACTCTGTACTGAGAAAAACTACATTTTTGTGCTATGACTGTGTACATAGCCCAGATATCTTGATTCAATCTAGATTCTGTTAAAATAGATGTAGATAAATTATGTGTGTATACATTTGGATAACCAGTATGTCTGGTTAAATAACAGTAACTTCTTGAAGTTACGGAGTTTAATGGGAATGGATAGGAGAGAAACACAAACAATTCAGCTGTGATTGTTTAATATCAATTATTCCCACTTGTGTTAACATCACTCCAAGACTTTCAACAAAGGTAGCCTGTTGCCTCAAGGTCTTTAATCTATTGTTGAACATTCTGTTTGAAGGCATTCACATTGCTGAGTTGTCAGCCATTTTTGTCTTAGTGAGTTGACAAAGAGCTCTTTATTTTCCTGCTTTTGTTTCACCAGGTTGTTTTAATCACAATTTGGATGTATTGTTTTCAGATGACTTTATCTTTGCACATTGCTTTGAACAACTGAATTGTTTGGGCTGGGGGAATGACTCATTTTAAATGAAACTAGGGTTGCCAGGTCAGAAGCATCCCAAACCCTGAGATTTCAGGGGCAGGCCCTAGTGATGTCATGGGGGTGGGCCCTAGTAATGTCTTAGTAGGTGGTCCTAGTTATGTCATAGGGGGTGGCCCTAGTGATGTCATTAAGCATGACACATTAAGCATCAACCACAGTTGCTTGAAGCATACCACTCAAACAAAAAAAATTCTCTGATTGGAAATTAAGATAGAAATCTTAGCTAAATCTTAGCTGCCCTGGGCTCCTGCTGGGAGGAAGGGTGGGATATAAATCAAATAATAAATAAATAAATAATGAGGGTGTTTCTATGTCAAGCATAAGTGAAGGGATCATTCCTTCTCACCTGCTTAGACAGCTTGAGTAAGGAACATTTAATCTAGCCTACTTGTTTCTGGCAAGAAGGTTTAAGTGCCCTCAGGCCAGGCCAGTAACCAGAAAGCCATTGTAGGAAGAAGGGAACCTAATGTTGTGCAGATGTTAGATGGTAGTACTCAGGAGTAAAGATAGATGCCCCTGAAGGCTGCAATTCTAAACACACTTACTAAGGGACTAAGCCCCATATAACTCAATAGGATTTACTTCTGAGTAGATATGGTTAGGATTGTGCTGTTGGTAAGCCTTGACTAGGGATTCTATGCAACGATATCCATATCAAAACAGGGTTGATAACTCCCTGCCTGGAATGCCCTACCTGCCTTCTAACATTGCTGTTCCAAATGTCTTTATAGACTTGACCTTCACTGCAGAGAGAGGTTTGAGAAATGAGTAAGAGTTAAGAGGATTCTCTACTCTTTCCTGCCTACTCTGTGGGCTGCTATAAACTCACATTGACAGCCAACCTAATTCCAGTGAGTAATAACTGACAAAAAGAAAACACACATGGTTTGGTCTACATTCACAGGCTGCAGCTTTGCAATAACAGCACTTGAAGCCACACTTCCCAGTATGTGAATTCTCTTTGACCACTATTGGGCAAGAAACAAACCATAATGCAAATAACAAGACACATCATCAGTGGGTTTAAGGGGGTTGAGTGGAGTGTATGGAACCACTGTTGTTGCTTCTATGGATGTAAGGGAGTAAGGTCAGAGGTAACTGAAATGCAAATAGAAAAAGAAAAAGAAATGACAGTGATGATTTCCTAAATGTAATACCATACCAACCACAACAAGATTCCTATGAGTAAGACAGAAAACTCAACATCCCACAACCAGTCAGGGTTCCTAAGCAAAACTAAAAAAAATCCTGGCAGCCAGTCAGCCAAGGTCACAGAAATCTCCATGCAGCACAACCTGACCCGGGGGCTGCAGTTAGTGCAGAAAGCTGTGGCATGATTGCTGACATGAGTGAGACCCTATCAGCACATAGCACCTGTGCACTGAAATCTGCACTGGTTGCTGATTTGCTACCAGGCCAAGTGCAAGGTGTGCTTTCTATGTTATGGGTTCCACATAGTACTTGTTCTGTTCTTGTAAGAAATCAGTCCTTTAGGGTAGCAGTACCTACACTTTGGAACTCCCTGCCTATTTACATTAGGCAGGAACCTTCAGTGTATTCATTTCGGCACCTGCTAAAAACATTTTTGTTTAGGAAAGCCTACTGAAGTATGTAGAAGCAATTATGTTTTTTTATATCTGTTTTTAACTACTTGTTGGTTTTATTATTTTGAATGTTTTTAAATACCTATCTAACTATCTTTGCCAATAATTGTATTGTTTTAATTCTATAAACCATTTTGAGAATTTTTACAATAAAGCAGTATATAAATGTTGTAAATAAAATAAATAAATTTCAGAGTCACTGTGGCCCTTGTGTCTCTTTCCTCTTTTGTACCGAGTCAGGCCATTTGGTCCCATCTAGCTCAGTACTGATGACATGGACTAGCATTGGCTCTCCAGGATTCCAGGCAAGAGTCTCTTCCAGAGATTGAATTTTGGACTTTTGCATGCCAGTGGCGTCCCTAGGGTTGGTGTCACCTGGTGCGGCCCGCACCTGATGCACCGCCCTAGTGATGCCCCTGCTCCGGAGGTCACGCACAGCCCGCACCAGAGACCCACCAGTGGGGCCCACAGCAGCAGGACCTCCATTTGCTCAATGCCTCAAAGGAAAAAAGCTGTATGGCTTTTTTTGTTTGTTTTTGCTCAACGCAGCCTCAGCTCAGCGGTGCTTGCTCGACAGCACGTACAAGTACTCTCTCAGGTCATGCTCTGCCTTCGCTCCGCGGCACGCTCTGCCTCCATTGCTATCTCTGAAACTGGGCGGAGTGCCCGAAACAGAGTTTTATATCCTGGGCAGGATGGGAGACTGGGCTGCTGGTGACGAGAAGAAAGGGCGGGGCAAGGCGAGAACAACACTCGCCCTGGAGACTTTTTACGCATGGGGAAAGAGCGGGTGAGAGCCAACAGCAAGGTGAGCAAGCCACAGCGCCATGCCTTCCACGTGTTAGTGCAGAGCAGGAGCAGGGCAGCTCTCCGCCTGTTAGCTTCCTGCTCTTCCCCCACCCCACACCTTCCACAGCTGCATGGGCTTCCTGCTCTTCCCCTGTGCCGCCTTCCACAGACGTGTTAGCATGGGCAGGGCAGCTCTCCGCCTGCCTGCCCCACTTCCCAGCAGTGCCGGGGGGGGCGGCAGCTCTGGGTGTCATCCCCATCTCGTGGTGTCACCCAGTGCGGCCCGCACCTGCCACACCTGCTGCACCGCCCTAGTGACGCCCCTGTTGCATGCAAAGTATGTGCCCTACCACTGAGCTCAGCCCTGTTTAAAAACATATCTTTTAAAATTGTTCTTTCCAATTCATTAATGAATGCACAGCATACTAGGGCAGATCCACACCATGCATTTAAAGCACATTCATCACACATTTGAAGCACATGAATTCCACTACAGAATCCTGGGAACTATAGATTAAAGGTGGTGGGAACTATAACTGTGAGGGGGAAACTACACTTCCCAGGATTCTATAGGGGAAATCATGTGCTTTAAATGCGCGTTGGATGTGCTTTAAATTATTATTATTATTATTATTATTATTATTTATTAAATTTCTATACCGCCCCATAGCTGAAGCTCTCTGGGCGGTTCACAACATCAAAACATCAACATACAATTTAAAACCACACATTAAGCAATTTAAAACAAACCTATACTAAACTAAAATACTAAAATACTAAAAATACTAAAATGCTAAATGCTACAATACTGAATGCTAAAATGCTAAAATGCTAGAATGCCTGGGAGAAAAGGTAGGTCTTAACCTGGCGCCGAAAAGACAACAATGTTGGCGCCAGGCATACCTCATCAGGGAGATTGTTCCACAATTCGGGGGCCACCACTGAGAAGGCCCTTTTTCTTGTTACCATCCTCCGGGCTTCCCTCTGAGTAGGCACCCGGAGAAGGGCTTTCGATGTTGAGCGCAGTGTACGGGTAGGTTCATATCGGGAGAGGTGTTCCATCAAGTATCGTGGTCCCAAGCCGTGTAAGGCTTTATAGGTTAAAACCAGCACCTTGAATCGAGCCCGGAAACATATAGGCAGCCAATGCAAGCGGGCCAGAACCGGTGTTATATGTTCGGACCGCCTGGTCTGCGTTAACAATCTGGCCACTGCATTTTGCACAAGCTGCAGTTTCCGAACCGTCTTCAAAGGCAGCCCCACGTAGAGCGCATTGCAGTAATCAAGTCTAGAGGTTACCAGAGCGTGGACAACTGAAGCAAGGTCATCCCTGTCCAGATAGGGGCGTAGCTGGGCCACCAACCGAAGTTGGTAGAAAGCACTCCGTGCCACCGAGGCTACTTGAGCCTCAAGTGACAGGGAAGGTTCTAAAAGTACTCCCAAGCTACAAACCTGTTCCTTCAGGAGGAGTGCAACCCCATCCAGGACAGGTTGAACATCTACCATCTGGTCAGAAGAACCACCCACTAACAGCATCTCAGTCTTGTCTGGACTGAGCCTCAGTTTGTTAGCTCTCATCCAGTCCATTGTCGCAGCCAGGCATCGGTTCAGCACATTGACAGCCTCACCTGAAGAAGATGAAAAGGAGAAGTAGAGCTGCGTGTCATCAACGCACTCCAAAACTCCTGATGACTGCACCCAGTTATGTGGAACTGCATTATTTCATAAAATTTGCCCGCATATAAATCATTTTAATTAAATTTTAAAATGGAAAAAAGCTACATTGTGTACTGGGTGAGTATGCACCATTTCTCAGCCTAATCTGTCCCTCAGGGTGAAAACAACAGAGGGGGACCATAACCAACCCAAGGTAGAAAGGCACAAAATGTAGAGGAAATAATCATTTATAAATAATAACTTACAACCAACACTGTTATCTTTTTGGTGCCAGGTCAAGACTTTTCCTCTTCTTCCAGGCATTTTAACATGTGTTTTTAAATTGCTTTTTTAAAAAATGTGCTTTTAAATTTGTATATTTGTTTTTAATGTTTTTAATTGTTGTAAACCGCCCAGACAGCTTCAGCTATGGGGCAGTATACAAATGCAATAAATAAATAAACCATAGTGTGAAATCAGATACATATGAAGACATAGTATGAAGAAATATTTATGTAAGCATGACTGTCAAAGACGTTTATTATTTACACAACCTGTAAAGATATTTATAGTGCAATCCTATGCATGCTTACTTAGAAGCAAGTCCCAGTGTATTCAATGGGGCTTACTCAGACAGGGAAGCATGCACAGGACTGCAATTCAGTGATAAGGAACTTCACTCAAAATTCAGAATCATGCCACTTTAAGCTGTTTTGCAACTGTTTTACACTTGTTTTATGGTTATTGGATTTTAAATGGCTTTATTTCTTGTTGTGACCTGCCTTGGTTTCCAACCCTACCTCACAGGGCTGTTGGAAATATTCCATATGCACACACTGGAGATGTAAAAATACATACACCCCATATAATAGCTCATTGTCAAAACCAGTTGGCCATTGCAGAACATATTTTTTTAAAAAAAATAAGCTTTAGTTTCCTGCCAAATAAAAACAGTGAGACCTAAGCCCTGACTAACTGCTTTTTTTAAAAAAAGGATTGGAGATAGAGAGATTTACAAAGCAATCCTTTTCTCTGTTCACTTAAAAGTCCCATTGATTTTCAGCACAATCCTAACCATGTCTACTCAAAGTAAGTCCTACTGAATTCAATGGGGTTAATTCCCTTGTATGTGGAATTAGCATTCTGAATTCAATGGGGTTAATTCCCTTGTATGTGGAATTAGCATTGTAGCTTTACTCCCAGAAAAAAATTCATATTGGGAAGGTTTTCAAAACGGGTTATGAATACGACAAATAAGCTGCCCTCTCCAACCATCCAGTAAAATTTAAACTTGTTTGACTCCTTAATTAGAAAAGTATAACACTGCAGCATGTATACTTTTTAAAACTTCTGTTCAAAAATTATTTGAAAGATATAAAGTATAATATACCATTTTTTGCAAGTCATTAAGAAAACCCTGCATGTACACTTTTATGCCTACCAAGATCCTGCTGTGATCTTCTGTTGTAGTGCAATCCTATGCATGTTTACTCAGAAGCAAGTCCCAATCCTGTACAGAGAAAGTACGGAAAGCTATATATTTACTGAATTTCTGATGTGAGACAAGCAGGAAAAGGAAACTGTTGTCAGAACCTGAAATGAGGTTTAGCTATTGCTATTGTCAGTCACAACCCTGACTTCACTTATTGGCTAAAAAACTGAAAGGGCAGGGATTAGAGCAGCAGGTACTAACAGAATTTGTGGGACAGCGGCTGACATTTTGGTTATATATCTTTTGAACAAGACCACCCAGAAACTTAATTTTTTAAAAATGAAAGATAAGAGTCCGGAGATTAAGGTGAGTCACCCAGAGACCCGGAGAGGACTCCCCAAAACTGGAATCCCTGGGTGAAACCTGGACACCTGGCAATGATAAAGAATGTATGGCTGAACTAGGAGGATTTGAACTCAACTCTCCCTCATCCAATGCCAGCTGACTCAGATCACTTAACAATCTCTGACTCATCCTTTGAACATGTAAAGAAAGAAGAGGTTGAAGTGAGTTCAGGCAGGGGTTGTTAAAGCAGGATAACCTACTAAGTAAACAGTCCACCTGTTATTTCAGTGGCTGTCCTGGATTTCAGCAAAGAATCTTCCTTTCTAGATACCTCAGGATAGGCCATCACGCCACACTAAACCAAGTTTCAGGAAGGAAAAGAGCAACAAGGGTCCCTCTATAGATCTTTGCAACCAACAATGCAGCTTGTTGTATAAGACAACCTACTGTTTTGTTTGCATGCCTTTTACTTAATGTATTATGTATGGTGTAGTAGTTAAGGTGCTGGACTACGACCTGGGAGACCAGGGTTCGAATCCCCACATAGCCACGAAGCTCACTGGGTGACCTTGGGCCAGTCACTGCCTTTCAACCTCATGAAAACCCTAGTCATAGGGTCGCCATAGGCAGCACATTTACATTTTATTATGTATGCCAGCCCAGTCATGGTAGTGCTGTCAGAACTGCCTCAGTGAAACCTCTTTCAGTCTTATTATCCAGCATAATTCATAGTTGCTGAAGTTTATAACTCAGCAGTAAAAATCTCCTTCAGGCTAAATCTTGGCATATTAAGTATCAACACTGAGATAATTGGTTATCTTTAAACACCTTGGGGGGGGAAGCATTTGGAAGTTGCCAAAGGGCTATCATGTCCAAACGCCTACACTTTCCTGGGTGGTTCTCATTTATTTGTTTTTCTCCTCCCCATGCTTTTTCTTTCCCCCCCTTTCCCTTTTTGTTTTCCTTCCTTTTCACCCTATCTTTATCCTAAAATGGAAAGCCCAGTTCTAAGTCAGTGTATGCAGTTAATGCCTGACCATATTCACCATATTCAGAGCCAAGTGGGGAGACTTGAGGGGGCCCCAATTAGTGTAGTGATGGATAGAGGGAGATATGGCGTTGTGAGGAGGACTTGCCAGGTAAGGGGAACGCGGCCCAGGCAGTTAATGGCTGTGCCTTGTTCCGGTCCTCCACACACCCGCAGGTTTGTTGGTTGCCCTATCAGCCCCCTCTCAGGCCTCCGGATGGTGCTCCTAAATGCCAGATCGGTGCATAATAAGATCTCCCTCATTCACAATTTAATTGTGGATGAGGCAGCTGATCTGGCATGTATAACCGAGACCTGGGTGGGTGAGCAGGGAGGAGTCAGTCTCTCCCAGCTATGTCCACCAGGGTACCTGGTCCAGCATCAGGGTAGACCTGAGGGTTGGGGAGGGGGGTTGCTGTGGTCTATAGGAGCTCCATCTCCCTCTGCAAGCACCCTGTCCATGTGACTACTGGCCTGGAGTGTTTGCACCTTATGTTGGGTCAACGGGACAGACTGGGGATTCTGTTGGTGTACCTCCCACCCCGCTGCCCAACAGACTCCCTAGCTGAGCTGACGAAGGTGGTCTCGGGTGTACTGTTGAGATCCCCCAGACTGTTGGTTCTAGGGGATGTCAACATTCATGCCAAGGCTGCCTTATCTGGGGCGGCTCAGGATTTCATGTTCTCCATGACAACCATGGGACTGCCCCAATACACCATTGGCCCAACACATGTAGCAGGGCATACTCTAGATCTGGTTTTTGCAACTGGACATGGAGTTGGTGATCTGAATGTGGGGGGGCCTTACATCAGTCCCTCTGTCATGGACAGATCACTGCTTGCTGAAGTTAGACTCACAGCAGCTTTTCCCCTCTGCAAGGGTGGGGGACCTATTAAGTTGCCCCCCCCCAGAGACTAATGGATCCAGATGGTTTCCAAAGGGCTCTGGGGAGTTTTCTGGCTGATAGGGCTGGTGCTCCTGTCGAAACTCTGGTTGAACTGTGGAATACAGAAATGACCCGGGTGGTTGACATGATTGCTCCTGAGTGCCCTCTCCTATGTAGAGCTCATATGGCTCCATGGTATACCCCAGAGCTGAGAGCGATGAAACAATATCAGAGACGGCTTGAGTGCAGATGGAGACGAACTCTTGGTGGATGCAATTATACACTGGTAAGTGCCTATGGTAAGCTGTATTTAGGGGCAGTAAGGGCGGCAATAAAACAATATTTTGCTGCCACTATCAAATCACCACTCTGCCGCTCAGCGGAGCTCTTCAGAATTGTCTGGGGGCTATTACACTCTGGACCCAGGGACATGGTAGAACCATCTGAGGCCCGCTGTAATGAATTTGCTAGGCACTTCCAGAATAAAATCTTTAGCATCCGCCAGGACTTAGACTCCACTGTTATAGCAGATGAATCAAGCGAGGTATCCAGAGCACAGCCTTGTCCCAATTTCTTGGATGAGTTTCAGCTGGTATAGCTTGAGGACGTTGACAAGGTGCTTGGACAGGTTCGTGCAACCACTTCTGTGCTGGATCCTTGCCCTTCTTGGCTAATAAAAGCTAGCAGGGATGGAACAGCCAGCTGGGCCAGGGAAGTGATTAATGCCTCTCTGCGAGAGGGGGTGGTCCCTGGCTGCCTGAAAGAGGCAGTAGTGAGACCACTCTTGAAGAGACCCTCCCTGGACCCAGAAAATCTTAATAACTATAGGCTGGTAGCAAATGTTCCATTCCTGGGCAAGGTCCTTGAACGAGTGGTGGCAGGCCAGCTCCAGATACTCTTGGATGAGACCGATTATCTGGATCCATTTCAGTCGGGTTTCAGGCCTGGTTTTGGCACAGAAACAGCCTTGGTCGCCCTGTATGATGACCTTTGTTGGGAGAGAGACAGGGGGAGTGTGACTCTGCTGATTTTCCTTGATCTCTCAGCGGCTTTCGATACCATCGACCATGGTATTCTTCTGGGGAGACTGGCTGAGTTGGGACTGGGAGGGACTGCATTGCAGTGGTTCCGCTCCTACTTGGCAGGTCGCCTCCAGAAGGTGGTGCTTGGGGAACATTGCTCGGCACCCTGGACTCTCCAGTATGGGGTTCTGCAGGGGTCAGTTCTGTCCCCCATGCTGTTCAACATCTACATGAAACAGTTGGGTGCGGTCATCCGGAGCTTTGGAGTGCATTGCCATCAGTATTTCTCCTTTTCATCTTCTTCAGGTGAGGCTGTCAATGTGCTGAACTGGTGCCTGGCTGCGACAATGGACTGGATTAGGGCTAATAAACTGAGGCTCAATCCAGACAAGACTGAGATGCTGCTAGTGGGTGGTTCTTCTGATCAGATGTGATACGATTGTATTACAGTCATGGACCAGACATCGATACAATAAGGTGAAGAGTAGACATTGATACAATAAGGCAAACATCATTAATCAGTCATTCGTTAAAATTCAGCTTTTTAAAGTTTCCCTTTCCTCTTCTCCATTAAATCTTAAAAATTACACTTGGTGTTTCAGCAAGAATACAGAATTGTAGTCTGGCTAAAACCAACCTCCTCAAGAGGTAGAGCAGTTTCTCTAAAATAATATAGAGAGCATGCAACACGAACAGCAGTTCAAAAAAAAAGAAGAAAAAAGGAGACAGTCTTAAATGGAAACGGGGGATGTCCAGGACTTTCTGGAACGAATGGCGGCAGCACAAAAACTGGCTACCTTAGCTGTTACAGAAGAAACCCGGTCAGACAAGAGATAATCCACAATAAACGTTTTGTCTCTAACAGGAATTCTTTGCAAGATTGGAGAGATTAGCGCAGCACGGAGATCATGATAGAAAGGGCAATAGAGTAAGACATGAGTAACTGACTCCACTGCACCATCACCACAAGGACATGCCCGGACGGCGTATTTAATTTTTTTAAATCGACCCTCCAGAAGCGCCGATGGTAATACGTTAAATTTGGCTAAGGTAAACGCCCTCCTAAGTTTGGGGGCAGTCAGATTAGACAAATAATGAGCTGGAGCAAAAAACCTTGTATTATACCGGAGGTCAAAAAGTGTTGTCACTCAGGTTAAATGGGTTTGTAATTCTGTATCATAAATTCGTTGCGAAATAAGAAATTTTGCTTTAGCAAAACCCAGTGCCAAAATCACAGGTAGAGAGAACCCTAGAGATAATATTTTAGTTAAAGACTTTTTCCAACTGGAAAAAAAGACATCAGTTAGCGTTAGTGGTGCCAACCCCACCGGCACAAACAGCAGTTTTAGCCATAAGTTAAATTTGAGTATCCAAATGCGAGCCTCCATTGAAATGAGACCAGCTTCTAGGCGTAAAACGGAATTAGGAACGCAAGATGGAGTGCCGAGGATCACTCTCAAAAATTTAGTCTGGACTATTTCAAATGGCATAAAGTTATTATAAGTGCCAATTTGGGCTCTGTATAATAGTTGAGCAATTACTTTGGCCACGAAAATCTGAATAGCAGAAGGAACGTGCTGTCCACCTTTGTTGTAATAAAAAAAAAGGAGCGCCTTAGCAGTTCTATGGGCGTTGGTAGTAGCATTATTTATTTGGGGGCACCAAGATCCTGAGGAATGGAATATCAACCCAAGATATGGGATGGTCAGTGATCTGCCAGCGGTGTTTTAATCTTCTCCTGGAAAAAAATGACTTTCGATTTGTCATAGTTAATTTCCAGGAGCTCATTTTTGCAGTAACTAGCAAGGGTGCTCAGTAATCGTCTCAAACCGACCTGGGTTCATAAAAGGAGGACAACATCATCAGCATATAAGAGGATGGATAAAGGCCTCTTGGACAGACTGGGATGGTGAGTTTCTATAGGTGACAAAATATTAACCAGGGAGTTGATATATAGATTGAACATAGGTGCCAAAATACATCCCTGTTTGATGCCTTTAAAAGTCGGAATGGCCTTAGATAAGTGGCCAGCTCTATTGCATCTAATTCGTAAATAGGTGGAATCATAAAGACAACGTATTAGAGCAAATAGACGTCTATCAATATTTGTGGACTCTAATTTTTCCCATAGTTTGTGTCTTGATATCGAGTCAAACGCTGATTTGAAGTCCATGAATGCAGTATAGAGGGCTCCTCCCGGGGGCATTGTATATTTTTCTATCAGGTGGCATAAAACAAGACCGTGATCGATCGTAGAGCGGCCAACTCTAAATCCTGCCTGCTCTTCTGCAAGAATGTTTTCTTGTTCCATCCAAGTTAGAAGTTTGTCATTTAAGTGGCTAGCATAAATTTTACTAATAATATTTAACAAACTAATTGGGCTGACCAGATGGTGGATGTCCAACCTGTCCTGGATGGGGTTGCACTCCCCCTGAAAGAGCTGGTTCATAGCTTGGGGGTTCTCCTAGAATCATCTCTGTCACTTGAGGCTCAGGTAGCCTCGGTGGCACGGAGTACCTTCTACCAACTTCGGTTGGTGGCCCAACTACGTCCCTATCTGGACAGGGATAACCTGGCTTTAGTTGTCCATGCTCTGGTAACCTCCAAATTAGATTACTGTGATGCACTCTACGTGGGGCTGCCTTTGAAGACGGTTCGGAAACTGCAGCTTGTGCAAAATTCAGCGGCCAGATTGGTAACAAGGACCAGACGGTCCGAACATATCAAACTGATTCTGGCCCGCTTGCACTGGCTGCCTGTATGTTTCCGACCTCGATTCAAGGTGCTGGTTTTGACCTATAAAGCCTTACATGGCTTGGGACCACAATGCTTGATGGAACGCCTCTCCTGATACAAACCCACCCGTACACTACATTCAAGATCAAAGGCCCTCCTCCGGGTGCCTACTCCAAAGGAAGCTCGGAGGATAGCAACAAGGGAGAGGGCCTTCTCAGTGGTGGCCCTCAAATCATGGAATGATGTTTCTGACGAGGTGCGCCTGGCGCCAACATTGTTATCTTCTCGGCACCAGGTCAAGACTTTCCTCTTCTCCCAGGCATTTTAGCATGTGTTTTATACTGTTTAAATTTTTAAATTGTGTTTTAAATTGTTTTTATAAGATCTGATTTAAATTGTATTTGTTTTAATGTTTTTAGTTACTGTAAACCGCCCAGAGAGCTTCGGCTATGGGGAGGTATACAAGTATAATAAAATAAATAAATAAAGGAAGGAAGGCAGGAAGGAAGGCAGGCAGGAAGGAAGTCTTGGATTTCTTGGAAGTGTAGCAATATTCCTGTCTATAAAAGCTCTAGTCCAACATGTTCTGTAGTTATATTAGGTACTTTACAGGGTTTCATGACTATCTGAGAATCTTCCAGCCTGTAGTCCAGTTACCTTTATAATGCCATGGTGAAGCAAGACATTGCTTATGTATAATACACTTTACAGAAGAGGAAACTGAGGGTCAGGGAGCCTATTTGCCCAAGAGCTTTCCCACGGAACAGTTTCATAAGGTGCTATGTAGTGAAATGAGAAATTGTAATCAGGTCTCCAGCATCCTACTTGGTCTTGCATACACTGGACCCTGATAGAGACTCAAAAAGTTACAAAAGAGCTGCTCAACCAATGAAAGGGAACAAGATGATGGGAACAAGATCAGACTGAGGCTCACCTTTAATTATATACAGCCCTTGTTGCCTTTCAACAATGTTTATTTTCAGAAGCCTAGTCATTTACTATTTTAACTAACACAAATTATCTCATGGCTCTCTATTGCCTGCCATTCTAGCTTAGCATCTAAGCATCATTGCACTGATCACAAGAAACATCCAACTTTTGTGTGATTGTGATGGAACTTTTCATAGCCACCAGGTAGAGTGGCCCCAAAGAGCTTCCCTTAACTTGACCTCTGTCATTTTGCATATTGGCTGTGTTACTACAATATGACATTACTGATTTGGAGGTAATGTTCAGGTGGCTATACTGAGAGAAACTGGTTGTGCTATTTTAGTGCATCTCCAGGCTCTATTGCATTTGGACACATGGGGTGCTGTCAGTGCATATTAGCACGTCACTGCTGTGTGGTCCACTTAATCAATCAAGCTTCCGCCTTAATAGGATGTCAGCCCAAAGATCATGACTGTCCCTTCACAAGTTCTGAAGCAGTAAGAACACAGAAGTCGACATCTTTTGTCTTTGTACTCCCTTGGCCTAGTTTCTTTTCTCAGCTTCTTCTGCTGAACAGTAGAAAGGAGAAGATGATGGGCAAAGGGGCTTACGGAGAAATGGGATGGGAAATCCAGAGGCTACATCCTCAATCATTGCTTTGAAGTCTTTAAAAGGGCAAAAGGGACCTCTGGGTTGACCACAGGCAAACTTCTACATGGTGCACATGGCATGGGGCTATCTGTAGGGAAAAGGACCTACTTTTACTACAGGATGTTTCCAGTTGCATACCTACGTTGCAGAACCTGGAGCACAGGAAGCTGTTGTCAGATTTTTCTTTTAGGGCTGAGCACCTGCCTTTATTTCAGAAGTAGTTATGTTTAGAGATTGATTAATAAGCCTGTATCATTTAATTCACATGAACTTCCTTATTATGTTTGATGGGGCTGTCAGAAGTAAGTGGATTATGGAAGTATGGATTTTATTTATTTATTTATTAGATTTATATCCCACCCTTCCTCCCAGTAGGAGCCCTACTTAGACACAAAAGGAGTAAAGGAACTGAGATCCAAATGGAAACCAAATAAATCATGAACTGACAGTACTGGAATGCAATTATGAATTCTCAGTACATTTTTTAAAATGTGGTGAGCCACTTTTTGTTAAGAGACAAAGTTTTCTCCTTCGTATAAGTCTTTCCCATTTTTTTTAGCTCTAACATCATTATGCATGCTTTTCTGATTCATATGCCTTAGTTCCAGGTGTCATGACTTATAATTTGTAGAGCTCAACTTCACAATTCACATTAGACAATTTAGAATTCATGTGTTTAATGACCTGAAAATAATTAAATTTCAATATTAAAGTAATTAGGAATTCAATGCTACAAAGCATATATTTACTATGTTACAACTCACTTAGATGTTGAAATAGTAAACTGCATAATTTAGCAGGAAGACAGGTAAAATAATCTCCTTATTTTGGTTGCCATAGTACAACTTGCCCATTATAGAACAGGCATATCTTTTGGAAAGCAACATTGGTGAACATATAACCTCCACATTCCACCCCAATCTGCAACTGATGACTTGCAGTCAGTTTTCTGACAGTGAAGATGATTTGTGGTGGCAACTGGATCCATGAATCCCCTCCCTCTCAGGTATCCATCATCTATTTGGAAACGAATAGGGATTCTAGTACACACTAGTAGAACATATATCCTTTTGCAGTGTGTGAGAATACTGGATTGGGACTTAGGTCACTGTCCTGCCTGAACCCACTGAAATCAGGCACGAATGTGGAGATGTGCTTTTCTTTAGTAGTTTTAATAGAAAGTTTTCATTTAGAGTGTTTCATGCATCAGCTTACAAGTTATACAGGATTCAGCATCACTGCTATGAATGACAAGGCATGACTACACTACACTAAGACATTGTTGCAAACACTAGAAACCTTAAGTAAGGATGGGCAGGCACCCAGAAACACAGAAAACAATGTGGTAAAATGGATAGTACAAACAAAAAGGGATTGCTAAGATATCCAAAAGGATCTCTCCAAACTAGATGATTGGGCATTACAATGGCTAATGTGGTTCAATGTTTTGTTGTTTTTATGTGCCCTCAAGTCGATTATACTTATGGTGACCCTATCAATAAGTGACGTCCAAGAGCATCTGTCATGAACCACCCTGTTCAGATCTTGTAAGTTCAGGTCTGTGGCTTCCTTTATGGAATCAATCCATCTCTTGTTTGATCTTCCTCTTTTTCTGCTTCCTTCTGTTTTTCCCAGCATTACTGTCTTTTCTAGTGAATCATGACTTCTCATGATGTGTCCAAAGTATGATAATCTGTTTCATCATTTTAGCTTCTAGTGATAGTTCTGCTTTAATTTGTTCTAACACCCAATTATTGACCTTTTTTTGAGGTCCGTGGTACATGTAAAGCTCTCCTCCAACACCACATTTTAAATGAGCTGATTTCCCCCCACTTTTTTCACTGTCCAACTTTCAGATCCATAGATAGAGATTGGGAATACCATGGTCTGAATGATTCTGACTTTAGTGTTCAGTGATACATCTTTGCATTTGAGGATCTTTTCTAGTTCTCTCATAGCTGCCCGCCCCAGTCCTAGCCTTCTTTTGATTTCTTGATTATTGTCTCCATTTTGGTTAATGACTGTGCCAAGGTATTGATAATCCTTGACAAGTTCAATGTCTTCATTGTCAACTTTAAAGTTACATAAATCTTCTGTTGTCATTACTTTAGTCTTTTTGACATTCAGCAGTTGTCCTGCTCAGCGGTGTCACTAGCAGGAGTGTGGGGGGGTGCGGACCTCTGGCGCGCACCCTCCCAGGGGCATGGACAGGGGTGGCTGGTCTCGCACGTGCACTCACCACACGCTCCAGGCTGATGCTGGAAGGCCCGTCCAGGCTTCACCACCAGCGAGCGGGCGCCTGCTTTCGGTGCGCACCGGACTGGGTGCCGGGGGGCCCTTAGTGAGCCCCCAAATCTTGTGTGTGTGCGAGGCCAGCCACCCTCATCCATGCCCCTGGGAGGGCACGTGCCAGAGGGGCACCCAGCCAGAGAAGCAGGCCTGGGAACGCCGACGTGCCTCACTCACCCCGCCGATGCTGCTCCCGGTCATGCCTGCCCGCGGCCCGCCTGCGTGCCTCCGAGGAGGAGTTGGCTGCTCTGACCAACCCAGAGCGCTTCTCGGCTCCTTTGCAGGGCAACAGCATGGGGCGGGGCGGCTCTGGGTGTCACCCCCCACACGGTGTCACCCGGGTGCGATCCGCACCCCCCGCACCCCGGTAGTGATGCCCCTGGTCCTGCTTTTGTGCTTTCCTCTTTAACTTTCATCAGCATTCATTTCAAATCATTACTGGTTTCTAGTAGTATGGTATCGTCTGCATATATTAAATTATTGATATTTCTCCCTCCAATTTTCACACCTCCTTCATCTTGGTCCAGTTCTGCTTTCCGTATGATATGTTCTGCATATAAATTATACAAATAGGGTGACAAAATGCACCCCTGTCTCACACCCTTTCCAATGTTGAACCAATAGGTTTCTCCATATTCTGTCCTTACAGTAGCCTGTGGTTCAATGTAGATAAATGTAACAGGATGCACATTGGGGCAAAGAATCCACATTTACTCTGAGACGAGGTTACTGGCAGCTACTGATCAGGAATGGGATCTTGGGATCTTGATGGATAGCTCAAAGAAAATGTTGACCCCCTGTGTAGTTTTTTTGGGGGGAATGCAAATTCCATTTTGGGAATTGGTTGGAAAGTAATTGAAAATAAACCTGCTAATATAGTGCAACCAAACGAGGAACACAGTTCTGGTCACTGCACCTCGAAAAGGATATTGTACAGCTGGAAGAGGTGCAGAAAAGAGCCATAAAATAGTTGGGGCTAGAGCAAGCAACTCAAAAGAAGAAAGGTTACATTTGGGACATGATTGAGGTGTAAAGAATTATGTATGGTGTGGAAATGTTTTCTTCCTTTCTCATAATACTAGACCCTGGGCTCATCCAGTGAAGCTGAATGGAAGGAGATTCAGGACAGACAAAATTAAATACTTCTTCACATATTGCATAGTTAAACTAAGGAATTCGCTGCCACAAGATATTCACATGAGAGCAAGTGATTCCAGAGATGCAATAGACCTAGATCATTTAGGACTTAAAGGAAAAGTTAGTACCTTGAATTGAGCCCAGAAAAAAAAGGGAAACCAATGAATCTGGTACAAAACTGGTGTCATCTTTCCAATTCTGTTGCACTGCACCTGACCACACAACTTAAATATTTAACCCTAGGCAATTTTGTTCAGATACATCTAACAATTTGGAAAACAAGATGTCATCACCATACTTGCTTCTTTGCAGGATAACTTTGAGTCAGAACAAGTCTGCATTCTCCCTGGAACATTTCACCATCTGGACTGTAGATATATGTTTGCAACCTGTTCCACAAAACATCTCCATCTTTCAAAAACATCTTTCCCAATCAAACATAATTGAATTACAGCTTCATTTAAGAGACAATTTTCTTCAGTGACCAATGAATAAAGTATTGTAAGCCTCTCTTGATTGTTCTGGGAAACACTGAAGGATGTCAGTTAGGCAATACACTGTTGAAGTGCAAATGCTGCACTTTGTTGCAGTAAGCCCCACGATTACTACTTCAGTAGGACAAGCAGGCAATCATACCACTGCATTTTTGAGCACATGTTTATTCTTAATGAGCACATATTTGCTACTGTCTCATTACTGATTTTTGTAAACCAGTCTGGGAGCCTTTTTGACTAAACAGCTGCAGCACGAGGGGACTGAAGAAGACCTGCCCTGGGAGTGAGTATCTGGCATCTGGGTGCTTGCTACTAGCTCCTTTGGGCTGCTGTCTGTCCAGACAGCTGAAGTCCCTGGTAAGTGCTGCAAGGACTGGGACCCCCTGCCTGGCCCTTGCTCCAGAGAGAGGCTGCAGTTAATCACGCAGCCTCTTGCAACAGCTGCTGGCTGGGCCAGAAAGCATAAAAGCCCAGCTGCCCTTGGGGAGCCCCTTAGGGAGTCCCGAGGGTGAGCGTGCTACCCCCCTTCGATTACTTTTCCTTGTTTTTTTAATGTGTTCTCTGTTAAACCAGTCTAGAGGAGATTGGTGGTGGGGAGGGCGTGTGGTGCATCTGTAGTTCCTGCACAGGGTGGGAGCCTGTGCAGTGAACTGAATGATAGGAGAAAGTCACCAGATGCCTTCAGAGTGAGAGTCTGTAACTGGCAGAAGGCTGGCCCTCCCTGGGTGTGAGACAGGAGGGGGAGTAGATGGGCCCTGTGTGAAAAAGTTTGAATGGGTGTGACTGTTCCCAATCCTCGCAGAGGCCTACTGGGATATTTTGCTCTGGCAGACTTTGTTGGTGGGCTTGTGATGGGCCCATATTAGGTGTTAAGGAGTAGGGTTGCCAGGTTCTTGGCCTGAGACTGATCCTGTATCTTCAGGAGAAGAGAAAGTCAGCCAAGTGCAGGTGTTCTTGCAATGTTGTAATGAGAAAAACCACAAGGTGGAATTCTTTCTTCCCCCTGCACAACTTTTAAAGATACAGAAGACCTCTTGGTTGCCAGGCCCAGCCTCCAAGAGGTCTTCTGTATCTTTAAAAGTTGTGCAGGGGGAAGAAAGAATTCCACCTTGTGGTTTTTCTCATTACAACATTGCAAGAACACCTACACTTGGCTGACTCTCTCTTCTCCTAAAAATACAGGATCAGTCTCAGGCCAAGAACCTGGAAACCCTATAAAATTAGGAGTCTTAGTACGGAGGAACATGGGTGCTGCCACCCCAATTTCAGTGATTATGGGCAGAGGGAAATATAGCCATGGGGAGGTGGTGAATTACCCGAGAAGGCGAAGGCAAGGCTATCTGTGCCTTGTTCCTTGCTGCTACTCCTCTCATGGTTTGGTTCCTCGTTGCTCATCTGCTGTGCCCACTGGCCTGTGTGTGTTGTTGTTTAACGCCAGATCGGTACATAATAAGACCACTCTCATCCATGACTTGATTGTGGATGAAAGTGCCAATTTGGTGTGTATTACCGAGACCTGGGTGGGTGAGCTTGGAGGGGTTGATCTGACCCAGCTTTGCCCACCTGGATACTCGCTGCAGCACCAGCACAGACAGCAGGGACGGGGGGGGGGAGAAGTTGCTGTGGTCTACAGAATTTCCATCTCTGTCACCAGGAAACCACTCTGTCTTGGAGCTGGCTGTGAGGGCCTGCACCTGGTGTTGGGCAGAGAAGACAATAAACTAGGGTTGCTGCTGGTGTACCATCCACCCTGCTGCCTGGAAGCTTCTCTAACCGAGCTGGTGGAGGTAATCTCTGCTGTGGCATTGGAGGAGCCCAGAACGATAATGCTGGGTGATTTCAATGTCCATGTCAGATCCGGAGTTCATGGCCTCCATGATGACCATGGGGCTGTCTCAAGTTGTTACTGGCCCAACACATAGGGCAGGGAACACCCTCGACTTGGTTTTTGCTCCAGATGGAGGAAGTGGTGGTCTGGAGATAGTGGGGGTGGATGTCACCCCATTGTCATGGTCAGATCACTTCCTGGTGAAGTTTAGACTTATGGCTCTGATCCTTCCCTGCAGGGATGGTGGATAGATTAAGATGGTCCACCACCGGAGCCTAATGGAATCCACTAGATTCCTTCATGCCCTGGGGGAGTTCCCAGTAGATAGAGCAGGTGATCCTGTTAAAGCCCTTGTCACACTGTGGAACAATGAGGCGCGTCGGGCTGTCAACATGGTTGCCCCCAAGTGCCGTTGTGATGTTCCTATATTAATGTATATATGGTAAGTGTTGTTGTTTAGAAGATACATGGTAAGTGGAGTGAAAGAGGGGGAGTGAATGGGCAGTAGAATGCGAGATGATTGGCTGAGTGTTTAGAATGGCTGAACGTATAAAAAGAAGAGTGAGAGTGGAATCTGGGTGGGAGAAGAGAACTGAGTGGGTTGCTTGGTGGGGTTTAGAGAGTTGTTTGCCAGGAGGGAGGTGGAGTTTGGATTAGTATTGAGTAAAACCATATGCTTATGTGCCTTAAGAAGAAATCTTGTTAATCTTGTTAGCTTTGTTATCTGTAATAAATACTTAATTTGGTTTACCAAAGGCCTGATCCTTGGCTGGGGTTTCACAGACCAGAAGGGAGGGTAAGGTAATGACCAAGGCTGAAGGGGAACTGTAACAAATGGTGGCAGCGGTGAAGAGAATAACAATACCAGTATTCAGAGTCTCTGGGAATACTAGTATTGGGACGTTACTGGTGGTTGCCTAGCAGGGGGATCTGTTGAGATCTGTGCTAGAGCGGGGAGAGAAACCATAAGAGAGAGCGGTCCGGACTGGTGGAGTCCCTGGTGGTGCCTAGTGACAGGCAGTAACCACGAGCAGGTAGGAACCTGACAGGGAGAGCCAGGGAAGGGCGTCACAGCCGTCTCCGGCACTGTGGAGCCCGGCTTGTACCTTGGTATACCAGTGAGCTAAGGGCAATGAAACAGGCTGGATGATGGCTAGAGTGCAAGTGGCGAAAGACGTGCTGTGAGGCTGATCGGGCATGAGTAAAACATCATAACAGTGCCTACTGTGTGGCGGTGAGGGTGGTGAAGAAGGCCCACTTCTCTGCCTCCATCGCATCCTCAAGTAGCCGTCTGGTGGAGCTTTTCCGTATTGTCAGGGGTCTGTTGACATCAGCTCCAGGAAATGGAGTCTTAGACCCTTCGGATGCCCACTGTGAATTGTTTGTAAGGCACCTTGAGGGTAAAGTTGCTCACCTCCGTAGCAGTCTTGATGCCCTATCCACATCTACTGTAGTCCCCAATGAGGTGTCAAGTGCAACGTCTGCTGCAACTTCTTGGGAACTCTTTCAGTTGATGCGGCCTGATGACATGGACAAGGTGCTTGCGATGATGTGGCCAGCAACGTGTCCTCTCGACCCTTGCCCTTCTTGGCTTATTAAAGCTTGCCGAGGGGTCTGGCCGAGTGGATCCAGAGTGTGGTCAATGCATCATTGCGAGAGGGAGTGGTTCCAGCCACCTTGAAAGAGGCAGTGATTTGACCACTCCTGAAAAAGCCCACCCTGGACCCATTGGTTTGTGACAACTACCAACTGGTTGCAAATACCCCCTTCTTAGGGAAGGTGATTGAGAGAGTTGTGGCTCAGCAGTTGCAAGTACTCTTGGATGAACAGATTATCTTGACCCATCCCAGTCTGGGTTCAGGCCTGGTTATGGGACTGAATCGGCCTGGGTCACCCTGATGGATGACCTTTATCAGGAGAAGGACATGGGGAGTGCAACCCTGTTGTTCTTACTTGATCTCTCAGTGGCTTTTGATACCATTAACCATGGTATCCTTCTGGGCCGACTTGGTGAGCTAGGTGTTGGAGGCACTGTTTTACAGTGGTTCCGATCCTATCTCCAGGGTTATTCTCAGAGAATAGCATTGGGTGACTATCTTTCGGCCCCCTGGCAGCTGTGCTGTGGGGTGCCGCAGGGTACCATCTTGTCCCCCATACTGTTTAACATCTATATGAAGCCCTTGGGATCAGTCATCAGGAGCTTTGGGGCGAGGTATCAGCAGTATGCTGATGATACCCAGCTCTATTTCTCCATAACATCTGGATCGGAAGAGGCTGTGCAAGCCCTGGACCGCTGCCTGGACTCGGTGGTGGGCTGGATGAGGGCCAATAAACTGAATCCTAGGAAGACGGAGGCACTGTGGGTTAGTGGTTCCTGAGTTCGGATAATTGGTCAGTTACCTGCTTTGGATGGGGTTGTACTCCCTCTGAAAGAGCAGATCCGTAGCTTGGGGGTGCTCCTGGATCCATCTTTGTCGCTAGAGGCCCAGATGACCTCAGTGGCTATGAGTGCCTTTTACCAGTTTTGGCTGGTGAGACAGCTGCGGCTGTTTCTGGACCTGGATAGCCTGACCACTGTTGTCCACGCACTGGTAATCTGTAGGCTGGATTACTGTAATGCACTCTATGTGGGGCTGCCCTTGAGGTTGGTCTGAAAGCTGCAGCTGGTGCAAAATGCGGCAGCGAGACTGCTCACTGGAGCAGGGTATCGCCAACATGGCACCCCGCTGCTGAAAGAATTGCACTGGCTACCCATTGGCTACCGGGCCAAGGTCAAGGTTCTAGTTTTGGTGTACAAAGCCCTATACAGCTCAGGACCAGGATATCTGAAAGACTGTCTTACCCCTTATATACCCAGACAATCACTGCACTCTGTAGGTGAGGGCCTCCTGCAGATACCATCTTATCAGGAGGTTCATTCTGCACAATATAGGAAACAGACCTTTAGTGTGGCAGCACCTATGCTGTAGAATTCCCTCCCTTTGAATATCAGGCAGGCACCATCTCTGCTATCTTTTTGGCACCTTTTAAAGACTTTCCTCTTTCAACAAGCCTTTCAAGTTGAGACCTATCCCAGTCTGCATCTGTGTCAAAATTGGTTAATATGTTTTTGTTTTTAACCCTTTTTAAGGTTGTTTTTTTTAAATGTTTTAATGCTGTTTTGTTTTAATGTATTTTAAGATCTGTTTTTATGATGTTTTAAAGTGTTTTAGTGCTCTGCTTACCACCCTGGGCTCCTGCGGGGAGGTAGGGCAGAATATAAATTAAATTAATTAATTAAATAAATAAAGAGCAGGATAAGAATGCTTTACAAATACACTCACTCACTCGGGATGTTCTTATGTATTTTATACTAATATTTGTATCTTTTCTGACTTGAAGGTCTATTGACTAATAAATATTTCATTCATTCATTCACTCACTCACTCAATGACAAAGATTGGAAACCTGTGAACCTCTAGAACAGGGGTAGCCAACAAGATCCCCTCCAGATGTTGCTGAGCTACAGCTTCAATCATACCTGACAATTGACCATGCTGGCTGAGGCTGATGGGTGTTGGAGTCGAACAACATATGGAGGGCACTATGTTAACTTCCCCTGTTCTAGATGTTGTGGAGGTCAATGGGGCTGTGAAAGTGAGTTGGGGTTCATACCTAGCTTCCAGATGCTGAGGGTCACTGCCACTTAATGAGAGGTGAGGCCCCAGGGAGCAAGGTGTGGTGCAGAGCCAATCCACTTCTGTTGCTCACACTGCTTTGAGCTCCCCACATCTCACCCCTCTCAGTAAGTGGCAGTGACTTTTGCCACCCCACTGACCATTACTGAATCCAGTTTCCACCAGCTGGGGATGATGGGAGTTATAGTCTAAAACAGGAATGGAGGTCCTCCAACCCATGGGCCAAACTTGGCCTATCCCAGGCCTCCTCATTTAGGCTGTTTGGCTGTTTTCTTGAAACCATGCCCACCTGAGGTCAAATGTGGGGCAAGTAGAGACATGGCTACAGAAAGCAGGATTTAACTCCTTGTGCATCAGCTGATGTGTGGGGAGTCCCATCTTGCTTGGGCACTGTTTCCCCCCCACACATACACACACACACACAGTGAGCCAACTTTGGCATGTGGGTTGGACAACCCTGTCAGTCACCTGACATCAATATGATGTCAGATAATTGATATGTGGATAGTCCTGCCCACCTAGGGCAGATAAAGTTCTGGCCTACCAAGCCAAAAAGTTTCCCCATTCCTGGTCTAAAACATCTGGAGAGCCACAGGTTCCTTAATTCTTTACTTTGAGGTAAAAGAAAAATATCTGCAACAAAGACGCTTACAAGACATTTTTCTCCTCACAATATTTCTGAATATATTTAATAGCTGGCTTATGAACTTTACGCCCCTCCTCTCTCAGTCAGTCAATATCTGTTCACTTTTTCCTTGAAATCGGAAATGGTGCTCCTGGCCAACCCACTGACCTTCAGTCACAAACCAAATGGTTTGAGCTTTCCCAAGTAGAACATGAGACAAAACCATGGTGAGAATCAGGAGAAAGAGGGATGAGATATCCTGCAGCTAAAGGTGTGAATCCACATGGATCCTTTCTAACTCTATAGCCCTGTTCAGGTGTGCTACTTGTGTGTAATGGTTACACACAAGTGAGGACAAGCTCCTCCATGTTGCATTGCTATGCCCATCATTCTCTACAGATTGGAGGGTGGAGTCTGAAGTAGAGAAACTCCTCTGCTTGTGGAGGCTCCCTGCATGATTTAGGACCCCAGCGTTGCAGAGTTCAAATCATGCACATACAGGGATCCTCCATGTGTAGCTTTCACATGGAAGGATATAGTAGTGGATTTCTTGTGTCAGCAGAGGATTGGACTAGATGACTTTTGGGATCTCTTCCAGCTCTGTGTCCACATCCCTCTATGTTCAATCTCTTTCTCCAGTCAGGGTTTGTACTGGGCTGCTGTCTTGGTTCCCCATAGCATTGCTGCTTGCAGTTGATGAGGTACTTACGAATCCAGTTCAATTCAATATAATAATGTCAAGAGATGAGTTAACCATGTACTGGAAGCTGTCCTGGCTGTCCTGGACTTAAAAGGTGATACATTTTATTAATTTTTTTCCCAATGGCTAAGCATCTCTCGGGTCTCTATCTTTTTCAGAGGTTTTGTGCAGACAGAAACAGACAGACAGGAAAGGTTAGTCAGACAGAATGCAATTATATTCACATGAGGGCAGAGCTTGGAAAAGTTACTATTTTGAACTACAACTCCCATCAGCCCAATCCAGTGGCCATGCTGGCTGGGGCTGATGGGAGTTGTAGTTCAAAAAAGTAACTTTTCCAAGCTCTGCATGAGGGGAACAGAGTCATGACAACACTTTAGTTTAAGCACTTTAACCGTTTTTGACAATAGAAAGTTCAGGGTTATAAAATGTAATGGGTGGGCTACAAAGGAAAGATCTTTCTTCAAAAAGACCTAGAACACAATTCTAACATGAGTTCTCTGTATGGGCAATTGGTGTACCCTTTGTATATTTTTCCCCTGCTGAAGAAGAAGAAAAAACAGTGTTTTTCTGCCTGACCTATGTAAGCTATCTGGAACAAAGGCTGTCATTTTGGGGAGGAGGAATTGCTAAGTGGTATCACATGCTCTGAATGTTTAAGGTTCCAGGTTTGGTCTCTAACATCTCCAGTCTAAGTATCATAGGTAGCAGGTGCTGCCGGGAAAAATCTATGCTAGAGAAGTAAGGCTATGTGGACCAATGTAGACTTTGCCAGTACTGGGTGCTCTGGGGCAATCCTCCAGGGTTCCTGATGTCTGGCATGCTGCTGTAGCAACATTCTAACAGAACAGGCAGGAAGACTTCCAGCCAGACAGGTAAATGGAAGATAGGGAGGTTGTGTCACCTACAGTTTTGCTTCACCTGTAGCAGCCCAGGAAATGGCCACATTCTTTCCTTGTCATTAGTATTAAATGTAACTGGTTCAGAAATGAACTGGTCTCTGTGGGTCTTGCAGGTCAATGGCTTACAGGAACTGCATACAGGTGGCAATTTCTCTGAAGCAATAAGGATGACTTCGTCCTTATTGCTGAGGTGGCACTAGCTTTGAAACAGGATCAGTAGCTTGAATATTGTACAAAGGTAACAGAGGACAGGGGAGAGGGCAGCCATACAGAGGGATATAATCCTCTTCACCCTGATTGTTGCCTTTCCCTTCAATTCATACTAGTTTTAAAAAATAGCTGAAACTAGTTAGTGGAGATCTTCACCAGCTTTGCATTGAGCCATTTTTTGCTTGCCAGGGCAAAAGCATCCTTGAATTTAAAAATTGGCCAAATCATGCAGAAACTCGTAGATTCAGACCAAAAGAAATGGGGTGGGGTGGGGTAGTCTGGTCATTTTTGATTTTAACAATATTGGGTGAAAGGCTTACAAGATGGATTAAGAGGAGCTTGTAAATAGTTAATACAGAAAGGAAAATAACTACAACTAATTCAAAAAATTGAACTGATTCCATTTTCAAGAAAAACAAAAATGGCCCAAAGTCATTTCTCCAAATGGTTTTGAGAATCCATTTCAAGATGTCCCTTGAGTGTATTTTTCCTGCTGCTTTAACATTGCACCTTCAAAAAAAACCCACTTAAAGTGCAAAATGTTGGGGAGGGCATGGGGTTGCGTGTGGGGAAGAGAGGGGAGGAAAGTCCCACAGTGCCAGTATGAATCTTTGTGCTGGCTTCCACTAGCACAATTAGTTAGTTGAATATGTCACAAGGTTTTTTTGTACTTTTAAAAAAATTAAATGTAAAGTCCATTGAGGATCATTTGGCATGAGTCATTATAAAAATCAGTTCATTCACATTGTTATTAGTAACAATGCTGCATGAAGGCCTGCCTGGCTATACGTATTTGCTGACATGATCAACGATCAGATAAGGATGATTACGCCAATGCTTCATTGCCAAATTAGGGTATCTGTACAAATAGTTATGCTGCCACCCCATGCCCCAGGACAGCCCAGCTCTTAGCTATAATCTTAGGAAATAGGCATATTCTCCAACACCTCATAAATTTGATATGCCAGAGGATGCCAATCAGGTGAGTCAGTCCTGCAAAAACAGAATCAGAGATCACAATTGATGAGACAGTTACATGCCCCTGAGTCCCATTGCTTGCAGCTATACCTGTCGGGCTCTTTAAGTGCTTGGTCCTATTGTGGTTTTAAAACAGCCTCCCACTTTCAAAAAAGGCTTACTAATCCACCACTTTGAAAAGTAAAGAAGGAAGGGGAGAGTGTCTGAATGGAAAATTGACTCTTGCTTGCTCTGGGCATGAAACTATTTTTTCCTCTTGGGGATTAGTTGACATTCTATTAGTTCTGTAGCGATGGCTAGCGGCAGATAAGGGGCCTCCTCCTCCTCTCCTGACACTGAACTCTGCACTGTGCTGTAGTAAAACATGACATTTCTTGCAGGGGCGAGCTCCCCACCTTAGCACATGGCTCAGAAAGAGCTAGCTAGCCTTTAAGATTTTCCCTCAGGCAGACTCTCTCATCCTTTGTTTGGAGCAAGTTTTGACAACAGCAACGCTAATTGATTAAATGTTCTAATCACAGATTATAGCTTAAAGAGAGATAACATTTTTATTTCACTGTGTCTCTGTGAGCATTCATTTACTCTCTAGATGACTATATTTCTGCAACCTAGACAGCAATTGATTCAGTTTTATTTACTGCATCCACAGGCTGAGTAACATCTACGACTATTAATTTCTATGGGACTTTTAGTCTTTGAAGTACACATTGCACCTTTTTTTTTACATCATTTATGCTCAGACTGAGCAGCTCTTTCCATTATTCTTACTATTTTACCATTTGGCAGACTGACAGCACAAACCCTAACATTTCTCTTAGGAATTTACAGTGCGACTTCCGGGAAGGGTGACTTAGCCTGTGCCTGCTTTTGAGACGGGCTCCTGCCTCAAAAGAAGCTTATTCAGATATATCAGTCAGTTTTTTCTTTTTTTTTTGACTGATTAAACTTCTCCCGGGTAGGGAGAAACGAAGAGATTAACCTCAAAGCCTATTTTTGTTGGGACGACCAGATCTCATTAATTTATGGGACGAGGTCCAGCCGACGAAGGTGGGACGGATTTTTAACAGCAAGCTCTATCTGATAAAGCGAACGTTCACCTTATCTTCTAAGAGAGAACGCACTAACAGGCAAGCACCCTTCTTTCTATATTTTTCTTTTACTTGACTTAAATTGTTGCTGTTTAAAAGAGATTTGCCAGATTGATCAGTTTTTGACATCTCACTGGGGAGCCATAACTTCTCTCTGCTACGCACTAATTAATAGCTTATCTCTGTTTTTGTTGCAAAAAGCTGTCCTGGATTTGCATTCTAAAGATATACACAGAAGAGGGATTTCTATTCCAGATTTTTATTTTGAAAAATATTATACTGTTTTGAGACTACTCTCTTTTTGGTCTATTTTATTTTGACGAATCTGTTTCTTGACGATTGCCATTAATTGTTTCGATCCTGGGAACTGCATTTTGTTTACTTAACTATTGGAGAGATAAGGCTGTCTGCTCTGTTTATACTGTGATGTCACCAAGTTTGGAGTATTAACCCAATTGTTGCTGAAATAAGAAGTGGTTTTCCTATATTTTTCTTTTAAAATGGCAATTAAGAAAGTGGCTGAAAATCTGGAAATAACTATGTTTCAGAAAATAATGGATGAGATTGAGATAATGAAAATTGAATTGAGTAAAATGAAGCAGGAGATTAAAGATATAAGGGTCCCTGTGAGAGAGGTGACCCTGGAAGGGGTCCCTGTGAGAGAGGAGACCCCGGAGATTGGAACAGGGGTCCCTGTGAGAGAGGTGACCCTGGAGACTGGAATAGGGGTCCCTGTGAGAGAGGAGATCCCGGAGATTGGAACCAACGTGGAACAGGAACAAGATTTGGAGTCTATGGACTTTAGAAATAAAATCTATTGTTTGGAACTCAATGTTATCTCTGAAGAAATGAATGAAGATTCTAGAGATAAAGTTATCAATGGCATGGATAATCTTCTGGACTGGAATGATGTGATGGAGCCCAATATAGAGAAAATCTATGGAATTAACTGCAGCCATGTGACAATGGAAAAACTTTTAAGAGATGACCCAGTGTATTTTGAAAAAAAGAACAGAGATATGATTTTACAGCAGTATTTCAGCAACCTATTCAGAATGGATGGCAAGAAAATATTTGGGATAGAGGTAATCCCCATCAGACTCTTACTATATGACTATGGCTTTGACAGCAAGATTATCATGGAATACTGATAATGGAAGATTGGATATTGAAATTACTGGACTTAACAAGACTACTGAAGATGGAAGATGGAAAATGGAACTAATAGAGATAATAGAACAATGGCTACTGAAATTATTGAACCTAACAGATTCTGATGTGATGGATTAATTGAAATGTTTATTTTGACTATGGTTATGACAATAAGATTATCATAATTAGTAATGAGATGGATTAATCGATATGCTTATCTGGAAAAAAAAATTGATAGATATATTTCTTAAAGAATTGAAACCTCTCTTTGACTTTTTGTGGAAAGAATAAAGTAATGTTTATGAGATTTGATGATTAAGTAAGATAACTACTGGAGGAAAGTGATTTTATAATATGACTTAAGAGACAGGATTGTTATATATTATAGACTTATAACTGATTTGATCTTTGACAAATGGGAAGTCAATATTTTACTCTTTATTTTTTATTTTTGTTTTTTTTTCTTCTTTTTTTTTTTTCTTTTTGTTTAACTATTTTTGATTTTGTTTTTTGTCTTTGAATGTTTTATGATTTTGTCTTGTATGTTTTATGAAAATCTGAATAAAAATTATTGAAAAAAAAAAAAAAAGGAATTTACAGTGCAATCCTATGCATATTCACTCAGGCATAAGTCCCATAATATTCACTGGGGCATACTCCCATGAAGATATGCATCCAATAAAAGTCCTACTCAGAGTAGACCCACTGAAATTAATAAACCTAAAATAGACATGTTCATTAACTTCACCAGGTCTACTCTGAGTAGGACTAGCCTTGGATAAATTCCTGAGCCAGTTTAGGACGATTAACTTCAAAGCTAGTGCTCTGAACACAAGAAACATTGTGATGATTAGCAGGAAGTATATTATCTGAAAACTAGCTTGTTTATATTCAAAAGTTAACTAAAATTACAAACATCTCTTTTGGACTGTTGAGTAAATTGCTGGATTCTAATGGTGCTTTACACACACGTGGAGGAATCCCCATAAGGTTCAACAGAATCCTGTTTTTCCCTTCTGCTCCTCATTAAAGGGGTGGGGAGAAGAGAAACGGGCCCTTGGAAACCCATTGGGGATCCCTCCATGTGTTGATGCAGGGACCACATCTGAAATAATTTAGTTTTACTTTCATACCAAAAGAATATATTTAACCAAGAAGTTTATAATGACTAACTAGTCCAGCAAGCTGTTTGCCCGCAATGGCCAACCAGCTGTCTCTGGAAACCCCACAAGATGAACATAATGGCAATAGTCCTCTTCTGCTGTGTTTTCCCAGCCATTTGTAGTCACAGGTGTCTATGCTACTATGATTCTGTAAGTAGTCTATGGCCATCATGCACTGATAAAATTATAAATAAATAGACTTTTCCTAAAAAAAAAAAAAAAAACTTTTTTAAGTCTGTCTTTTCCTAAAGGCTTTATCTACAGAACTACATTTCAAAATATATCTCTGTTTAGTTGTCTTATTAGTCTTCATGACAATTTTAATTCACCTTTTAAATAATTGTCAATGCTGCTGCCTTTGTTAACTTTGATCACTTTAGATAGGATGTAGGGAACATGTGGCCCTGCACATGTCGGTGGACTATTGGCCATGCTACCATGGGCTGATTGGAGTTAAAGTCCAATATCTTTTAGAGGGCCCTTATGTTTCAAATCATTTATTTATTGTGATCTTACAATATTTTGAAGTGCTTTGGATAGGATAGGCCCCCAAGGTGCCATACATAAATATTCTTTTAAAACATATATTAAATAAATAAAATAACCTTACTTTTCATCAATTTCTCTAATCCCATTTTAAAGCCATTTGGCCATCACCACCTCTTGTGGCAACAAATTCCATTGTTTAGCAATATACAGTGTGAAAAATAATGTCTTGTTCTCTGTCCTGAATCTCCCATCATTTGGTTTCATCAGATGAGGCCAGGTTCTAGTATTTATGAGACAGGGAGAAACACTGCTCTCTGTGAATGGGCAAATATGTCAGTTTTGGTTTGTCTCAGTTTCTCATTTTTCCAGTCTTAATTCTTCACATTTCCACATCAGTTTGCATTAAAAAAAAAGTACCCATGAAAATTCATCAGCATTTTTGTGCAAACTTCTTCTACTATGCATGTTTTTACATGCAATTTCCCCCAATATTCACATTTTTGCACAGCAATTTCCCCTACAATATAATGTATTTTATTGTTATTTTCACTAATTTATGCATTTATATGTACACATTACTCTAGTACAGCAGTGTCCAACAGTTCTTTCATATTTGCCAAAATTGTGGTGAATTTTAACATTTTTTCCACATTATAAAAATTGTTTTGAGGGTAGAAAAATACACAGTAATGTTTTCAATTATTTATTGGTAGAATTAGTGAGAAATCTGACCTATCTGTTTATTAAGTGGTGCAGGGAAATCAGGCATAAAATCAGTTGGAATACATTGCAACTCCACCTCCAAATGTTTGTCCAATTTCTGCGAATTATATTTTGATTTCACCATTTTTTCACTACAGAGAAAGTTGATTTACAGAGCTACGTTGAACCAAAACTGTTTTGGAATAACTGTATTTACAATTATAAACTCATTTCGATTGAAAATATGACTCCACATCATAACAACTAAATCATCTTCCAAATGCTTGCCGAATGCTTTGAAGTAAAATCACATCTGTCTCGAAAAGGAGCCTCTCCAAAAAACAGAAGCCTCACAAGCTCTTGAGATAGTTGAGAATTGTAGATGTCAAAGTGAAATGGATCTTGCATGAATTCAAAAACAATTCTGTACTTTTCAATGTCAGAAAAGTGTATAGGGCCCAAGGAGGAATCTGCAATTGTTAAGGGAAGAGGGTGAACACTTTTTTGAACTGGTACATGTATAAAATCATTTATTTAAAATTTTATTTAAAAAAATAGGTGGTAGAAGAAAAGCCACTGTTGAATAGCCATTTCACCACATGTGGCGAGTTGCAACTGTGTGGGAGTCCAGGGCTGTAGCGTATGCATTTTTTACACATTACTTGTCTGCAGAACTGCATTGCAAAATTCAGATAAGTGTAAGTGTTAAGGATGGCTGTGTTTTGGTTTGCATAGTGCTTTGGAAAGTGTAAATTAGGTAAGCTTGCATTTAAATATGAACTGAATCAAAGTTCTCCCCCATCCCCACTTCTCTCTGTCCACTTTCTGCACACCATATATAATTTTATACACCTTTATCAAGTCCTTTCTTTTACTTGTCTTTTTTTTCTAATCTAAAAAGCCACCCACAATTGTAACTTTTCCTCATTGGAGCCAGGTTTTTCAGCCCCCTGATCATCTTGGTTACCCTTTTCTGCATCTTTTCCAGCTCTGCAATATCTTTATTTGAGGTGTGGTGAGTAGAACTGTCACAGTTGCACTATAGATTTGTGTAAAGTAATTACGACATTGGAAGTGTTCTGTTTCAATCCTGTTCCTAATTTATTCATTTTTAAAATTAAATGTATATCCTACCCTTCCTCCCAAAGGAGGCCAGGCCAGCAAACTACAAATGATAAAACAATAAAAACATCTAATGATCTTCTGGCATGAAATTCACCTTTTTCACTACTGGCACATACACTTCACTTCATTAAAAGCTACTGACATCTGGCAGTGAGTTGGGAAGAATAGAGATTACTGCATAAAAGAGAGTGTGTGTATGTGTGATACACAAATATCATCCCCCCCCCTCCTTGATCTTGGTTTTCCATTTCTTTGTTATCACTCAGAGGTCTGGGATCTGGTTACCTTCTACTTTAAGACTTGACCCAAAAATAATTCCAAACAGTTGAACTATTTCCACTCCATTTATTAAATTCATGCAATGAAGTCCAATTTGGCTAACACATTTTCCGTCATGCTCTTTGGGCATGGTTTTTAGTGTTTTCTGCTGTGCATTCTTCATCTTCCTTCACCATTTTTGACATCTGATCAGTCAAATGCAACATTTAACAGGAACATAAGAACTGCCTTGTTGGATCATACCAAATCCAATCAATCCTTGAATTCCAGTTGTTTTGTTTCTAGCAGCAGTCAGCCTGATGTCCTTGGGAAGTTCACCATTTGGGAAGATGATCATTCTGATACCTTGCTGAGTGAACTAGCATTCTGATGATGACAATGACGATGATTTTATTCCTTTATATCCCACCTTTCCCCCAAAACTGGGACTCAAGGAGGCTTGAAAAAATTAAAATAAATACAGTTAAAAACATATAAATAAAACATACAGAAATTATAATTAAAATGTAATTAACTATAGGTTTAAAACCATTTAAAACATAGTGATTTTTAAAAGCCACAAAATACAAATCGGTAAAAATAGCACTCTGTTTAATAGCCCTTGCAGTCAGTCCCCAAAAGCCTGTCTGAGCAGAAAGGTTTTCAGTTGCCGGTGGAAGAACAGGAAAGGAGCCAGTCTAACCTCCCTATGAAGGGAGTTCCAAAGTCTGGGGGCAGCCACCAAGAAGGCTCCTTCCTGTGTTCCCCCCAGACATGCCTGTGAGGGTGGTGGGACCAAAACAAGGGCCTCCCCCAATGACCTCAGGTCTTGGCCAGGCTCATAAGGGAAGATACAGTTCTTCAGATAGCCTGGACCTGAGCCTTATAGGGCTTTATAGACTGTAACCAGCACTTTGAATTGTGCTTGGAAACAGACTTGTAGCCAGTGGAGCTGTTGTACCAAGAGGGTCATGTGCTCCCTATAACCAGCCCCAGTAAACAATCTGGCTGTGGCTCTTTGAACCAGCTGAAGTTTCCAAACATTGTTCAAAGGCAGCTCCATGTAGAGCACATCCAACACTGTTGACAACAGTGCATAGCCAATCACCTGCAGGAAGCTTAGAAGCAGATGTCCTTGATGTCTGTCCCCATATATATCCAGCATCTGAACATAGAGGTTTGTAAGAATGTAAGAGGAGCCTGCTGATTCAGGCTAGTGACCCATCTTGTCCAGCATCCTGTTCTCACAGTGGCCCACCAGATGGCTATGGGAAGCCCACAAGCAGGACCTGAGTGCCAGAGCACTCTCCCCTCCTGCAGTTTCCAGCAAGTGGAAATTCAGCAGCATAGTGCCTCCAACAGTGTAGGTAGGACATAGGCTCCATTTACTTACCCTCATGATGTCTTTAATACTTGTTTTGTTTAAAAAAGAACTCTCTAAGTTTGTGATGACTATCATCACAACGTCTTGTGGCAATGAATTCCACAAGTTGATTATACTTCACATAAAGTTTACCCCTTTTTTAAAACATGGGATTTTATTTTGAAATAAGGTTAAAAATACAGGCAACGAGAATGATGATCAAGCCTAACGATACAAAAAGATCACTAATTAAGAGGAAAAGGAAACTCACTGATTACAGCCTTTAGTATGTCATGGGTAAGCTTGTGGGAGAATCAGAGTAAAATAGCCTTAGAGTTTGCCTGTTTCAACTGTGAACTATTTGCTAACAATCTTTGCTCTATTCTTTATCTAGGGATAAGAATAAATACAGATACAATTCCTGTGTACTAGGACTTTTCCTTTCTTTAATTAAAAAGCAAAAACTCAAAAGGCAGCCAGTCTAGTCCATCCTCTTGCAGATGGTTTTAATCTGCTTTGTTTTTCCTTGAACAGACTAGTAAACCTATCCATTCAGATGAATGTCCCACCATATCCTCCACTGACAAACCTTCGGCAATGCACTGTGTATCCCCCCACCCTGCTTTTCCTAGGGGAAATAAATAAGGCTAGCTTTGGAAACTGTATCAGTATCCTTTCCTTTCCTTTTTTGGGTAGAGCTGAGGTGAGGGCAGGCCCAATCACCACAACATTAGCGTACCATTTTGTCATCTTACATTTCATAAATCCCTGAAAACAAGCTCCTGAAAAGCAGGGGTAAGACGACATTGGGGAATAGAGTCAAATCACAACCCAAACATGAACTCTGGTAATGAATGAGAGTTCTTTAGTCTGTTTAGAATGGCTTAGAACATGATCGGAACTGTTTGCTTAGCCCTGTTATGAATACAAGGGTTGAACTCATGGCCTCCTCCCTCATAAATAAACTGATGTCCTGGCTGGACTTAGATGCCCATCTTTCCTTGATGTGACACTTAGAACTTACATCCTAAAAAATCTCTGGGATGAGGAGAGCTATGGAACATACTCTATGAAAATAGTTTATTAATGCTATGTTGAAAGCTCATGCCTGTGAAAATCAACAGGGTGGATTAAGTAAACTGGGTGTACCATGAAGACAGGTTTTCCTCTTGTTTTTCCTCTTTTAATTAGAACCAGGCATAGAACTGGGATTTTCTCCTGAATAATCAGCAATGGCCTTGGCAACCTCTATGAGAAAGGAGCCAGGTATTAACTAGCATAGCACTCACACAATTAAGCCAGCAAACACGGATTTTAAGAGCTGGTTTATTACCACAAGTTCAATGTTTATATATATAAAAAATATCCAAAGGTGCACACTGGCTTGGAGTAGAATGGAATGAGAGAACAAGAAAATGAAGGTGATTTCCAGCAGTTAGCATATGAAAGGCAAATTCACAGAGGCTAGGTCTGCTAGCCAGGGTGACTATATGGAAACTCTGTATTTAGAGGCAGTATAATTCTGAATGCCAGTTGCAAAGGAAGCAACAGTGGGAAAGGGTGATTGCCTAAGTTCACGCCCTGCTTGTGGGCTTTGTAGAGGCATCTGGTTAGTCTCTGTGGGAGGCAGGATGCTGGATAAGATGGTTCTTTGGTCTGGTCCTGCTCATATGAGTAGGCTAGACTGAGAGAGGCACCTCTTTGACACCAGAGATATATGTCTGTAGGACCCACACTATCCTTTTGCTTGTAAATTGTTTTAGCTGATTTTCATGTTGTATTTTTATGTTGCTGTAACCCACCTTGGGTCTTTATGGTGGAGTACAGGTAATAAATATATACTACTACTGCTACTGCTACTAATAATAATAATATAATGCCATCTTAATTTTAAACTAATCCTAAATGAGAATAGTCACCTAATATATAGTATCACATATGATGAAAATTTGAATAAAAATTATTGTAATATATATATATATATATATATATATATATATATATATATATATATATATAGTATCACATATGCAATGGTTAACTCTACCAAAGTAGCTATCATAATTATATTTATTTTACTTAGAAATAAGCCCCACTATATTCATTTAAGTGGGTGTAGAATTGAATCCTGGTCTTCCTGGTCCTAGTCCAGTACTCTAACCATTACATTTATACAATTACAGATGCTCATTTTACAAAATTTAAAATTAACAATACATTGTCAAGTTTCCCAAATGTGTGCTTTCTTTATAGTTGTTTGCTTAGTTTAGGGTTGGCATTGGGGGAGAACAGCAGTCTTGTGCTGTTAACAACTGTGTGGTAGGCAGAAATTATTATGAACTAACAGTGCATTTGGATGAACTTGAACTATTTTGTTCATTTTTAATATGAACTTTCCAAGGACTGCTGGTATTAACATCCTATACATCTTATTCAGAAGTAAGTAAACCCCTCTGTGTTCTGCGGAGCTTACTCATGACAGCAAGCATAGGACTAAAGCCTTTTGTGAAATGGAAATGGACTGCCTTCAAGTCGATCCCGACTTATGGCTACCCTATGAATAGGGTTTTCAAGGTAAGCAGTATTCAGAGGGGGTTTACCATTGCCTTCCACTGAGGCTTGTCCTCCCCAGCTGGCAAGGGACTGCTCAGCTTGCCACAGCTACACAAGCTAGCCCCTTCCTTGTCTGCAACTGCCAGCTGGGGGGCAACTGGGCTCCTTGGGATTATGCAGCTTGCCCAGGGCTGCACAGGTGGCAGGGCACGTAACCCCTGAGCCACTCACTGTGGGGGTGATCTTTAGCTGGCCCTTTACACCCAGGAGACACAATCGGGGATTTGAACTCACAGAGTTTCCAGCAACTCATATTGTGTGTTTTTAAACAGGATTGGGAGAGCATTACTGAACAAGTAGAGATCTACATTTCTGTTCACTACTGAGGAGGTATGATTTAACTGTGTGCACAGTCATGAGAGTGAGCATAGGACTAAAGCTCTGTTAGGTGGTATTACTAAAACTGCAGTGTTTAAGTGTCCACTGTTTTTTTGCAAAGGAGAAGAATAGGGAAAGAACCACAATGGGTGGAAGCCACACAACTTTCCTCCCATCAGAGAAGCAACTGTGACAGCTGGAACCCCTTTTGAAACAAAGAAATACACTTTTCAGTTTACTTTGGTGCTGTTTGTAAAACTGCAGGCGTAAGTGTCTACAGTATGTTTGCAAGGGAGGAGGTTGAGAAGAAAACCAGGACTTGGCCATGATCCCATTGAGCACACACCCATGACTTCCTAACAGTCCTACCAGGTCTAGTGGGCACCAGCCACCACTGTTAGGGGATGGGCAAAAATATCAAAGGTGGTTCCTTTCAGTTTCTCATTTCTTCAATCTTAAGGTCAGTTCTCCATATTTCCATATCAGTTTGCAGATTTTTTTTTACAAGTCCTCACGATAATTCATCAGCATTTCAGTGTGAATTTCTCTGAATATACACGTTTTTGCATGGTTTTGCCTAATTTACACATTTTGCAAAACTTTTCCCTAATACAATGTATTTCCCCCGTTAGGATGCACACCTTAACGTGGTGAGGGGGTTTGAGAGTGTTGAAGAAGCTGAGAGCAATGCCATCAGGAGTCCAGACCAAGAAACTAGACTCCTAGCAGGGGCACCCAAGGTGGGAATGGTCAAAGCTGAGACACCAGACTAAGATGCATCCAAACTCAGAGGAAGGCAATGGTAAACCATCTATGAATACCTCTTACCACGAAAACCCTATGAGCAGAGTATCCAAAATGCAACATGAGATAGTGCTGGAAGATGAGACCCCCAGGTCAGAAGGCACTCAATGAGCTACTGGGGAAGAACAATGGACAAGTACGAGTAGCGCTGTGACTAATGGCGCAACTGGGTCAATGCCGAAAGGAAGCCCAGAGGCTGATGTGCACAGATGCGAAAGGAGAGTCCGGAGTTGTACAATGCACACAATAGAAACATGGAATGTGAGAACCATGAACCAGGGAAATTTAGAAATTGTCAAGCAAGAAATGGAACGTATCAACATTACAATACTTGTCGTGAATGAATTAAAATGGATGGGAAAGGGACATTTTCAGTCAAGCAACTACAAAATATTTTATGCAGGAAATGAGAAATCAAGAAGAAATGGTGTTGCTTTAATAGTGAGAAGTGATGTAGCAAAAGCAATTAGGACCTATAACGCAAGGTCTGAGCGAGTGATATCAATGAGATTAAACAGGAAACCTATTAACATAACCATCATCCAAGTCTACGCTCCAACGTCAAACGCAAAAGAAGAAGAATTGGAGAGATTTTATCCAGAAGTACAGGAGGAAATTGATCACACACCAAAACAAAATATGCTGATAATCATGGGGGACTGGAATGCAAAAGTAGGGAACAGAGAACTAGGCATTGTGGGGAAATGGGGCTTAGGAGACAGAAATGAAGCAGACTTATGGAATTCAGTGAAGCCATAATTTGTTTCTTGCAAACACATTTTTTGAGCAACCGAAAAAACAACTGTACACGTGGACATCACTAGATGGTCAATATAGGAATCAGATTGATTATATAATTGGTTGCAGAAGATGGAGAAGTTCCATACTTTCTGCAAAAACAAGACCAGGAGCAGACTGCGGTACAGATCATGAACTGGTCGTATCGAAAATCAGAGTAAAGCTAAAGAAGACCAACAAAGCAATCATAATGCCAAAATACAATTTAAATAACATCCCAGAAGATGCGAAGATGGTGCGAAGGTTGCGGATATCGCCCGTCGTTTAGATAGTTTGGTAGACAGTGCTGGGAAGGAGTCAGTGGTCGTGGTGCACGTTGGCACCAACGACATGGGGAAATGCAGCCGTGAGGTCCTGGAAGCAAAATTTAGGTTGCTAGGTAGGATGCTGAAAGCCAGGACCTCCAAGGTGGCTTTCTCTGAAATGCTACCAGTTCCACGCGCAGGACCAGCCAGACAGGCCCAGCTTCGCAGTCTCAATGCGTGGATGAGACGATGGTGTCCGGTGGAAGGGTTCGGATTTGTTAGGCACTGGGGAACATTTTGGGACAAGCTGGGCCTGTACAAAAGGGACGGACTCCACTTGAACCAGAATGGAACCAGACTGCTGGCACTTAAAATTAAAAAGGTAGCAGAGCAGCTTTTAAACTGACTGAGGGGGGAAACCCGACAGGAGCTGAGAAAGGTCCGGTTCGGAATAAACCTTCCCCTGGGATAAAAACCAAAGAAATGATGAAATTTTAAAAGGGGTAGGCCTAGAAGTAGGCATTGTGAGAGCAGGGGCACAGGATATAAATTCAGAAGAGCAAAATTACCACAGGCCTAACCACAAGTGCCAAAGACACTTGAAGAGAGACACTGCTTACAAGTGCCTGTACGCTAATGCTAGGAGCCTCTGAACCAAGATGGGAGAACTGGAGTGTTTGGTCTTAGAGGAGAGCATTGATATAGTGAGCATAACCGAGACCTGGTGGAATGGAGAAAACCAGTGGGATACGGTTATCCCTGGATATAAACTATATCGGAAGGACAGGGAAGGACGTATTGGTGGCGGAGTCGCTCTATACGTGAAAGAAGGCATTGAATCCAGCAAGCTCGAAACCCCAAAAGAGGCAGACTCCTCCACAGAATCGTTGTGGGTGGTGATACTGTGCCCCAGGAGGAACTTAATACTGGGAACGATCTATCGTCCCCCTGATCAAAATGCTCAGGGAGACCTTGAGATGAGATATGAAATTGAGGAAGCATCCAAACTAGGAAAGGTGGTAGTAACTTCAACTACCCGGGTGACTTCAACTACCCGGACATAGACTGGCTGCATATGTGTTCCAGTCATGACAAAGAAGCAAAGTTTCTAGATATTCTAAATGACTATTCCCTAGACCAGTTGGTCATGGAACCGACCAGAGGGACGGCAACCCTGGACTTAATCCTCAGTGGGGACCGGGACCTGGTGCGAGATGTAAGTGTTGTTGAACCGATTGGGAGCAGTGACCACAGTGCTATTAAATTAAACATACATGTAACTGGCCAATTGCCAAGAAAATCCAACATGGTCACATTTGACTTCAAAAGAGGAAACTTCACAAAAATGAGGGGATTGGTAAAAAGAAATCTGAAAAACAAAGTCCAGAGGGTCACATCACTCGAAAATGCTTGGAAGTTGTTTAAAAACACTATATTAGAAGCACAACTGGAGTGCATACTGCAGATCAGAAAAGGTACCGCCAGGGCCAAGAAGATGCCAGCATGGTTAACGAACAAAGTCAAGGAAGCTTTTAGAGGCAAAAAGTCTTCCTTCAGAAAATGGAAGTCTTGTCCGAATGAAGAAAATAAAAAAGAACACAAACTCTGGCAAAAGAAATGCAAGAAGACAATAAGGGATGCTAAAAAAGAATTTGAGGAGCACATTGCTAAGAACATAAAAACCAACAACAAAAAATTCTATAAATACATTCAAAGCAGGAGACCATGTAGGGAGACAATTGGACCCTTGGATGATAAGGGAGTCAAAGGTGTACTAAAGAACGATAAGGAGATTGCAGAGAAGCTAAATGAATTCTTTGCATCTGTCTTCACAGTGGAAGATATAGGGCAGATCCCTGAACCTGAACTAACATTTGCAGGAAGGGATTCTGAGGAACTAAGACAAATAGTGGTAACGAGAGAGGAAGTTCTAAGCTTAATGGACAATATAAAAACTGACAAATCACCGGGCCCGGATGGCATCCACCCAAGAGTTCTCAAAGAACTCAAAGGTGAAATTGCTGATCTGCTAACTAAAATATGTAACTTGTCCCTCGGGTCCTCCTCCGTGCCTGAGGACTGGAAAGTGGCAAATGTAACGCCAATCTTCAAAAAGGGATCCAGAGGGGATCCCAGAAATTACAGGCCAGTTAGCTTAACTTCTGTCCCTGGAAAACTGGTAGAAAGTATGATTAAAGCTAGATTAACTAAGCACCTAGAAGAACAAGCCTTGCTGAAGCAGAGCCAGCATGGCTTCTGCAAGGGAAAGTCCTGTCTCAGTAACCTATTAGAATTCTTTGAGAGTGTCAACAAGCATATAGATAGAGGTGATCCAGTGGACATAGTGTACTTAGACTTTCAAAAAGCGTTTGACAAGGTACCTCACCAAAGGCTTCTGAGGAAGCTTAGCAGTCATGGAATAAGAGGAGAGGTCCTCTTGTGGATAAGGAATTGGTTAAGAAGCAGAAAGCAGAGAGTAGGAATAAACGGACAGTTCTCCCAATGGAGGGCTGTAGAAAGTGGAGTCCCTCAAGGATCGGTATTGGGACCTGTACTTTTCAACTTGTTCATTAATGACCTAGAATTAGGAGTGAGCAGTGAGGTGGCCAAGTTTGCTGATGACACTAAATTGTTCAGGGTTGTTAAAACAAAAAGGGATTGCGAAGAGCTCCAAAAAGACCTCTCCAAACTGAGTGAATGGGCGGAAAAATGGCAAATGCAATTCAATATAAACAAGTGTAAAATTATGCATATTGGAGCAAAAAATCTTAATTTCACATATACGCTCATGGGGTCTGAACTGGCGGTGACCGACCAGGAGAGAGACCTCGGGGTTGTAGTGGACAGCACGATGAAAATGTCGACCCAGTGTGCGGCAGCTGTGAAAAAGGCAAATTCCATGCTAGCCATAATTAGGAAAGGTATTGAAAATAAAACAGCCGATATCATAATGCCGTTGTATAAATCTATGGTGCGGCCGCATTTGGAATACTGTGTACAGTTCTGGTCGCCTCATCTCAAAAAGGATATTATAGAGTTGGAAAAGGTTCAGAAGAGGGCAACCAGAATGATCAAGGGGATGGAGCGACTCCCTTATGAGGAAAGGTTGCAGCATTTGGGGCTTTTTAGTTTAGAGAAAAGGCGGGTCAGAAGAGACATGATAGAAGTGTATAAAATTATGCATGGCATTGAGAAAGTGGATAGAGAAAAGTTCTTCTCCCTCTCTCATAATACTAGAACTCGTGGACATTCAAAGAAGCTGAATGTTGGAAGATTCAGGACAGACAAAAGGAAGTACTTCTTTACTCAGCGCATAGTTAAACTATGGAATTTGCTCCCACAAGATGCAGTAATGGCCACCAGCTTGGATGGCTTTAAAAGAATATTAGACAAATTCATGGAGGACAGGGCTATCAATGGCTACTAGCCATGATGGCTGTGCTCTGCCACCCTAGTCAGAGGCAGCATGCTTCTGAAAACCAGTTGCCGGAAGCCTCAGGAGGGGAGAGTGTTCTTGCACTGGGGTCCTGCTTGCGGGCTTCCCCCAGGCACCTGGTTGGCCACTGTGAGAACAGGATGCTGGACTAGATGGGCCACTGGCCTGATCCAGCAGGCTCTTCTTATGTTCTTATGAATATAAAATAAGGAACATCTTTGACGCTTTAAACTTAGTTGACAGAGAACCAGAAGAACTATGGACTGAAGTCAGAGACATTATCAGGGAAGAATGCAAAAAGACAATACCTCTCATTAAAAAGAGAGAAACACCTCAATGGATGACTGAAGAAACTCTTAAAATAGTTAAAGAGAGAAGGAAAGCAAAAGCAAAAGGAGATAGAGACACGGTCAGAACTCTAAATGCAACTATACGACGACTAGTACGTAGGGACAAAAAGAACTATTACAATAGTTATTGTATAGAAATAGAAGAGGACAACAAAAAGGGTAGAACAAGAGCCTTATTCTGAAAGATTTGAGAAATGAAAGGGAAATTTAAACCACAAGTAGGGACGTCCAGACGTACAAGCTGGATTTAGAAAGGGAAGAGGCACCAGAGATCATATCGTAAACACACATTGGATAATGGAATGGACCAAGGAATTTCAGAAGAAAATCACCCTCTGCTTTATAGATTACAGCAAAGCCTTTGCTTTGTGTAGAACATGAAAAACTATGCAATGCTTTAAAAGACATAGGGGTGCCACAGCATCAGATTGTCCTGATGCACAGCCTATACTCTGGACAAGAGGCTACTGTAAGGACAGAATATGGAGAAACCCATTGGTTCCCAATAGAAAAGGGTGTGAAACAGGGATGTATTTTATCACCCTATTTGTTTAATCTGTACGCAGAACATATCATACAGAAAGCGGGATTGGACCAAGATGGAGGTGTGAAAATTGGAGAGAGAAATATCAATAACTTAAGATATGCAGATGATATCATACTATTAGCAGAAACCAGTAATGATTTGAAACGAATGGTGATGAAAGTTAAAGAGGAAAGCACAAAAGCAGGACTACAGCTGAAGTAATAACAACAGAAGATTTATGTAGCTTTAGAGTTGACAATGAGGACATTGAACGTGTCAAGGATTATCAATACCTCGGCACACTTATTAACCAAAATGGAGAAAATAGTCAAGAAATCAGAAGAAGGCTAGGACTGGGCAGGGCAGCTATGAGAGAACTAGAAAAGGTCCTCAAATGCAAAGATGTATCACTGAACACCAAAGTCAGGATCATTCAGACCATGGTATTCCCTGCTCTATGTATGGATGTGAAAGTTGGACAGTAAAAAAAGTGGATAAGAGAAAAATCAACTCATTTCAAATGTGGTGTTGGAGGAGAGCTTTGCACATACCATGGACTGCAAAAAAGACAAATAATTGGGTGTTAGAACAAATTAAACCAGAACTATCGCTAGAAGGTAAAATGATGAAACTGAGGTTATCATACTTTGGACACATAATGAGAGAACAGGATTCACTAGAAAAGACCATAATGCTGGGAAAAACAGCAGGGAGTAGAAAAAGAGGAAGGCCAAACAAGAGATGGATTGATTCCATAAAGGAAACCACAGACCTGAACTTACAAGATCTGAACAGGGTGGTTCATGACAGATGCTCTTGGAGGTCACTGATTCATAGGGTTGCCATATGTCGTAGTCGACTTGAAGGCACATAACAACAACAATGTGTTTTCTATGTTATTTTCACTAATACATGCATTTATATACACACTTTATCCTAGAATATGCCTTTAGTATACATTACTAGGCTGAAGAACTACATGGCAAAATTCAGAGAAGTGCACATTTTGAAAGATGGCTTGCATATGTTTTGGAAAGTGAGAATTAGATAAGTCTGTCTTTAAATGCAGACTGAATCAGTTTCTCCCCCATCCCTGCTCTAGTCATGTACCAGTGGTTGTGTGAAAGTGTGTACACTTGTTCATTTGTACAGCTCAGCTATTGTATACAGAGCTATATAGACTACTGTATATAGTATGCTTATTAACTGTTACATGTGAATAAACTGTACAAGTGTACAGCTCAACTGGTTGTGTACACAGATTGTACTCATTCGATGTAAAGTGTGGATGTCCACCCTAATCATTCAATGTTTAGAAGCTGATCAGACTGGCAGTGGAATCTTATTTTAATGCTGGCCATGTGATAGTATCCTCCACCTCACCTGAATACAGCAGGCTAGTTGTGAGGTTACAGGATATGTCTCGTGGCACAGAGCTCCAAGATGAGGATATAGTCAGGAGAATCAGGAGGACCAAATGCTGCTGCCGCCCCCCCCCCAACATATGCCCCCTGACTCTGCCTGATAGTAGAGTTGGCCCTGTATTCAGATTCTCTGGGCCATTCTGATGCCAGGAAATCATTTACTCTTACAATACTGGGCAGTTATTTGTTTAGGAACAATATAATTATATACAATATTTATGTCTTACATAACACTTTTAATGTTATCTGCATCTGGTTTTAATATCTAGTTTTACTGTTTTTCTGAATGATTTTGATGGATCCAACAACCTCTTTAGTACCCACCCCACCCCCAAAGGTCTGGAACGGGGCATTGGGTTGCAGCAGAACAAAGAAATCAGGGTTGCCTTGTGTAAAGTTTATTATTTGCAGTTTACTAAGCATTTTAATATGTTGATGACAATGGTTGAGGAGCAGGATGAAATTAATGAAATAACCCAAATATAAATATAAACTTGTAAAGCTTTACAGCTCTGTCTCTGTTGAATATAATCATTTCTGGCTCAGATGCAGTCATCTCCCAGTTTAATCACAAAGCTTAAAACAAATTCCATAGCCAATGATACAGGATATTATAAATAGCCAATGATACAGGATATTTTTGCTCGCCACCCCAATCTCCGAGCGGTGAGAGATTTCCAGGGGACCCTGTGCTTACCCAGGGGTTTGGTTTCCTTGGGAAGGTCAGTGGAGACTGTGGTGTCTATATGAAATATGGTTTGTTTATTTATACATATTCCAACCTGAGCTTAAGATGGAGGGGTTCAAAGCATCATCAGTCCTACAGAACTTGCATTTTCCATTATTATTTATTCATTACATTTATACTCCACTTTTATTTCCATGATAGAAATCTAAGGTGGCTTACATATGGTTCCCAGGCAGTCTCCCATCCAGGCACTGACTAGACCTGACCCTGCTTAGCTTCAGCAGGGTGCTGGCCTCATGTGCCTTCAGACCATAGCCTAGGACCATTTTCTAGCAGGCTTGCAGGAGGCATCCTAAAGCCATGGTACAGAGAGCCAACCCCTCTGCCTGTCTTCAGTCCCCAGCCTTTTTTCAGACTTAGCTAAAAAACACAAGCCTCTCCTTGGCCTCAGGAAGGGGGAGGCTGGTCCTGGCAACCAAGAGGTCTTCTGTATCTTTAAAAGTTGTGCAGGGGGAAGGGACAATTTCACCTTGTGGTTTTTCCCATTACAGTGTTGCAAGAAAACCTGCACTTGGCTGAATTTTCTCTTCTCTTAAAGATACAGAATCATTCTCAGACCCTGAGCCTGGCAACCCTACTACTGTAGTATTTGTTGAAAGCAGGTTGTTCTGTTAGTTGTTGTTTTTTAGAGTCTATAAATTTGTATTTGCTTTTACGTATTTCCCCCCCCCAACCACTTGATAATGAATTTCTTCAAGATGCATTGGGAACCTTATCCATCTGTCTAGCTGTCTAGCTGTCTTTTTTGTCTTTGAGCTTTCACCTTTAAGTAGTGGTGGTTAGGTGTGTGTTTGTGTGCAAAGGCCTGTTTTCTATGGTGCAGCTCTTATGATGTTCCTCACATGCAGAGGCCTAAACTGTCTTACGCAGATCAGTGGGGTCTTTCATGCTGTTGCTGGACAGATAATTAATAAATATTAGAGGCAGTTTAATTACATTTTAATGATAACGTTTTATTTATATGTTTTAACTGTAATTGTTTTAATTTTTGTAAGATGCCTTGAGTTCCGGCTCTTGGAAAAAAGTGGGATATAAATTAATGATGATGATGATGATGATGATGATAAAATACCCATCCTCCACCAGAAAGTCCCAGGGTGGGTCACAGTAATATGAAACGCAGAATTAAAATAGTTTAAAATAAATTACATTCACAACTAGAGAGGGTCCTAAAATACGTAGCTCTCAAGTGTCAAAAGCCAGGGTAAAGAGGTGCATCTTCAGCATACAATGAAAGCTGTACAGTGCAGGTGCCAAGACACACCTCTATGAGGAGGGAATTTCACAACTTAGGAGCTGCCACAGAAAATGCCATCTCCTGGGACACCCCCCGAACGTCTGAGGGCAATGGAACTTCCAAGAGGGCCCCTTGCTTTCCAGTCCTCTTCCCTTATACCTACAAACTGAAGAACTCTCTCTCTGTCTGTTCATGTGTTGTTTTTTTAATAGTCAGTTTAGGGCCATGGTCTCCTTAGCAAACCACCTTTTCCTGCCTGAAGACCATTGTAGATGAGGAAGGTATTTGGCAGAGAAGCCAATAGCATTTTAGAATGTGTATAAAATCTGATTGGTTGCGGTTTTGTTTACTGGTTCCCAGTGATGTCCATCATGTTACCTGTAGTGTTGTTATGTCATCCCATTCAATACAATTGAGTATATGATCCATAATGGAGTGTGAAAATCCTTGTGATTAATTCAACAAAAGAAGAAGAAAATAAGCAGCAGCCAGGGAGAAAAATGAAAAATTGAAGAAGCTGCCTGGTGAAACAGTGGCACTGAACAAGATGAGAAAATGATATCCATTCACACAATCTAACTTCTTGGGGTAGAAATGTCTATTGTACCCAAATTAGCATTTTTAAAATCCAAACCCCAAGCTGGCAAATATTCATCACATGCCCATTGGATATGAGCACAGCAGTCTAATCTGAGTGAACTTCCAAATGCTGGTTACAGTGTCAATACTTATTTTAGTTTCTACATATAAAAAGATGATTTTCCATTTCCCACCATTTCTCAAAACAGTTTCTAGACAGTAAGCTTTGCACAAGGTCAGCAAGAATTGTACTTTTGAAGGGCTTCATGGCTGGGAGTGAATAAATGTAACAAAACAAAACCCTCCCCAACTCAGATGTCCCTTGCTGTGCAATTCTATACATGTCTACTAAGAAGTAAACATTAAATTCACTGCACTTTACTCCCAGGTAAGTGTGTATAGGATTGCAGCCTCAGTGTGTCAATGCACTTGACTGCACTGAGCTTTAAAAAAGTGCAGTTAATGAATCATTGTTCTAGCAACATGTGGCATTCGATCATGGTGTCCTAGTAGGATTTCAACAGGCAATTAGGAGATGGATACAAGGATAATTGGCACATTTGTTTTTTTGTCTCAAGTTCTGCGGTAATCACTTAAGCTAATTCATTCTGCAGGAAGGAGTGGCAAGAGAAATTCCATCCCAGCCTTTTGCGCTCAGTTTGCCTGGTTCATTGAGGTAGATGTTTCATCTGTTAGCAGTGCACAGTATTCACTTCAACTAGCAAGGAAACAGGGCTTCTCTGAGTGATCATGTTGCAACTTGTTGGCAAAGAGTTTTCTCATTGGGGAGAGAACAATTACCGCATCATTGCAAACACTGAAGAGAGACATGATGTAAAAATTAAAAAATTTTGGGGGGCTAATACTTGGCTTTATGTAAACTTACAGACAATCCTACAAGGCACTCAAGGTAGATTATAGGTTTGGGCAAAGCTAGAAAATTGCTGCCATTATATTGTTATTATTAACACCTTGTAATTTGCCTTAAGGAATACTGAAGTTCTCTCTCCTTATTTGGCTTTAATGAAGGAAAATTGCTACCTTTGCAAGTTGGATGGCGCCCGCTCTGATTAGTCTTAAGTACAGAGGACTATTAGTTTGAAATGTTTTAATTTTTTTTTTGTCAGAGGGATATTAGCATTGCATAGGACAGAGAAGAAAGTGGATGAGATATTTTGCTCAAGAAAGATGAGTCACCTGCTTGCCTTAGTCCTGGCCGTGGCTTTAAAAGTTCACTGATGGAAGCCTGGGGAAGCTTCTACAACCACAAAGTGAATGAATTCACCAGGATTCTGTGGTACAGAAAGAGACTGTTGTCATACCTGATGATTGCATTGATGGAAGAGGTAATTTCTGAATGGAGATAATGTTATTACAGCTTTGGGAATTATTCCATCTGAGTGAGGCTGTGGATGAATTATCACCCTCTATTTTTTAAAAAATAAAATCATTTATGTATGTCCCAGAGCCTTTTTCTGAACCTTTTGATGCTCTTACAGCCAACATCTTTCCAGTATTCTGGAGCCAACATTAATAAAGCATTTTTTTCTATACATCTTCTCTCCTCCCCTCCCACGTCCTGTATCTTGTCATTACCATCTCTGGGAAAAAATGAACATTAAAGAAAGAAAGAAAGAAAGAAAGAAAGAAAAACCCACGTCTGATCTTATCTGTAATTAATTTATATTTTGATAGCATAGGGAGGTTTTTTGCATGTAATGACTTACCTGCTCATCCCCCCCTTCTTTTGAACTCCTGTGACCGCTTAATAACTCATGCTAAAGCAGAGCAGATTATGACATTTTCCCCACCCACCTTCAAGGAAAGGTGAAGGTGTTGCCTCTCATACTTAGACAAATTGCTCCAAATAACAACTTTGTGCAAAATTAGTCAGACATAATTGAGAAATTCTATAGATGAATAGAAAAGTAAATCTAGATGAGGTTATCATTTTAATGTTTCAGACTGCATGTAGCTTACCACACTAGTTGAAGACATTTATCTAGCAGTATAATATTATATTCTGATAATATTATATTTAAAACTGTCACCTGATTAAAGATTTTTAAGTTCATTCATCATCTTCCATTTAGTTGATTGATTGATTAATGTAAATTAATTTGCATAATACAAGAACAGGTGGGTCCCATTTTTACAATATTAAGAAGAGGTATGGAAAACAAACAATTTCATAAACAAAAGCTACCTTCAAATTATTAGAAGGAAAAACCATCTTTACGATTTTGTTTTTCATTCTCTAGAGGAGCTTCCAGACTTGCTGTTTTGCAAATGAGATTCAATCACATACTGGCAAAATCATATTGTGCAATTAAAGTGGATTTGGCACTCTTATGCAAAACTGGACTTTTTGCAAAAAGGGAAGCAATGGGAGAATGCACTGGAAAGTGTGGGATAAGAATTGCTTGTGTTAACACACTTGTCTAGTGTGTTAGCCAGAGCACTCCTAACACCTGACAAAACATTGTATAACCTCCCCAGAAACAAATCAGAATGAATGCTCAATAAACAGCTGACAGCATCTAACCTCTCTGCAAACAAATCAGGATGAATGCTCAATAAATGGGTCATTTGGAAGCAACATAATACAGAAACACATCAGAACTAAAATGTCCATTAAAAAAAAAGTCTTTAATTCTCACTTAGTGATGAAATATTGCCCTCACAAATGAATCCACTAAAATGTAAGTTGATTAAATTAACAATAAACCCCATTCAATTATAGATGGTATACAGCTATAATATATATCTATGTGGAAATGCATTAACAAATTTTAATCTGACGCTGCAGCTTACAGGGTGGGGCATAGCTGAATTCGTAGAGTGAGTGCTTTGCATGTAGGAGGTCCCAAGTTCAGTCTCTGGCATCTGCAGTTAAAAAATATCTCAGGCTGCAGGTAGCATGAAACATCCTTTCTGCCTAAACCTTTGAAGAATAGCTGCAAGTTAGAATAAACAGAGGTAGCCAATGTGTGTGTGGGGGGGCTTCCAGATGCTATCAGCCTATAGCTCCCATAGTTGGCCACTGGCTGTGACTGATGGCACTGGAGTCCAATGTGATGTTCCTATATTAATGTATATATGGTAAGTGTTGTTGTTTTAGAAGATACATGGTAAGTGGAGTGAAAGAGGGGGAGTGAATGGGCAGTAGAATGCGAGATGATTGGCTGAGTGTTTAAAATGGCTGAATGTATAAAAGGAAGAGTGAGAGTGGAATCTGGGGGGGGAGAAGAGAAAGAGTGGATTGCTTGGTGGGGTTTGAGAGAGTTGTTTGCCAGGAGAGAGTGAAGAAGGAGGGAGGTGGAGTTCGGATTAGTATTGAGTAAAACCATATGCTTATGTGCCTTAAGAAGAAATCTTGTTAATCTTGTTAGCTTTGTTATCTGTAATAAATACTTAATTTGGTTTACCAAAGGCCTGATCCTTGGCTGGGGTTTCACAGACCAGAAGGGAGGGTAAGGTAATGACCAAGGCTGAAGGGGAACTGTAACAAATGGTGGCAGCGGTGAAGAGAATAACAATACCAGTATTCAGAGTCTCTGGGAATACTAGTATTGGGACATTACTGGTGGTTGCCTAGCAGGGGGATCTGTTGAGATCTGTGCTAGAGCGGGGATAGGTAAACCATAAGAGAGAGCAGTCCGGACTGGTGGAGTCCCTGGTGGTGCCTAGTGACAGGCAGTAGCCACGTGCAGGTAGGAACCTGACAGGGAGAGCCAGGGAAGGACGCTCACATGTGGTGTCAGTAGCGGTGGGATACAAACAACAGAGAATCCAGATACAGTGGTGTGGCAAACAGAAATAACAAAACAAGATTACTTGTGAGAGTGACTGGCAAAGAGTGTGTGGCAAAGAGCGAGTGAACTCAAACACCATGGCTGAATACATAAAAATGAAAAGAGAGGAGCTGGTGGAGAAGTGCATAACATTCAATTTACCTCACGAGGGTAAAGGGGTAGATGAATTGAGGGTAGCACTTATAGGATTTGCAACTGCCCAGCAAAAACAACCTGTCAGAGAAGAGACCCCAGAAGGATATTTAAGCAATCCCGCTTATATAGAGTACTTGAGAGAGAAGTTAAGATGGGAGGCTGATGAGAAAGAAAAGCAGCGGGTCTTTGAGGCTGAGGAAAAAGATAAACAGCGGGAGTTGGAAGCTGAGAGATTGAGGATGGAAGGTGCAGAGAAGGAAAAACAGAGGGAGTTGGAAATTGAGAGAATGAGATTGGGGTTTGAGGAGAGGGAGAAGCAATGAGCATTGGATGCTGAATTACAAGTAGAAAAGTTAAAATTTGATAGAGAGAAATTTCACTCTGAGGAGACAAGGAAGGAGAGAGATGGAGCAAAAATAAAAATTACTCCAAAGGACTTTGCTGTCTATGAGCCTGGTCAAGATCCTCAAATTTACCTCAGCACCTTTGAAAAAGCAGCTCAGTTGTGGGGGCTACCTGAAGATAAATACATGCAGTATTTATCAAACCTGATTAAAGGGGAATTGGCTGAGGTATACCAATATTTCCCCTCAGACAGGCCCGTCACCTATGCTGAATTCAAAGAAGCAGTGTTTAAAAGATTCAGACTGGGGCCTGATTATTTTAGAAAGCTTTTCAGAAACTGCCAGATACAGACAGGGAGGTCTTTTGTGGAACAGGGAGCAAAGTTGATGGATATATTTGGAAAGTGGATGAGTAGTGCCAAAGCTCAGTCAGTGGAAGAGGTGAAAAGCCTCATGATACTGGATCAATTATACCATCAGTTACCACCAGAAATAAGGCTCCTGGTCAAAGACCGTTCCCCTACATCTGTGCAGGAGGCCGCAGAGATGGCGGATCACTTCGCCTCTAATAGAACTGGCTGGGTGGGGAAAACATCAAGAGAGTTTAAACCCAGACCATATAGTGCTGGCAGAAGGGATGTGGTTCCACAGCGAGTGAGTCCTCCATTAAAATCTGAAGGGCACAGGACACCCCAGAGTGGATCTGTGTACCCTAAAAGTGAGGAGAAATTATGCTACAAATGTGGTACACCGGGGCACCTACGTTTTCAATGTGAGGTTGCCAACCCCATTAGTAATCCTGCTCAGACAAGGGCAGTGAAAACAGAGCCCAAGGCTTTAGAAACAGCGAAAAAGGTTCAGTTTTGCCAGATAAACTGGACAGAAGTAACAGACCTTGATTCAAGTCTGAGAGAGGAAGTGAGTGTACAAGGGGCAAATTATTGGGCATTGCTTGACACTGGTGCTGCTCAGACGTTACTGAGGCCAGATTTAATAAAATCTGAGGTAATATTACCTCAGGAAACAGTGACTATCCAAGGAGTGAGGGGTCAACCAGAAAGTTTGCCTGTGGCCCTGGTGGATATGACTTGGAGAGGCCGAGAGGGCCGATATAAAGTAGGCATTAATGCCCAGCAACAAGAACCAGTAATACTGGGAAGGGATGTAATGGGCGCCCAAGGAAAGATCTATGTAGTGACCAGACAGCAAATTGGCAGAGAAAAAGAAGCCATATTAAGGGGGGCTGAAACAAACAGGGTGGAATCTGTTAACCAGCCTCAGGTCACCATAGCAACCACTAGCAGGCCTGCTGAAGAAGACAAACTGTATCAAGTGGTCTCTGGGGAAGAAGCAGAGCAATTCAGGGAAGAGCTGCATAAAGATATCAGTTTGAAGCAGGTAAAGGAACAAGCCCTGACCCAACAGATTCCTTTCATTGACAAACTGAGGAATCAAGTTGTGTGTGAGAATGCGATTTTATATAGACTGTGGATGCCTGCTGAGAGAAAGGATGAATGTGAACCAGTGAAGCAATTGATAGTACCTAGCAAATACAGAACCAGATTGCTAGAGGTAGCCCACGATGTCCCATGTGCAGGACATCTGGGAATAAAAAAGACCAAGAGGAGATTGGCTGCACATTATTATTGGCCAAATATCTCCAAGGATGTAAAACAACATTGTCTATCTTGTGGAATATGCCAAAAGGTGGGAAAGAGTGGAGTAAAGACCAAGGCACCCTTAAAGCCCCTTCCTATAATTGGACAACCCTTTTATAGAGTGGGAATAGATTTGGTGGGCCCTTTTTCCAAACCCACAAGGCATGGCAAGAAATATCTAGTGGTTATGGTGGATTTTGCCACCAGGTACCCAGACGCAGAAGCACTGAGATCTGTAGAAGCCCCTGTAGTGGCAGAGGCTTTATTAAAAATCTTTATGAGGCTGGGTTTCCCTCATGAAGTGCTGACAGATCAAGGCAGTGTATTCATGGGAGAAGTGATGCAATGTATGTGGAAATGTTGTGGTCTAAAACATCTAAAGACCACTACTTACCATCCCGCCACTAATGGGCTAACTGAGAGATTCAATGGAGTTTTGAAGGGCATGATCAGAAGCTATGTTCAAGATCACCCACAAGACTGGGATGAACGTTTGGGATGCTTCTTATTTGCATACCGAGAAGTCCCTCAGGAGTCAACAGGCTTCTCACCCTTTGAACTAATGTTTACTAGAAAAGTGAGAGGACCTTTGGAACTGCTAAAAAATTCATGGGAAGGAACTCTGGGAGAGTACAAAACTTCTGTAGTAGATTTTGTATTGGAATTCCGCAATAAATTAACATCAATGATGGAAGTAGTGAAAGAGAATTTGAGTCATGCACAGGAGAAGCAAAGTTACTGGTATGACAGAACAGCCAGAGAACGTGTGTATGATGTGGGAGATATGGTTATGGCGTTCATACCCAGGAAACATGACAAATTACAGGCTAACTGGGAAGGACCATATACCATCAGAGAAAGGCTTGACACAGTGACATATGTAATCACTACAGACCAATTAAACAAAAGCAAAGTGGTTCATGTAAATATGTTGAAGCCTTACCATACCAGGGATGCACAGGTGTTGCAAGTTACCTTATTCCCTGAGGGAAGTGGGCCTGAACTTCCAGATTTGGTACAGGAAAGCAAAGACAAAGGAGGGGTAGATCAAGTGGAATGGTCAGAGGAGGTGAAGGAGGAAGTAAAAGAAGAGATTCTGAGAGTTTTGAAAACCTATAGGAATCTCTTTAGCAACAAACCTGGCCGAACCAGTATAGTTATACATTCCATTGATACTGGAGATCATGCTCCAATCAGATCTGTTCCGTACCGTGTGAATGGGAAAGTTTTGAATGAGATCAAAAAGGAGGTGGAAGATATGCCGGAATTAGGAGTGATCAGGGAATCCATCAGTCCCTGGGCCTCAAGTATTGTCCTGGTTCCGAAAAAAGATGGAACGACAAGGTTTTGCATTGATTATCGGCTAATCAATAAAATTACTGTCCCAGATGCGTATCCTATGCCTAGGGTAGACGCAATGTTAGAGTTATTGGGGGCAGCAACCATTATCTCTACACTAGATCTCTGTAAAGGATTTTGGCAAATGGAACTAGACAAGCAATCCAGAGCCAAAACTGCCTTCAGTACACCAGATGGGTTATATGAGTTTGTGACCTTACCCATGGGACTAAGGAACTCACCAAGTTCATTTCAGAGGCTAATCAATACTGTGTTGTGAGGCATGTCAGATTTTGCAGTGGCCTATATCGATGACGTGGCCATTTTTAGCAAGTCGGTGCCTGAGCATGTCCAACACCTGACAACAGTATTGGAGGCCTTAAGAAAAGCAGGCCTCACAATAAAAGCTAAGAAATGCCAGTTTGGACTAAAGGAAGTAATCTATTTAGGACATAAGGTGGGGAGTGGGAAAATCACCCCCTTATGGAGCAAGGTGGAGGCAATACAAGCGTGGCCGATCCCCTTAACCAAAAAACAAGTAAGGGCATTTCTGGGTGTGGCTGGATTTTATAGGAAGTTTGTGAGAAATTTTGGGGAAATAGCAACCCCCTTGCATGAATTAACAAAGAAGAAGTGTTCTGAGCGTGTGGTATGGACGGATGAATGTCAGAAGGCTTTTGATCTACTGAAGCAAGCCTTGTGCCAAGGACCCATATTAATAGCACCAGACTATGAGAAACCATTCATCGTGGCTACAGATGCGTCGGACCTCGCGCTGGGAGTCGTCTTGCTACAGGAGAGAGAAGGCACTAGACATCCAGTGGCGTACCTGAGTCGCAAGCTGACGCCGAGGGAGAAAAACTATTTGTCGGTCCAGAAGGAGTGCCTAGCAGTTGTGTGGGGACTGAACAAGTTGTACCCATACGTGTGGGGATGAAGATTCACAGTGACTACGGATCATCGGGCCTTGTTATGGTTGCAGACTATGAAAAACCATAACACTATGCTGCAGAGGTGGTCCTGGGCCCTACAGGACTATCAAGTGGACTTCCAGTTCATCAAAGGCAAGGACAATGTACTGGCCGATGGACTTTCCAGGCAAGTGGCTGGGACTGCAGTGACATGACCAGGCAGAGGAACAAAGAAAGACATTTTCCCCATAGAGACTTTTATTTGTTAACGCGACGTATAAATCCTGAAACAGGAATAATACTCTGCTGTTGTTTAAGGGGGGGAAATGTGATGTTTCTATATTAATGTATATATGGTAAGTGTTGTTGTTTAGAAGATACATGGTAAGTGGAGTGAAAGAGGGGGAGTGAATGGGCAGTAGAATGCGAGATGATTGGCTGAGTGTTTAAAATGGCTGAATGTATAAAAGGAAGAGTGAGAGTGGAATCTGGGGGGGGAGAAGAGAAAGAGTGGATTGCTTGGTGGGGTTTGAGAGAGTTGTTTGCCAGGAGAGAGTGAAGAAGGAGGGAGGTGGAGTTCAGATTAGTATTGAGTAAAACCATATGCTTATGTGCCTTAAGAAGAAATCTTGTTAATCTTGTTAGCTTTGTTATCTGTAATAAATACTTAATTTGGTTTACCAAAGGCCTGATCCTTGGCTGGGGTTTCACAGACCAGAAGGGAGGGTAAGGTAATGACCAAGGCTGAAGGGGAACTGTAACAAATGGTGGCAGCGGTGAAGAGAATAACAATACCAGTATTCAGAGTCTCTGGGAATACTAGTATTGGGACGTTACTGGTGGTTGCCTAGCAGGGGGATCTGTTGAGATCTGTGCTAGAGCGGGGATAGGTAAACCATAAGAGAGAGCGGTCCGGACTGGTGGAGTCCCTGGTGGTGCCTAGTGACAGGCAGTAGCCACGTGCAAGTAGGAACCTGACAGGGAGAGCCAGGGAAGGACGCCTCACATCCAACAACATCTGGAGATTACCCCTGGAGTAGACAGTGCTGGACAAAATGGATCAATGGTCTGTCTCTGCGTTCTTTTTACATTCATCTATGTTCCATAGAACCTGTTGAGATCAGAAAGAGTTGCCTTCCCTGAGGCATAAGAGATGCCTGCAGTTGAAGATGAACTATCAGATGGGGAAAAGATATGATAAAAGGAAACTGATTTGGCGTTACCTGATAGATGGTCCCAGTTTTCATGCTCAGAATACTTGTTTGTCAGTACAGATACATTCACAATAGTTGTGATTTTATGAATGGTTTCGGCTGAACCATTACATCAGTGATCTTGGCCTCTCACATCATCCCATGTATCTAATAATGTCACTGACATTTTCTCCTGGATGTCCTGCATGGCACTCTTAGTAGGGAATGATAGGTTGGATAAAAAACTGGAGTAGTGACCTCCATACCATCACTGGCAATTGTTCTCTTCTTAAAATCCTTCAGTGCAAGACTTGACAGATTCCCCTGGAGAATTGTTTCCTTATGACTATCCTTATGGCCAGAAAGTTTTCCTTATTATACGGTGCATATCTATATACACTGTTGCCATTCTGTCACACGACTGTTCTGTGTGCTGCTGAAGCTGAATGGAAACATATTACATTGTACAACAAAGCCTCTCAGATCATGTGTTTGTGTTTAAGTCTATAAAGGGAGAAATGTCAGAGAAGCTACTCATATGCTTAAAGTTAAAGATGGAAAAAAGGGTACTTTAAACCTCCTGAAAGGTGACCTCAGGGCTATTAAAAACCTCCATCAGCAGTGCATTAACTATTTCACATAACATACAGAATTCGATATGATTAATTATTGGTACTGGTGTATGTGTAATATTTCTGTTGCTTATTGTGCTGTGTAATTTGCCTGCCAAACCATTTAATAACTCAACAACACAGGCTGAAGACAGGCATAAGACTGCTTTAAAAAGGGATTAGTTGATATTTTTTATTTGGTTTTATTACATTTGTATCCCACCTTTTTTCCAGGAGTCTGAAAGTGTTGTACATGTCCCTACCCTCCATTTTATCCTTACAATAACCGTGTGAGGTAGGCTAAGCGGAGAGATGAGGACTGGGAGGCCAAGGCCAGCCAATGAGTTTTATGGCTGAGTGATTTGAACCTGAGTTGCCCCAACCCTAGCCCAGTACCAGTACACCACACTGGCTTATGGAAGGTAGTTTTATTAGCAACTGTCAATCATGATAGCTAAATGAAGCCTCTCTGTTCATAAGCATTATGCTTCTGAGTACCTGTGTGTATGCATAAGCTGGAGTGGGCAATTATCATTATTTTCACACACACACACACCAAAAAAGGGCAAGAGGACACAGCGTTGCATAAAATTGGCATATGCTAATTTATATGGTAAACAAGCAATAGTTGAAATACTGAGATATTATGACCTGTGCTGTCCAGGTGCTCATTGTTGATGGGCTACGTATCATCTGCATCATTATTGGGCAACTGCTATACTGTTAGTAATAAGCAAATTTTCAACAACTGAAATAGTAACAACAATTATAATAAGCGTGCAGGATGTATTTAATGAGCTTTGGTCAGGCACTGATTTTGAGGATAGCTGTTGACCAAACAACCATTCTGCTTTATAACTGCCTCCAAAAAGCAGGAAGTTGACCAAGGGTGTATATAATTTTGATTCTGTGCTTAGAGCAGTAGTGGCCAATTTCCTCAGCCTAGGAAGCTATACGCAAGGGGTGGGGAAGCAAAGGTTCTTTACATGTTGTTGAATTATAACTACCATCATCCCTGACCATTGGCCATGCTGACTGGGGCTAGTGGAATCCAACAACATCTGAAAGGCCACAGGTTCCCAAGGTGGCTCTTCAGAAGCCACATGGCCTTTTAAGAGCATAAGACCTGGTTGGAGGGGTGGGATAAAGGCTAAGTGGCATGTATATGAGGAACAGGTTATTATTGCAGGAGGAAGAAGCGATCCCCTAAGTATAAGGGTGAGACCATGCTGGGAACAAGCCAGGAAGAGTGAAAGATGGGAGAGGAAAGGTAACAGAATACAGTTAGGACCTCTGGGAGGGGTGAGGTGGCCTATTGGGGATTTCTGTGGTCAAGTGAGCCATGGAACAGCCAGCAGTGGGGAAACCTCAGCACAATTCCAGACACACACATGTGATATCATCGCCCATATATAGAGAAACTCTATGTTGTTGAACTGTGCTTTATTGTAATATGTGTTTTTTTAATATGTATTTTGTATCTTCTTTTTATACCTGTTTAATTGTGGTAGCCTATGGCTCTGAACAATAAAGACTTCATTCATTCAGAGAAACAGAGTGAACATGGGGCTTCCATGTTACTTAATCCTTTTGCGAGTGGTAATATATTAGTACGATACAGAGGAATCTGATTGGTATGTAATAGGATGTTCTGTTCAGTCAGCATGAACCTATTTTGGATGGCTTCAGATGGGTTGACACTGCCCACTTTCTTTTCTTTTTCTTTTTTTGCAGAAAGTGATCACCCTGCCTGGGAATAGGAATAGCTCCCGTCTCCAAATATGAGATATGTAGCTATCAGCCCTTCCTTTTCCATATGATATTGAGACAAGGACAATTCTCAAAGCGACAAGCAATTAATATTAGTTATTAATATTAGAAGATGAGGGAACCTCTCCCTCCCCAGGGAGCAGGGCAGCTTACTTTGCTTTAATTCTTCCTAGACATGGAGGCATGGGGGGGGGGACACAATCTCTTGTGAGCAGTCACAAACACACATCAAACCCTGGCAGCCAATTTTAAGAGAGTTTATTAAGAATAAGGTTGAAGAGAGCTAAAGAGAAAAAGGCAGAATGGTACATAAAAGAAAATAAAGAATAATTTCACATCAATCTACCATATGCAGCTACTTACAATTGCAAATAGCCTTCCTGTCTCCCCAGGAGTAATGTAGCACTCTGAATGGTAAGATGGCTGAGGATGGATAGTGAGGGACAAAGCAATGTTGGCAACATTCCATTTTTAAGGGCTCTTGACCCAGGTGGGCTCTGATTGACTGGTGGATCTGAGCAACCAGTCACAAGAGCTGCACATAGCCCAGAAATGAACATAGCACCTTTCTGCGGGCTAGAGGATGAAACGACCCAGGTGTCAATGGCAGGAAGATGGGGGCTGTCAAAGTGTTAAGTTCTGCTGCTACTGCTTCTGGAGAGGTTCAGCTTCCCTGCTAGAAAAGAAACTTTCCTTAGCTTGTGCATTGGAGGGGAGGCAGGACCTCTCTGCTTAAACATGATGCAGAACTAGAGAAACTGGGTAATCTTAAAAAGACAGGCTAGGGCGCAGAGTGGTAAGCAGCGGTAATGCAGCCGAAGCTCTGCTCACAGGAGTTCGATTCCAACGGAAGGAGGAAGTCAAATCTCCGGTAAAAGGGGTCGAGGTCCACTCAGCCTTCCATCCATCCGTGGTCGGTAAAATGAGTACCCGGCATATGCTGGGGGAAGGAACTGGCAATCCCACCCCATATATACAGTCTGCCTAGTAAACGTTGCAAGTTGTCACCCTAAGAGTCTGAAACGACTCACACTATAAGTGCGGTGACACCTTTACCTTTACCTTTAAGGCAGGGTAGAACCGTACCACAGTCCAGAGTAACAAAAAAAACTTATGATGGATGGAGTTTACTCATATTTTTGAGATGATAAAATGAATCCAATTTGTCCTGCCTCAGTTAAAAATATGGTTTTGAAGAAAAATAATTGAGGAAACCAAGTAAGTGTTCCTTTGCAGTAATATAATGCAGACTGTTGTTGTTTTGTCATACCTCTTCTGAAACTAGAAATTACAGTGTAGGATGATAAAGTTATAATGACTATTAGGCACAAGTGACCTCTTTTCCTACTGAGTATTTAATAGTGTGCTGAATAGATAGCCTATGATTATACTGTGGTCACAATTAGTTCCCACTTGTTTTGCTTTGACAATGCAGCAGATGGCTGCTAGACTGTTCATAACTTTGCTAGGTTAAAAAGTGGTAGCCTTAGCCAGGTTTAAAGAATCCAGTAGAGCTGCACAATCAGAGTTTTATAGGATCTAGCACTACTCTCACTAATATATGTGTAATAGTGACGGTGGTGGATTTCAGAAATGGGAGGTTTGAAATACTAACTCTATCAGTCTAGCAATACATGCCTTGTGTGAGCTGGTATCCTTGGCAATCTATGTTGAACAGCCAGAACACACACTTAATATTGGAAAGGATCTTCATAATAGTTTTAATCTTGTAAAACAGAGGACAGGGGCGATGAGAGTTGTAGTCTAGCAACATTTGGGAGGGCCACAGGATCCATACCTCTCCAGCAACATAATTATAGTATTCTTTTTCCCCCCTTGCATCTATTTTTTCCTTGCATTGCACTGAGAAATGGGTTAATGGTTAGAATAAGGAAATGCAAAGTGGAAGCATTACAGTAAACAATGACATATTTGGCACACAGCATAGGAGCCTGAAGTGAAGAAAAAGACTTCAGGGCTTCACACCAAACTGTTAAGGACAATTTGTGTTAGTGGTGCCTTAGATAGTCCCAGAGAAATCCATGCTAAATTCCATGATCCAGAAGCATGGACATATTTGATCAACTTTGCCCTGTAGCATGAGTTTTATGTTATTTATTGCCTTTGTGTGTCACCTACGCTGGAGCCTCTAGATGACTAAAAAAAACATACACAACTATAAATACAAAGTTTAACATACATAATTACATAATTTCTAGTGTTCAAGAACACAAGCTAGTGAGAAGTTTATTGGATTGTGAGCCCCATTAGAGTAAATGAGAACTGTACAAGAGCAGGTATATTTTCAACTTGAACATAAGCAGACACATTAATTCAAGTGCTGGCCGAAGTATTCAACCCAGCGACTCTTGTAAACTCCTCTTGTAAGTAGGGGATGGAGGTGAATGTCAAAAATTCTAATCTTACCTGAATTCAAGATAACTGGACTTTTGTTCTTTTTTGTAATAACAAAAAAAGCCTTGTTGCCACTCCAACCTACATCATTTGCAGGGGCATCTAATAGATGATCAGGGGCCATTATAAGTGCTAGAATTAGGATCCCTACTTATGTGTGGTAAAATGCTACTCCCACCAAGTTTAACTTGGTGGGGAAATCATTGAACGACCCCTTCTGTAGCTATAGTTAGACAAGCAGTTGGCCTAGTGGGTTAAGCAGCAAAGCATTGGAAATGGGTCCTGAGAAGTAAAGGACATCTCTTGCAAAAGGGAATGAAGTCAATTTGTACAGTTAAATTTACAGAGAAAAGGGCATTCAAATGATGTGGTTGTATCCCACTTGGAAAACCTGGATTCCTCCCTTGCTGTTGACCAGGGGTTGAAAGTGGATAGACTGGAGCCTGAATCTGACTGAACTCCCACTCCTTGTTATATGGGATGGCTGCAATACAAAATGCTAGCACAGGCACAAGAAAGGAAGCAAGTTCATAGTTTGTATCACTGCTGCTCTCAGAACTTTGTTCATTTCCATGAAAGGCCCATGCCCTACTCTCCATTAGACTGAAAGCAGGGCAGGCATGGCTCTCTGGGTTATGTTTTGTTTTGGTTATTTGTGGTGCCTATTGTATTTTCCTCTGAATAGCAACAAAGGACTGTGCCCCATTGTGCCAAGTACAGGACAAACATGCATTTCTAGACAGTCCCTGATCCAAAGGGCTTACAATACTTACCATCTCTCCCATTCAAAGACAATGCGGGCACATTGAGTTAAACCCAATTAGCTTAGTTAATGGAAAACTCCCGGTGCTACCAATTATTAGTATAGCACAGTGGCAAGGTTCAAAGCAGTGCCTTAAAACAATTAGCTTTACTCATTTTGAGTCAGATCATAAGATGTTCTTTCAATGTGTTTATTACATACTGCCAAAGGGATGTTCCTTTCTCAAAGAACGCTGGTCAGATCCCAACATGTCTGCAAGGCGAGTTGGGTTTGGAGACAGCAGCCTGCCAAAGCACAGAGATATTACATATCCAAAACACTCAGTCACACCAGTGCTAGAGCCTGCCATCCCCCCAACCTCTTTTCTTAGCTGTTCTCCCTGATCAGCCCTTTCCAGCCACATTTTATATCTTCAATCCAGGAAAAGAAAACATTGCTTTTTTTGAACATGCTCAGCAATGTTCTACCCAAGCCCCACAGAGAGACACTTGTCTCTCTTATGCAGAGAATTAGAATACTAGAAAACCATTTTGAAAGATATTATGGAATGTTGCTCAGCCATATTTATTTATTTACATTTATATCTCAGCTTTCGTCCAAGGAGTTCAAGGCAGCATATATGCTTCTCATCCTCCCCCCATTTTATTCACACAACAGCTCTGTGAAGTAGGCTAGGCTGAGAGACAATGACTGGCCCAAAGTCAGTCAGTGAGATTCACGGCTGAGTAGGGATTTGTACCCTGGCCTCCCAGGACTTAGTCCAGTACTCCAACCTCTATACCACACAGGCTGTCTTTTTAAAAATGCATTCTTACTGCCACACTATGTATCATTTTGTGTTTTCGAACAAAAAATTATTTTGATGACTTTTTGTCTTTGCCTTTGGCAATGGGAGGGATAAACCATGCATTAAACAATATACACTGTTGGATCTAGGACCATTGTTGAAAATGTTCTTATTTCTCTCTGTTCTCCTTCACCACCACCACTTTTGCCAAAGTCAGAGCCCAGTACTGTCTGTAGCCTTATTCAAGACCACATGGGTCTTGCTCCAGAAGAGTTGTAGTGCACTGAAGTCCAATTGAAATCATTGAGCCTAGCAGTGTAATCTTAGACGTGCCTACCAAGAAGCAATGAATTCATGGGACTTACTCCCCTACTTGAATAAAGAATTGCAGCTTTGAGTTAGTTCTGATTACTTTACCCCATTCTTTTCAAGTGTGACTAGGTTTCTCTGAATTAGGCTAATATCTGTAATGAAAAAAGCCCTGCTGCATTATGCCAAAGTCCCATCTAATCCAGCATCTCACCCTGGCCAACCAGATCTCTGTGGAAAGCCTGCAAGAGTGTCTGAGTGCAACACTGCTCTCCCCCAGTTGTAATTCCCAGCAAGTGGAATTCAGAGGCATCTTACTTCCAACAGTCGAGGTAGAACCCATCATGGCTAGTTGCCATTGATTGCCTTTTTCACATGGATTTGTCTAATCTTCTTTTAAAGCCATCTGAGTTGGCTGCCATCATTTTATCAAGTTCCTTTAAGCACCCCATCATTCTTAAAATTAAGGTGTTATTGGGTTAATACATTCATGATGGAACTATAATGGGCTCCTACTGGGAGGAAAGGCAGGATATAAATTTAATAAATAAATAATAATATGCTTCTATAAAAAAATATATTCCAAATTTCTTAACAGCAGCCTGGTTAGCAATAGCACAAAAATGGAAGTCTATTTACATACTTACAAAAAGGGACTGGGTTAACAAAAATGGGATTTGTTGGTATTGGATAAGTTAACACAGCAAATTAAGAACTCATTTGAGGAGACCATAGTATTTTATGGAAGGCTGGTGGCCAGTCTGTGGAACCTGAGTCTGTAAACTGGGACACACCACATCCCTTTTCAGGCATTCTGTATCTTTGGAGGGGCCATAGGGCTGTGTGTGCAAGCTCCACCCTACTGGTTCATTAGGCTGATCCATTAGGACCAATGGGGCATTGCTCCACCAGCCTCCATCTGCCCTCAGCCAGCCTCCACCTGCCTGCCTTCATATTTACAACCAGTTCAGGGGCTGGCACTGCCAGTCAACTTCCTCCTCTTTGGTCTCAGTGTTGCCCCTTGTAGAACTCAGGAGAGAAGAGGATGGGGAAAAAAACTAGAATTCGTTAGCTCTGCCTGTCATTGGCTGTGGCTCCACTTACTGTTGGGCTCCTTGCCTTCTGCCCTACCAGTCTGAATGGGCACCAGCCACTATTGCCTCCTCAACTCTGCCCTTCCTATGTCAAGCAGGAAGGTCTGAAGGGGGATTGTAACACAGTTACAGTCTTCCCTCTGATGGGGATACTCCTGATAGTGGATAAGTCCCCACTCAGTAAGATGATAAACACGTTCAGTCAAGCATGCTTCCATTCTTCCTTTAGACCCTTCCTGCTCAGTGGAGGGTGGCACACGCAGCCCACAGCTACAATATCAGAATGCCTGAAGAGAACTTATAGATTTGTACTAATTGTCTCTGAAGACAGATCTTTCTGATTTGATGCTAAGTGAACCAAGATAAAAGTGAGCACAGGGAGTGTGAGGATAATTATTAATTATAATTATCATTGTTTGGTTATTTGTGTAGAGGAATGGGCAGATGGAAGTTCTGTTTATTATTTTTTGCACTACCTGATATGCAAACTCAATAATAAAACAATAAGCAACAGTAAAAACTAAAAAATCCCCACAATGCCTTAAGTGGCAGAAAAACACAAGACAATTACTGATGCAATCCCTTTCCTCACATTTACCTGTGATTTGATTAGGGATATAAGGATCTGTCAATTCCACTTCTTTCATTTTCTTATTTTTCCAGTCTTTTATTCAGTTCTGCAGCAATTCACATTTTTTAAAAAGAAAATCCTTATGAAAATTCTTTAGCATTTTAGGGCAAATTTCACATTTTTATGTGAATATACTTTTTTTAAGCAGAACACATTTTTCAAGCAATTTCTCCTAATATGCTGCATTTTTGTATTTATTTTCATCAACACTTTCATTTTGTGCACATTTTCCCCAAATATATGCATTCTTGTAAATATTGTGTGGCTGGAGAATGGCATTGCAACATCTGGATATGTGTGAATTTCAATGGATCACTGTGTTTCGGTTCTCACATTGTTTCAGAAACTGTGAATTCAATAGATTTGGTTAGAAATGTGAACTGAATTGAATTTCTCCCCCATCCCTAGATTTGATGTTATTATGTATTGTTATACATTTATTTATTTATTATTAAATTATATAACTAAATCAAATATATAATTAAATTAATATAAATTACATTATGAGTGGGGTTATATGGAGGTTTGATGACACACAGCTCTATTTCTCCTTTTTATCTTCTACAGGTGAAGCAGTGGACGTGCCGAATCAGTGTTTGGTTGTGATAATGGATTAGATGTGACCCAATAATCTAGACAAGACAGGGGTGTTATTGGTGTGTAGTTCCTCTGACCAGTTCATTGGTGTGCAGCCTGCTCTAGTTGGGGTCACAGTTCCTTTGCAGGAATGGGTTCATAGTTTGGCAGTTGTCCTGGATCCATTGCTGTTATTTGAGGAACAGGTGGCCTCAGTGGCCATCAGCTTATGCTGGTGGCCCAACTATGACCCTATCTGGACAGGACTGGACCATTGCAAGGATGGATATCTGGATTAGACTATTGCAATGTGCTTTACACGAGGCTGCCTTTGAAAATGTTTTGGAACCTTCAGTTAGTGCAGAATAAGGCTGCCCACCTGTTGACAGGTTCACGGTGAACAGATCATATAACACAGATTCTGTTCCAATTACACTTCTGAGCCCAATTACAAGTGCTGGTTTTGACCTATAAAGTTATTTACAGTTCAGGACCTCAACGTCTTCTGGAATGCCTCTCCTGACAGAAACCTACTCAGACCCTTAGATCTTCTTCTGAGGCCTTTCTCCTGCCCCCCCCCCCGGAGGCTCAGAGGGTGGTGACAAAGGAGATAGCTTTTCAGTTGTGACTCATCATCTGTGGAATGTGCTCCCCAGTAAGGTGCACCTGGTGCCTTCATTGACATCATTTTGGTGCCAGGTAAAGAGTTACCTTTTCCCCCAAGCATTTGATAGACTGAGAAGCTGTTTTTGTTATTAGCATGCTGCCAGGCTTCCTGTGGCTGTTATGAAGGTTGTTTGTTCTGTTGTATGGTTTTATAGCATTAAGTATTAATATTTATGTTTTTAATGAGTTGTAAGGTGCTTGGAGACCTTCAGATAACAACCAATAATAATAATAATAATAATAATTCCGCCCTTCCTCCCAAAGGAGCCCAGGGTGGCAAACACACAAATGAGAAAACAATGAAAATATTTAAAAATAATTCCAATACAGAAACAGACTGGGGAAAATCTCTACTTAAAAGGCTTCTTGAAAGGAGAAGGTCTTCAGTAGCTTCCAAAAAGACAACAGAGATGGCTGTAAAGTCTAATTGCTTTAATATTGCATAAGTCATTTTGGAGTAGCTGTTTCTTTTTCCTCCAATAAAAAATGCTTCATTTGTTTAAAAAAAGTGTACTAAGGGGCTAGTTCAGTGCATGTTTGTTTATGGGAAATTAAAGAATGCCATCTTCATTAGGGATTGCATGCACAGAACCAAGGCTGTTGTTCTTACCATTTCATTAACATGCAGGGTAGGAATGTGTAACCATGTCATGTGGTATCTGTTATTTGAATCACCAGTAGCAGGGTGGGGCTTTTAGCATCAGCAACCAGTGACCATTTACACAATATTCACATTGATCCCGCAATGAGAACACATGGGAAACCTGGCTGGCACCAAACACTGGCATTAGAACCTTTTGTACCATCACTGAAGATTAAAATACAACACATGCCTATAGTTTCAATTAAAAATAGGGAGCAAAAGTATGAGTGAATTAATTATCTCTCCATTCATTATTTTTAAATATGTAGCTTGTGAAGGGTATATTTATTTTCACCTTTGATGACTTCATAATCCAACAGTTATTACTAGATTTGCTATCATGGAAATGTAAGAAGGTGCGAGGACAGCCTATTTGCTCATCACGCCCAGCATGGTTGACTCCAGGGATTGTGGGATGGATCTGGCTGGCATGCTGGATCCTTAATCCCGCCCCTTAATCCCTGCAACTTTGGCAGGTGGACAACCCCATCTACTTGCCAAAGTTCAGAGGGGCTGGCTGTAACTGCCAAACAGCTGATGAGCTGCTACAGTGGGCCCCCTTTGAGTCCATTTGCATGCACAGTTTGAATTCAAGCTGTACCTGCAAAAGAACATTTTTTCTTCTGTAGAGAGTGTCTGCAGAATAGACTCTACTCTGACTGGCAACAGCGTTCCAGGATCTCAGGCAGGGGTCTTTCACATCACCTGCTATCTCGCTCATCTGTGCTGCATGCAGAAGGCCCCAAGTTCAGTCCCTGGTGTCTCCAGGTTGCAGGGCTGGGGGAAGCTCCTTCCTAAAACCCTGGAGAATCACTTCCAGTCAATGTAGACAATATGAGCTAGATGGACCAATGGTCTGACTTGGTATAAGGCAGCTTCCAATGTTCTTGTGATCTTTCCAACTGATTGAACCTGGGATGTTATGCATGTGTAAAGCATGCGTCCTGCTTCAGAGCTATGATCCCACCATGTTTCATTTGTGATTTAAATATTTATCTCACTAGTGAGCACAGCTTGGAAGTAATTAGTTACAGGTAATGAATTGCTTGTGATTCATTACTTTTTCGAGGAACAAGTGAGTAATTCCTTTACATTTTGATTGTAATAGGAGTAATTTTATTACTTTTGTGAAGTAACTGTAATAATAATAAATAATAATAATAATAATAAATTTTATTTTTGAGTCGCCTATCTGGCCGAGTCAACGGCCACTCTAGGCGACGTACATAAATAGAATGAATACAACATATAACCAACTTTAGTCAATAAACAATCTAAAAAACCATCCAACTATGACAAGATAAAACTAGTCCCCGGAAATCCTGTAGGCCTGCCTGAATAGCCAGGTCTTTAAGGCTCGGCGGAAACCTACCAGGGAGTGGGCATGGCGGAGATCATATGGCAGGGAATTCCAGAGGGTGGGAGCCACAATCGAAAAAGCCCTCTCTCTGGTCCGCACCAGTCTAGCTGTTTTAACTGGTGGGACCGAGAGGAGGTCTTGTGTGGCTGATCTCATCAGGCAGTATACTTGGTGATGCTGGAGGCGCTCCTTCAGATAAACTGGGCCAAAACCATATAGGGCTTTAAAGGTTAACACCAACACCTTGAATTGGGCCCCGTAAACAACTGGTAGCCAGTGTAGTTCTCCTAACACCGGAGTGATATGATCACGGCGACGGCTGTTCTTGAGCAAACGTGCCGCCGCATTCTGTACCAGTTGTAATTTCCGGACCGTTTTCAAGGGTAACCCAACGTAGAGCGCATTACAGTAGTCTAAGCGAGAGGAGACCAGGGCGTGTACCACCCGTGGGAGCAGATGGACAGGAAGGTAGGGTCGCAACCTCTGTATTAGATGCAATTGATACCAAGCTGCCCGGCTCACTGCCAAAACCTGAGCCTCCATGGACAGCTGGGAGTCAAGAATGACCCCGAGGCTGCGGACCTGGTCCTTCAGGAGCAATCTTACCCCATTAAACACCAGGTCTATATCTCCTAACCTTCTCTTATTGCCCACGAGCAGCACCTCGGTCTTGTCGGGGTTCAGTTTCAGCCTATTTCCTCCCATCCATTCACTTAAGGACCTCAGGCACTTGGAAATGGTATCCACAGCCAACTCTGGTGAGGACTTTTGGGCATTACTTAAGGGAGGAAGCAGGGAAGTCTTCTGCTCCTCTGATTTGTGGATGAAAATCATGTGACTCAAACTGGGCTTCTGTGCAGCATCGCTGTTCCCTCATGCTGTGGGTAGGAGGTGACGAGGGAGGAGGTGGACAGCAAGGCACGGGTGGAGTGGAGAAAACAATGGATGGTGGTGGAGAATGGAGTGGAGCAAGAAAGGAGCCAGAGGGCAAGAACTGGATAAAGGAGGAGGCAGCAGCAGCAAAATGGAGATAAACAACTGTGGAGGTAAAAGATGATGTGTTTGTGTGTGTGTGCGTGTGTGTGTGCTGTGTTTGCACTTGGCACACAAAGTGGCCTCCACCACCCTCTCTGGCTACTGTGCTGCATTTGCAGTACTTTAACTTTTTTGCATCGCGGGAAAATGTTTGCTTGGGTGAGTGTTCCTTAGTTGGTGGCAGGGCAGGGTCTGGAAGGTGGTTAAGTGAGAGAGATTATGCTTACTGGCTGACGGGGGTGGTGGCATGTGGTTTGACATGCAAAGATCTGAGTAGTGGCCTCTGCCTCCCTCCCCACCTCCCTTACCAGCTGAGAGACCACCATTGCTATCTTATGGATAAAAAGAATTATTCTACTACCTCTGTATGTGTGGGTTTATTTTTAATGTTGTTTTAGGCTACTTAGATGTGCAGCAGCCAAGGCCAACTTAGATGTGCAGCAGCCAAGGTGTTTTTTTTAAAAGTAACTGAAATGTAATTGTAGTGATTACTTTTGAGAAAAGTAAAGTAATCAGTTACTTCCAGAGCAATTATAGTTGTAACGGTAATTACTACTTTTGGGGGGCATGTAATTGTAACTTTAATTTATTACTTTTTTAAAGTAATCTTCCAAGCTCTGCTAGTGAGTTATTCATACTTAAAGGTACAGTACTGCAGCAGCTATATTCACTTGATCCCCTTCATACTATAGCCTCTTAGAGGAGCTAATGAGAAACAGATTTGGAAAGGAGTGCATGTTTGTATCACAGCTCATCTTCTCCCATCAGCTGCCTGCCATCCTCAAAGGCCCTGAAAATACAGAAAGTGACTGGAGGACCTTTCAGAAATACTTGGAAGTCATTGTCTCTGACTTTGAGGATCACTGCTCCTTGTTTCAGAGTTTATTTAAGCACTGTATCTTGGACTCTCAATTTAGAAGGGTTTGAGACAGAGAAGAACATTGGTTTTAAACTGGGGAAAGGATTGACATATGCAAGGGCTATGAAAACAGGGTTGTTATTATTATACTGAAATATTAAGGAGGCTATATCCTTAGCACATGTAAAATCTCTTTCCTCACCTAGTGTAAACAGATGATGTCACCGTTAAGTTTAAAAGAGAAAAACCTCAGCTGGCTGAACAGTCCTTTGTTCATCATTCCTTCTCATGTCTGAGAAGATCCCAGTTAACTCTCTACAGACAGGTCATTTTTTACAATGCGCCTAAGGAGGTGTTAGGATTACTACATCTGTGGTAATGTTTAGTTATTGCAAAATAATTGTTGCTGACTTTTATGGAATTATTTTATTCTCTCTTGGTTTTTTCCTTTCTGTCCTGATCCATGACACTGACTCATGAGCTGGAAGCAGAGAGATGTGCAAGCTAATTGCTGTCGGATCTGAAATCATAGACATATTAGGAAAGATGCACTCAGAGCCAGTTTGGGTTTTCTTAAGCCATGACAGTGGCTGGTGCTATTCCATCCCTCTGTTTAATCAAAAGTTGGATTGGCAGTAACTTGTTTGGAAACAGTTACATGGAAGAAATGAAAGTAATAATGAGAGTTTAAAGAATGTTAATAATGTGTAGCCATTGCAGTTCATGAAATGACTGGATTTTATAAACCTACATAATCACACAAACAGGATATAATGAGGATTCCCAAATGATGGGACTCAATGGCGACACCCTCATTGGATTTATTTGTTGTGGAACACTAGACCACAAGTGGATAACTTGGGGTCCAGGTGTGGCCCCCAATGCCTCCTGAAGCTGCCCCATTTTCCCATCCCATCAGAATTCCATCCTCTCTGTTTGATTTCTCTATTTTTCCTGGTTTTTAAAAGTGCTTCCTCCATCTTTCTGTGTAGTTTCCAAATGATTACAAGGAATAATATTTTATTTAATAATATATATTCACTAACAGACAAAAAAACTCTTGCAGTTTAAGAATATACCTATAGCCAACAAATATTTCTATCAAACATTAAAAATCAAGGAAAATGGGCAGTTATAGTGAATGCACCAGGGGAGCAGGAGACCTGACCTCCTCTCTGGAATACTGTACTGCCCTACATATTTGTCAATTCCAATACAGAAGCAGACTGGGGAAAATCTCTACTTAAAAGGCTTCTTGAAAGAAGAAGGTCTTCAATAGCCTCCCAAAAGACAACAGAGATGGCTGCAATGTCTAGTTGCTTTAATATTGCATAAGTCATGCTTAGGATAGGTGAAAATGACCTTGGGGGAGGAGGAAAAGAGGGAGGGAGGGCTGGAGTCGGCAGGGGAGCAGGAAGAAGGAAGAGAGAAGGGGAGGAAGAATGGAGCAGGAGGGGAGAGGAGAGGGGAAGGAGGAGATGGGGAGGAGATGTGAAGGAGAGAGAGGGAAGAAGAGGAGAGAGAGGGAGGGGAAAGCCAGGTCTGATAATTTGCATGCTTATTGAGTTCAATGGGATTTACTCCCATGCAATCATGCTTAGGATAGGTGAAACTGACCATGAAGGAGGGGAGAGGAGAGGAAAGGAGGAAGGGAGGGGAGGGGGAAGGAGGGGAAGGGAATTGGAACGGGAGGAGATGAGGGGACAGGGAGAGGGGAAAGAAGGGGGGACAGAAGGGAGGGGATAGGAGGGAGGAGGAGGGAAGGGTAAGTTTGAACATTTGCATGCTTATTTAGTTTAGTGGGATTTGCTCCTGTGCAATCATGCTTAGGATAGGCAAAACTGGCCATGGGGGAGAAGGAGAAGTGGGTGGGGAGAGGAGAAGAAAGGAGGAATGGAGAGAAGAGGGAAGGGGGAAGGACAGGGAGGGGATTGGAAGTGGAGAAGGTGGGGCAGGAGGGGTGAAGGAAGGGGGAGGGTAAAGGGCAAGAATGAGGGGATTAGAGGGAGGAGGAGGGAGGTCAGGTTTGATCATTTGCATGCTTTTTGAGTTCCGTGAGATTTACTCCTGTACAACCATGCTTAGGATAGGGTAAACTGACCTGGGAGAGGGGCAGGGATGGGGAGGGGAGGAAGGGGTGGGGGAGAGAGGAAGGGGTAGGGGAGAGAGGAAGGGGTAGGGGAGAGGGTGGGGAAGGGAATGAGATTGGGTGGGTGGGCACTGGGCAGAGGGAAAGGCCCTGTCCTTTCCAAAAGTATCCTTCCAAAAGTGACCAGTATCATTCTTTTTCAGGGTTTTCCCCACCTTTTTATTCTACAGCAGGTAAATGTAGCCTCCCACCCAAATTTAAACCAAAGCTGTCCCTGGCCACATCCATATCAGACTGTTATTTCACTTTAGGTTGACTATTAAACCACTCTGGCCACTGAAGCTCTGTCAGGGGAATAGGAGTCTCCTAACAACTGTCAGCACCCTTCACAAACTACATTTCCCAGGATTCTTCGGGGGAAGCCATGACTGTATAAAGTGAAATCAAGGTCTGGCATGGGTGTGACCACCTGATTAGCCAAGCAAAACAGCTATGAGTCTGTCAGTTGGTTCTTACTGAGCATGCCCATGCTTATCATTAACTTCAATATTAAATTTCTTAAATTAATTAAAAGTCAGCCAGGCATTTTTTTAACTTTTAAACTGCAGAAGATGAAGATCAGAGTATGAGCCAAGGTCAGGAATAAGATTACAGGTACTCTGTGAACATGGCTGATTTTTAATTAATTTCAACAAATTATGAGAACTCTGACAGAAAAAAGTCCAAAAGGGGTCTGGATTTTTTTACTCATGTTTTACAGTTTGAACTCTCGATTCTCTATGACTGTTTTGTGTATCATCATGAAAACACAGAGGGTTGTTAAGAAAGCTTTTCTGAGTTCAGGACTATAGGTTTTGTAAGGTTTTGTTTTGAAATGAGCTTATGGGAAGCAGCAGAATGGCATGGGGGTATTTTCAAATTAACACTGCGGAATGTGAAAAATGTTGTGCTGTGTGTAGTTGTGTTGCTTAATTTTGTTTAAAAACAGCACCACAGCAGCAGAGAGTAACAGCAGATGTTGAAATGCGAGTGTGCCAGCGTGTGCGTGTGTTTGCCTAAGAAAGCAGGCTTTTACCCTGCATCAGCATCACTGAGACTGGAGACTTAGTAAAAGAAGAAAAGCTACTTTATTTAGAGAAATACATAGTAGATAGAAAAGGCAGACCTAGTTCTAACTAACTAGCTAAGTTGGAGGCGTAACGCCCAGGTGCTGGGGTTAGCCTCATGCTTGGAGAGAGAGCAGACACAAAGGGATGTCTCCTCTCTCCTGGACAGTCGGAGGACAAAGGAATGGAAAGGGCAGAAGGAGGAGGGGCAGGTAAGCTTCCCTAAAGGCATCACAGTCTAGCGACAGAAGGAAGTCAGTCAGAGCATCACAGGTAAACGGTAAACAAAGCCTATCCATCTGGAGGACCCTAGCTCTATCTTCCTCTGGAGCTTAAACAAAAGAACAAAACAGGAATTGCTCTTGCCCCACTTCCAACAAAAAAATCCATGCTGGCTATAGTATATAGTCACTCTCATGGCTGTATAATATATTTCTTTCCCCCCTGCTTGTATGGATTGGGGAGATTTCCCTCATCCTAGCTGTCTGAGAATAAATGGGCAGGCTTCTGTCAGTGTGTATGTGTGTGTGCATGCACGCATGCACGCATGCATGTTCAGAACACATTCAGTGCTTGGAATGAGTTAGTTCAGTTGAATGAAGTTCACTAAACTAGTTTTAAAAAATCACTGACCTCCACCGGAAAGTAGTTCCCATAATTGCCAGATAAACTAAAAGTGAACTATGTTCATTTTGGGCTACAGCTCTGAACAATTTCTAGTTCATATTCATTCATTCCCTACCTTCTGCTCAGCAGAGACCCTGGATTCTTAGCTTTCATTCCTTCCTTTTTTTAAAAAAAGTAAATCAATCACATCTATATAAAAAAGTTAGAAAACAGAACATGGAGGCAACATTCTAAGCCTTATTAGGCAGACATAGAGGCACTGCTGTCATTAAGTTTCCTTTGTCACTTAATCATTGTTGCTAAAGCAGTTGGAAAGAAGGAATATGAGGCATTTTCTTTATCTTCCCTGCTGAAAAGATTCATTCTCTTCCAACAGGAGCAGCTTGCAGCAAGAAGTACAGGTACAGGAAACAAGCTGATGATGCCCCGTGCCTTTAACAGCTGTGTGGCTGGCACAAATTAAACATGGTAAACTTTTTCTAGTATGGAAATTCAGTTATGGGAAAAGCTTTGTCTGTTGACTGTCTGTCAGATATCTTATTACTTTTGTGTGTCCCCTGATTTACTTTTGGACTCTATACTTCAGCACAGCAGCTTGTTACATTCTAAATCTGGAAAAAAATGCCTGATGAACTTTTTATGAATTAAAAAGTTCATTTAATTGAGCTTGAATGGAACTAGTTCATTTTGTAAAATGACAAACTGGAACTAGTTCTTTTTTAAAGTGAACTTTCCAAGCAGTGAGCATACTCAAGTTAAGTAAAAGAATGACTTTCACTTGCTTTCTAGATCAGTAGCTGTATTGGCCTGTTGTACTTAAAAAAAAAACCCCAAAGCCTATGCCTACTTATTTGAGAGTAACCCAATCAAACCTAGTAGTGTTTACTTCTAAGTAAACCTGCATAGGACTGGGAATTCTATTCTGAGATAGCCATGGTGAATACTGGAATAGAATGGTCTTTATTCCAGCTGACTTACTTCAGGACAATTCGGCCCATCATTGTCTCTGGCTCCAACCATAATTGGTCTGACTCTTCCCACTGCTGGCATGCAGCCCCCAACAGACTAACCTTGAGGTAATGTGGCCCTTGCCGGAAAAAATGTTGTCCACTCTTGAACCAGTTCCAGGCTGCTAGTCTTGAGCAAATACCATCACTGGTGGTGTTTCCAATAAATCCTACTGAAATGAATGCTATCTTTGGAAGAACCCTTGCAGGACTTGCATCTTCCCAGTGATATAAGAAGTTAAGGGGGAAACTCTGGATTTGGATGGATAATCAAAAGGTGAAGAGAAAAAACAACAACATGGAAATTGTGATACTATGTAGTAGCTTGAAATTTCTGTAGAGAAGGGATGTGCCTCTCATGCCACAGTTTCAAAGGACTCTCACCTGGGCCTGAGTACCAAAGATGTGGCGAGGACCCTTGGTTTCAATAATCCTACAAAGAGTCCCTGAATGGACAGGAGATGGCTCTGGGAGCAGAAAGCACATTTATTAGAGCAACCAGCCTACACAGCTGTAACAGCTCATAAAGCCTGGGTTGGGTCAAGAGTTCTCATCTATTGTTGGGCTATTAGGGTATGCATGCAACTGCCTTAGCAGCATCTGAATTGGAATGTAGTCCCTGTAAAAAAAAAGTGATTTGGTATGGAGTGGGAAAAGCTTGTGCTGATAACATCCCTCCTCGTGTGGTGCAGCGTGCATTGCTCCACCGGCCTTGAAATTTCAGTTGTCTGCAGTGCAAATAGTTGGGAAACAAGCAGTAGTGTACTGGAGCAGGGATAGGCAGGAACAAAGCACTGCCAGTTTTTTCTCAGCATCTCCTGAGGCGCTATTTGCCAATCCTCGGCATGCCAAATAACTAAGGTTTCCTCAGAGAGAAACCCACCCAACAATCTAAGCAGAGGTAAAAGTAGGTTACATTAGCGTGTACAGCTAAGGGATTAAACTGCCGCTTTTATTTTGAAAAATTTCATAGTCCCTTTATTATGGCCAACCAAGGTGTCACAGAATAGTGAGAGAGCTTTTGAGTCCACCAGAACTATTCCTCAGGCTGGATGTTAAGCAAAGTGAGAAGGAGAAGTGGGAGTGGGGGAAGCTGGTTTGGTAATGCAGCTGTAATGTCTCTACATTTTTTATTATTATTGTATCATCTTAGAAGTGGTGTGGCTATGAGGGCTGTCATGAAGAGCTCCTGCACTTCAGAATTTGCCATGACATCACTAAGAACAAGTGTGAGCTAACAAGACAGAGTGGGCCACTATCTGAAATAAGAAATCCTGTGCAAGCATTGTCCTTAGTATAATATCACCTGATAATAGGTAGTTGTTGATTGTAGTTCAGCAATCATTACTACTACTTTACATTAGTGATGGGCAAATTCCCCCTTGGCTTGCATTGTTTGATTTTCCAAGCATGTCTTTCTAAGCTTTCTTGGAGAATTTGTAACAAGCAAGACTACAAAAATGCTTGGGTCTTCCCCAGCTTTTTCCGAGAAAGCTCAGAAAAACTACACCTAGGGGAGCTCTCCCCCAAGGAATCTGGCCAGTCTCCCTCCCAAGCAAAATTCCCTCACATAGTGATGGAACTTCCAGTAACAATGGCTCACTGGGGACAGGAGAGACCTTCTTGGCATCATCCTAAAGGACTATGCTCCCAGGAGTATCCTATTCTGCTAGGGTGGTCATTTAGACAGTTCCAAAAAAGATCAAATGCATATGCTAATTTATATAGATTTAATTTTAGAAATAATTACTATAAAAATCCAATACATCTTGCTGTAGTGGGGGAGGATGCAATCAGTTGAGTCTGCTGAGTCTGCTGCCATGCGCTGTTGATGGGCAACTTCAAGGCCGCTGCTCTCTCTTCATATAGTTCTTTATCTTTAAAATGGAGTTGGACAGAACAATGCATTAAGTAGAAGTCACTGCCAAATAGAGCAAAAGTGGCTAACCTAAGGCCACTATAACTCCCATAATTCCTGACCACTGGCTGTGCTGGCTGGGGCTGATGGCAGATGAGTACATCAGCATCTAGCAGGCCACAGGTCTCCCCTCCGACTCCTGCTTTAGAGGACTGCAACCATTATGCAGGTGATTCTCAGTGCTTCATGTGTATACCTTTAAACTGTTGGCTGTTTAACAGTGATTGTTAAGGATGCCAGTATGCAAGTCTTGGCACCCCTACCTCCTAAGGTGATATTTCTCTAGGGGATGCTCCACATCAAACAGCAAGATTTGACATTTGCAACCCTGGGGTGTATCTCAAGATGACATATCCGCCTGGGAAATCTGAAGAAAAATGCACTGACAGTGGCTGGAGGGGAGAAAATAAAAGGAGTCATTTTTAAACCATTAAAAAAGCAGACAGTGAGACAGAAACATTTTTTTGGGGGGGGAAAGAACTTATGATTATCTGAATTTTATTTGTGAAAGACTTCACAAACTATACATATTATTTGATATCTTTGTACACAGTTGCTGTTCATTTACATGACTTTTTAAAAACCAAAACAGATGTTTAAAAACAGGTTTTTAAATTATATTCCTCCCATCAAACAAATGTTTGGCAATACCCCCTCATTTTTTTAAAGAAAGGGAGAGCCTTGTGAAGGTAGATGCATTTGCAAGATCACACTGTCCACATTGAACTCACTAAGATGTAATTGCAGAAAAAGGTGTCGGGAGGAGAGAAAATGGCTATTCGTTCCCAGAGTAATGCCTGCTGTCTAAAGTGAATTATGTGTGATGGTTGGCAAAGTTTTACATTAATATAATTTTGTTCATACATAAAAGCCACTCTGCCAAGCCAGCATTTATGTAATCTACACTGGGCCACATAACAAGTTACAGCTATTTTGTCACCAAAATCTGTGAACAAAGATTGTGTAAATAAATAGTCTTTGTATACCTTACAGTGTCATATTTTCAAAATGTGCTGCCACAACTGCACATCATTTTACATAACTGCAAAGTGTGCACCCATTTGTACCCACTTATTACTAATTTTCCAAATGATTGCCACCACCTGTGCATTTCAACATGGAGAAAATACAGTGATGAAAATTACTGTCTGAACTGATCTGGACTCTTCAAATGTACTCTACAAAACTGAGGCACATTTCCAGTTGGTGTAAGCTCTTGTTTGCCATCAAGCTTAATATCTAATAACTACTGCCACAGCTAGAGGATGGTGATGGGGATTGAGTAATTGACTGACCATTTTAAAAAATGGAGGTAGCAGCTCAGGGATCCTTTTCTTTTTGACAACTCCCCCAAACCCAACAAATCTCAAAAAAACACATTTCCTATATGTAGAAAATTAGCACACCAGGAGTATATATGTTAGTCTACCTGACATGCTACTTTTCTGTGTAGTTTTGTTCCATGTTTGAAGCTTGGAAAGGGGTTTGCCCCAAGATTGATACATGCACAAGAGGAAAATGCAATAGGGTGCACTAGATGAGAACAAGGTGACACTAAACAAGTAACTTCAAGCAACATGCTACAGGACAAGGCAAAAATTATCCCACTGAAGACACCAGCCAGTCAATTAATATAAATATTTATATGCTGCTTTTCACCCTACATTCCATCTCCAAAAGTGACACACAAACATCATAAAAAACTACAATAAAATCAAACCCAAACAAACATTGATAAACATTTCCATGAACAACAGCACCATTAATAAACTATGGGAGAATCAGACAACATGAATAGCATGCCCAAACAAAATAGCTTTGACTGTCTTTCTGAAAGTAGGGAGGGAAGGAGCTAAGTGACTTTCCTTGAGGGAGTTCCTCAAGTCTAGGACCACCACTGAGAAGGCCCTGCCCTGCTATAATGAAAGAGAGAGAACAACTGACAAAGGAAGGATATAGTTTTCAATGGTTTGCCTATTTACAATTGTTAGAAAGATATAAAATGGACAAGAAAATGTATGGGTTTGAAATAAGTAAATCTGATTTTGAAATAGGATTGTGTACAAATGATGAAAATATAATTGCGAAAATGTATAAACTCTTATTGAAAATGGATATGGAGGAAGAACAAGTAAAAGAGTGTATGGTAAAGTGGGCTAAAAATTTTGGTTATAACATACAAATGGATCAATGGGAAAATATGTGGAAAAAAGGCTTGAAATTTACACTATGCTATAATCTTAAAGAAAATTTTTATAAAATGATGTACCATTGGTACATGACTCCAGAAAAGTTGTCAAAAATGTATAGTAATGTTTCTAATGTTTGTTGGAAATGTAAACAACAAGAAGGATCATTTTATCATATGTGGTGGCTGTGTAAAAAGGCAAAATCATTTTGGGCACAGATAGGTAGGAAGATGCAAAAAATTCTAAAGATAAATATTCAGTCAAAACCAGATTTTTTTTTATTGGGTTTTATGGATAAACAAATAGAAAAGAAATATGGAAGAATAATATTATATATGATTACGGCAGCAAGATTATTATATGCACAAAAGTGGAAAATGGAATCAACACCAACAATGGAAGAATGGCTATTGAAATTAATGGACTTAGTAGAAATGGATAAATTGACATGTCTACTTAGAGAAAAATCGACAGATACATTTCTTAAGGAATGGAAGCCTCTCTTAGACTTTTTGTTGAAAGATCAAAATAAAATGATGATACTGGGATTTGACGATTAACTAAGACAGCCTATGGAGAAAAGGGATTCTGTATGTATACATTAAGGGACAGGTTTGATGTATATTATATACTTATAGCTGATCTGAGACAAATCGGAAGTCAACTATTTTATTTTTATTTTTTGTTGTTGTATTTTTTTTGACTTTGTTTTGTTTGTTTTTTTGAAAAATTTGAATAAAAATTATTAAAAAAAAAAAAAAAGAAGGCCCTGCCCTGCATACTCATCCAAATGCACCTCAGAAGGTGGTGGGGCACAGAGTAGATCTCAACAGACTGGCAGAATAATTCAGGAGCAGGCAGTCCTTCAGATACTTTAGGGTCCAAATGATATAGGAGCTTTAAAGGCAAGTTGATTGAATAATAGTGGAATCCCATGCTCTGTATCAGGCGTTTGCACTGGTCACCAAATTTGACTTGTATCTATATCTGAAGCTTTGGGAAGCAGCCCAATCTGTTTTGGAGTGGCTCTGTGTCTTTCCAATTTGACTCGTTATTCAAGACCAAATTACATTCATTAAAAACAAAGCTCTGTTCCCTTTCTATTTGCTATAATGGGAAATTGAAAAATTGCTATAACTTTTTTCCTTTTCCCAAAAGAGGATGAAATTTGCAAGCACAGTAGCCATTCCAGAGTGGATTAAGCCTACCATATTGTAGGCAGATATATCAATCGATTTTCATTCAAGGCATGAAATTGATTTTAAAAATCAACTAATTTAAAATTGATTTCAAAAAACAAAAAAAAGAAGTCTAACATTTTAATTTTCTGCCAGAATTTGATGCAATTTCTAGCCATGGTCACCACATCTGATGGGAAGAAGTCTGCCAAATTTCAGAATGATAGCTCCAGTAGTTCTCCTACAAGGGGTGTATTTCTCCCACAATTTGGGGTGGTACAATAGGAATCATAGGAGGAGTGGGGGAAAAGAGCATGTATCCTCAGGAAAGACAGGGTTGGGAAAATGTTACCCATCCCCCAGCAAGGTCCCTGTTATTTTAAGGGCGGTGTTGGTGTTGATGGTGGTGGGTAGACTTCTGCTCACCCTCATGGATTTTTAGGGATACAATGGGGATCTTTCCACTGACTTGCATAAGGAATGGCACAGGTCCACATGAAAAACAAATAGTTTTAATCCCTCCCCCAAATCATTTGGGAAAGTAATTCTGGGAAAATAATTCACTGTGATCTAAAGCTAGGCCTGCCTAGGATTGGCAGGTCTCTGGTTTTTGCCAGGAGACTCCGGTTTTGGGGGGTCCTCTCTGGGTCTCCAGGTGAGTCACCTTAATCTCTGGACTCTTAGCTTTCATGGTCTAGTTAGAAAGATACAAACCAAAATGTCAGCCCCCCCCCCAACTTCTGTTAGTACCAGCTGTTCTAATCCCTGCCCTTTCAGGTTTTTAGCCAATAAGTGAAGTCCGGGTTGTAATTGACAAGATTTGTTGACCACCACCCCAGGCAATACCTATACCCCATTTCAAGTTCTGAGAACAGTTTCCCTTTCATGCTTGTCTCACATCAGGAATTCAGTCAATATATCACTTTCAGCAGCATAAAGAGTAGTTTCTCTGTACAGGATTGGGACTTGCTTCTGAGTAAACATGCATAGGATTGCACTACAACAGAAGATCACAGCAGGATCTTGGTGGACATACACAGCAAACAATTTTAGTTATAATAAAAGTGTGCATGCAGGTTTTTTAAAATTTGCAAAAATGGCATATTATACATTTTATCTTTCAATTAATTTTTGAACAGAAGTTTTAAAAAGTGTACATGCTGCAGTATTGCACTTTTCTAATTAAGGAGTCAAACAAGTTTAAATTTTACTGGACTGTTAAAGAGGGCAGTTTATTTGTCTTATTCATAACCTGTTTTGAAAACCTTCTGGGAGTAAAGCTGCAATGCTAATTCCACATACTTGGCAGTTAATCCCACTGAATTCAGTAGGACTTACTTTTGAGTAGACATGGTTAGGATTGTGCTGAAAATCAATGGGACTTTTCAGTGAACATAGAAAAGGACTGTGTTGTAAATCTTTCTCTCCTCCTCCGATCCTTTTTTTTTCTCTTTCAAGCAGTCAGGCAGGGCTTACTTAGGTGTCACTGCTTTTATATGACAGGAAACTATTTTTTTTAAAAAATATTCTGCAATGGCCAACTGGTTTTGACAATTAACTATTATATGGGTTGTATGTATTTTTACATCTCTAATGTGTGTGTGTGAGTGTGTGTGTGTGTGTGTGTGTGTGTGTGTGTATGGAATATTTCCAACAATCCTGTGAGGTAGGATTGGAAACCAAGGCAGCTCTCAACAAGAAAGAAAACCATTTAAAATCCAGTTACCATAAAACAAGTATAAAACAGTTGCAAAATTTATTCTGAATTTTGGATTGGGTGAGTGAAGTTCCTTATCACTGAATCACAGTCCTGTGCATGGTTCCCTGTTTGAGTAAGCCCCATTGAATACACTGGGATTTGCTTCTGAGTAAACATGCAAGGATTGCACTATAAATATCTTTATAGATTGTATAAATAATAAACATCTTTGACATTCATGCTTATATAAATATTTGTTCATACTATGTCTTGATATGTATCTAATTTCACACTATGGTTGTAAATTTAGTGCTTTTGTTTTCCACCCTGGGCTCCTGCTGGAGGAAGGGCAGGAGATAAATATTTAATAATAACAATAACAACAATAATAATATTTCAAATTATTATTTCCTCTACATCTTAAGTGTGCCTTTCTTCCTTGGGGTGGTCATGGTCCCCTTCTATTGTTTTCATCCTGAGGGGCAGATTAGGGTGAGAGATTTATTATTATTATTATTATTATTATTATTATTATTATTATTATTATTATTATTATTATATCCCATCCTTTCTCCCAGCAGGAGATGGTGTGTAACCCACGGTCACCCAGTAAACTTTGTAGTTTATTTCCATTTTAAACTTTAATTAAAATTATTTATATGCAGGCAAAGTTTATGAAGTAATGCAGATTCACATAATACATTTAAATCACATCCAACTTGCATGGATGCAGGCAAAGTTTATTAAGTAGGTCCACACAATACATTTAAAGCACTTTCAGCTTGCATTTAAAATGCATGACTCCCCAAAAGAACCCTGGGAAGTGTAGTCTCCCCCTCACAGTTATAGTTCCCACCACCCTTAACAAACTACAGTTCCCAGGATTCTGTGGTGGGATTCATGTGCTTCAAATGTATGTTGAACGTGCTTTAAATGTATTGTGTGGATTTACTTAATAAACTTTGCCTGCATGTAAATCATTTAAATTAATTTTTAAAAATGGAACTCAGCTACAAAGTTTATTGGGTGACCACAGGCTACTCACCATCTCGCAGCCTAATCTGGCCCTTAGGGTGAAAACAACAGAGGGGGATGATGACCACCCCATGGAAGAGGGCACACTTAAAAGGTAGAGGAAATAATAATTTACAACCATTTACAACAAATATATTTATAGTGTAATCCTACGTTTGTTTACTCAGAGGTATGTCCCAATGTATTAAACGGGGCTCACTCAAACAGGGAGGGATGCATAGGACTGCAACCTCAAGTGATAAGGAACTTCACTAACCGACCCAAAATTCAGAATCATGCCACTTTAAGTTGTTTTGCAACTGTTTCATACTTGTTTTATGGTCATTGGATTTTAAATGGATTCAGTTCTTGTTGTGAGCTGCCTTGGTTTCCAACCCTACCTCACAGGGTTGTTGGAAAGATTCCATATACACACACTGGATATGTAAAAATACATACACCCCATATAATAGTTTATTGCCAAAACCAGTTGGTCATTGCAGAACATTTTTTTAAAAAACTCAAATCAGTACTGGTTTCCTACAAAATAAAAGCAGTGACACCTAGGTAATTGCTTTAAAAAATCGGATTGGAGGGGAAGAGAAAGATTTACAACACAAATACAATCGTTTACTATGTTCACTCAAAAGACCCATTGATTTACAGCACAATCCTAACGATGTCTACTCAAAAGTAAGTCCTACTGAATTCAGTGGGAGGGTTTGCTCATTATGTGGGATTAGCACTGCAGGTTTACTCCCAGAAAAGTGAGTACAGAAATTAAAGCTTCATATTGGGAAGGTTTTCAAAGCAGACTATGAATTATACAAATAAACTGCCCTGTTCAACAGCCCAGGAAAATTTAAACAAGTTGCATGTACACTTCTTTTAAATTTCTGTTCAAAACTTATTTGAAACATAAAATTTATAATATGCTACTCTTGCAAGTAATTTAAAAAACCTTTCATGTACACTTTTATTATAACTGAAATTGTTTATAGTAAACAATTGCCTACCAAGATCCTGCTGTGATTTTTTTGTTCTACATCTCCTGACCTGCACACGGAGAGAAAACTATAAACCAGGAAAAGACAGCCATTTTCTGGCCTTGCAATCTCCAGGTGCTGCTCTTAAATGCTAGATCGGTTGCCAATAAAACCCCCCTTATCCACGATTTGATCGTGGAGAAAGGTGCCGATCTTGCGTGCATTACCGAGACCTGGGTGGGAGAGCAGGGAGGAGTTGCTCTCTCCCAGCTCTGCCCACCTGGGTACTCAGTGCAGCACTGTGGTAGATCTGAGGGCCGGGGAGGTGGGGTTGCTGTGGTCTATAGGAGTTTTTTCTCTCTCACCAAGCACCCTGTCCAGACGGCGACTGGTTTGGAATGTCTTCATCTTGTGTTGGGCCAAGGAGACAGACTGGGAATACTGTTGGTGTACCGCCCACCTTGCTGCCCAACAGCTTCCCTAACTGAGCTGACAGAGATAGTCTCGGAGGTATTGTTGAGGTCCCCCAGACTTGTGGTACTGGGGGATTTCAACATCCATGCCGAGGCTGTCTTGCTTGGGGCGGCTCAGGACTTCATGGCCTCCATGACAACCATGGGGCTGTCTCAAATTGTTGCTGGCCCGACACATGTATCGGGACATACTCTTGATTTGATCTTCGCCACTGGTCATGGAGATGGTGATCTGAGGGTGGGGTATTTTTCATCTACTCCATTGTCATGGACAGATCACCGCTTGCTGAGTTTTAGACTCACGACAGCCCTTTCCCTCTGCAGAGGTGGGGGACCTATTAAGTTGGTCCGCTCCCGGAGGCTTATGGATCCTGTAGCTTTCCAGAGGGCTCTGGGAGTTTTCCTGGCTGATAGTACTGGTGCTCCTGTCGAGGCCATGGTTGACCTGTGGAATACGGAGATGACCTGGGCCATCGACATGATCGCTCCCGCGCGCCCCCTTTGGTGCCGAACTCATACAGCACCGTGGTATACCCCGGAGCTGAGAGTGATGAAGCAAGAGAGAAGGAGGCTAGAGTGCAGGTGGAGGTGAACTCCTGACGGATGTAATCATTCCTTGGTAAGTGCTTCCACTAAGTTGTACATAAAAGCGGTTAGGGCGGCGAAAAAATCTTATTTTGCTACCACCATCAGATCATCCCTTTGCCGCCCAGCGGAGCTTTTTAGGGTGGTACGAGGGCTCCTACGTTCTGGCCCTCATGATATTAAGGAAACATCGGAAGCCCGCTGCAATGAATTTGCAGAGCACTTCCAGGACAAGATTGCATGCATCCGTCGGGACTTAGACTCTGATGTTATGACAGATGAATCCATTGAAGTGTCCAGAGCGCGGCCTTGTCCTTTATTATTGGATGAATTTCAGTTGGTGCAGCTCGAGGAAGTGGACAAGGTGCTTGGAATGGTGCGGGCGCCACGTCTGCTCTGGACCCTTGCCCATCTTGGCTGGTGAAGACTGGCAGGACTGTAACTGCCGGCTGGGCCAAGGAGGTAATAAATGCCTCCTTGAGAGAGGGAGTAGTCCCTGGTAGTCTCAAGGAGGCAGTAATAAGACCTGTTTTAAAGAAACCTTCTTTGGACCCAGATGTTTTGAACAACTATAGACCGGTGGCGAATGTCCCCTTTTTGGGCAAGGTTTTGGAGTGGGTGGTCGCTGGCCAGCTCCAGGCACTCTTGGATGAAACCGATTATCTGGATCTGTTTCAATCCGGTTTTAGGTCCGGTTTTGGCACTGAAACAGCCTTGGTCGCCCTGTATGATGACCTTTGTCGGGAGAGGGACAGGGGGAGTGTGACTCTGTTGATTCTCCTTGATCTCTCAGCGGCGTTTGATACCATCGACCATGGTATCCTTCTGGGGAGGCTCACGGAGTTGGGAGTTGGGGGCACTGCTTGGCAGTGGCTGTGCTCCTACTTAGCGGATCGTCGCCAGAAGGTAGTGCTTGGGGAACATCACTCGACACCCTGGACTCTCCATTGTGGAGTCCCTCAGGGGTCGGTTTTGTCCCCCATGCTCTTTAACATCTACATGCAGCCTCTGGGTGTGGTCATCAGGAGTTTTGGAGTGCGTTGCCATCAGTACGCTGATGGCACGCAGCTCTACTTCTCCTTTTCACCTTCTTCAGGTGAGGCTGTTGATGTGCTGAACCGTTGCCTGACTGCGATAATGGACTGGATGAGAGCTAATAAACCGAAACTCAATCCAGACAAGACTGAGACACTGTTGGTGAGCTCTTTCCCTGCCCAGATGGTGGATGTTTATCCTGTTCTAGATGGGGTTACACTCCCCTTGAAGGAACAGGTTCGTAGTTTGGGGGTCCTTTTTGACCCTTCCTTGTCGCTTGAGGCTCAAGTGGCCTCGGTGGCATGGAATGCGTTTTACCATCTTCGCTTAGTAGCCCAACTACGCCCCTATCTGGACAGTGATGATCTCGCCTCTGTTGTCCACGCTCTGGTAACTTCTAGATTGGATTACTGTAATGCGCTCTACGTAGGGCTGCCCTTGAAGACTGTTCGGAAACTTCAGCTAGTGCAAAATGCGGCAGCCAGGCCGTTGACAAGAACCAATCGGTATGCGCATATAACACCTGTCCTGGCCCGCTTGCACTGGCTACCTATTTGTTTCCGAGCTAGATTCAAGGTGCTGGTGTTGACCTATAAAGCCTTACACGGTGTGGGACCGCAATACCTTGTGGAACGCCTCTCCCGCTATGAACCTACCCGTTCACTTCGTTCAGAATCTAAGGCCCTCCTCCGGGTACCAACTCACCAGGATGCCCGGAGGACTGTTACTAGATCTAGGGCCTTTTCTGTGGTGGCCCCCGAATTGTGGAACAGCTTACCGGAGGAAATACGCCTGGCGCCCATGGTTCTCTCCTTTAGGCGCCAGGTTAAGACCTGGCTATACTCCCAGGCATTTTAATGTTTTAATGTTTAATGTTTTATGTTTAATGTTTTAGTTTAATGTGTTCTTTTCTGTTATTGATTTTATTCTATATTGTATTTTAATCTCGTTTTGTACACCGCCCAGAGAGCTATTAGCTATGGGCGGTCTAGAAATAAAATAAAATAAATAAATAAATAAATAAACTATTGGCTGGAGGCCAGCAAATCCCTTGTCAATCACAGCTTGACTTCAATTATTGGCTACAAGCTTGAAAGGCGAGGTTAGAGCAGCCAGCTCATTTAACAAAAGTTGTGGGGGGGGAAGGCTGACATTTCGGTGTATATCTCTTGAACCACACCACCTAGAAACTTACTTTTTTAAAAAAAGAAAGAAAGCTGAGAGTCCGGAGATTGTGGTGACTCACCCGGAGACCTGAAGACAACCCCAAAAATCTAGAGCCTCTGGGCAAAAACTGGAGACCTGGCAATCCTAGTTGAAGAGCATGTGGGACAAGATGGAAACCTGTAGTACCCCATTGGTCAGTGCCCAGGGAACAAGCATCAGCCTCCCAGCACAGTATGATCTAACCAGCAGGGCTGTCCATAAAGATAACATGATCAATGGTACTGAAAGCTGCCAAGAGGTCCAGCAGAACCAACAAGAACTCATTCCGTTCTCTTGGTCTTGGCAGAAATTGACCACCAGGACTACTGGGGCAATTTCTGTTCTAAGCCAGATTTTAATCCATTCTGAAATTAGTCTAGATCAGCAGCAGCATCCAAGACCAGCTGGAGTCAGCTCAACACCTTATCAGCCCCCTCTTATTTCATGGAAACATCTGAAGCTGCCATGTACTGAATCAGAACGTAGGTCCAACTGGCAGCAGCTCTCCCAGATTCAGGCAGGGGACTTTGCCCATATCTTGTTATCCAGTCTGCTAACTGCAGTTGCTTAGAATTGAATCTGGGGCCTCTTGTCTGCAAACATGTGCTTTGCTGCTGAGCTATGGATCCTTCTGATGAACCCCACCCTAATCTTTCATTTACTTTTTCTTCCTGTATTTTAATGGTTTGAAATGTATTTTATTATTGTTGTACACTGTCTTGAGACTCATTGTGGGAGGCAGAATGGAAATCTTTTAAATAAATAATATAATAAATTAAGTACCTTGCCTCCAAAAGGGCCTGTTGGTTGTATTCAACTAACTTTTTCTCAGAGTAGACCCATTAACATTAATGGCTATGAATAACTTTGGTCCATTAATTTTAATAGGTCTACTTTGAGTAAAAGTTAGTTGACTACAACTCTATAATTATTTAAGATATGATATACTCAACCTTTGCTCTATTAAAGGCACTGGCAAAAACGTTTGATTCGTTATTTGTAGAAAAGGGAAATATCTATGGTTTTTCAGATAATATCTGACAGGACTTTACCTCACCTGACAGGAGTTTAATGAGCAAAAGATTCAAGAGATGGAAATGGGGATTAAATTTCTCCAATTTTTAATCCTAAACTGCAAATGTAAACACATTGTGCAACACCAGCTTAAATGTGCCTCACGTCATTTGGTCTTCCCCTTCCAAATAAAATGTTACCACTTGAAAAACTATTAGAGAGATCAAGATAAGATCCTTCTGGGGCATAAACAGGATCTGAGTTACAGATTATGCTTCAAGCCTGTGGAGCAATGGAAAAATACATGCAGATTTTTCTTGAGGTGCTCCAGCTGCACTTAAGTCAATAGGCTGGGCCAAACAGGTTTCATGATCTTAAAAGAATCTCCAGACCTTGAGGGCTGCCTCTGAGAATATTGTTATCTTCAGGACAGTTGAGAGATCATTTTCCAATCTTGTAAGGCATTGAATGCTTCATTTCTCATTCAACAAGTTGAGATTTTGGCACTTCCCACGATTGCAATCCAAATCCTAATTCTGCAGAGTGCCCAGTGCTCCAGATACCCTTTTTCCAAAATAAATAAATAAATCATACTTCATAATTGTATAATTGAGCACTTTAGGAATCCTATAAAAAGGTAAATAGGAAAACTCATCCAAGAGATTTAAGTATATGCACAGTTTGTTTGGACTGAGATAGAACCTTCAACTTCTTGCTGGACCAGGCCCTAAAGGCATTGGCTGTGATCCGGGGGGCATGAGTGCATGCTTTATTCATTCACCAGATTCCCTTCCCTCAGTATTAGCCTTTCAATGTGCTCTTTAAACTCCCTGTGCACTGTAAACCCTGAGTACACAAAGTAATTTGAAAAAGGGGTACACCTTTTTTTTAAAGGAGAAACTGGAAGAAACAGTATGCATTCTCTGTTGGGCTTTCTCTTTTAAAAAGCTCTTGCTCTAATCCCTGAAATAGCTTTTTGGATATTTATGTTTCCTCATTAGGAAGATCTAAGTGCACTGAAGGTCCTGAATCGATGCCTCAAGGTGGTATGCAGACCAACACATTGAAACTGAATCCAGGCAAGATGTAGATTCTGTGGTTGAGTGGTTTCCAGGTCCAAATGTTGTGGAACAGCCTGTTCTGGTCGGGGTTGCACTACCCTTGAAGGAGCAGATTCAGAGTCTGGGGGTGCTCCTAGAATCATCATTGTCACTTGAGGCCCATGTGACCTAGGAGTGCCTATACCTAGTTCCTGTTGGTGTGTCAGCTATGACCTTTTCTGGACAAGGACAGTCTGGCTATAGTTGTTCATGATCTGGTAACCTCTGAGATAGACTATTGCAATGTTCCTTACATGGGGCTGGCCTTGAAGATGATCCAGAAGTTACAACTAGAGCAGAATGTGGAGGCTAGGGTGTTGATGAGAGTAGTGAGCCGGTCACATCTAACTCTTGTTCTCAGCTGCACAAGTTTCCAGTTCTCTTCAAGGCTCAATTCAAGGTGCTTATCTTGACTCTCTGGGGTCCAAATATCTGACAGAATGCCTTCTTCCACATTAATTTGCCCATGTGGTAAGATCAGTAAAACAGACTGTCTCATGGTCCTTGCATTAAATGTGTAGTGCAAGGGCTCATGGAAGATCATATTTAGTTGTGGCTCCACATCTGTGGAATGACTTTTCTATTGAAGTGTGTCTTGCCCCAGCTTCATAATTTTTCAGATGTTATGTTAAACTCTCTCTCTCTCTCTTAGTTGGTCTTTTAAAAGCTGATGGGTTAATTCATTTTTAAGATTTTGTTCATTATGTAATTTATGTGAATTATTTTAATGTTTCTGTTTATTACAGGTTATGTTTTTATATGATCTTATTGTGTAAACAGGTAAAATTGTGGACAGCTGATACAGCACAGTGGGGAGGAGAGCCTGGCTGGGAGTCCAGAGTCTGTGAGTTCAAATCTCCGCTCGTGTCTCCTGGGTGTAAAGGGCCAGCTAAAGATCACCCCACGGTGAGAGGCTCAGTGGTTACGTGCCCTGCCACCCGTGCAGCCATGGGCAAGCTGCATAGTCCCAAGCAGCCCAGTTGCCCCCCAGCTGGCAGTTGTGGACAAGGGAAGGACTGGCTTGTGCAGCTGTGGCAAGCTGAGCAGTCCCTTGCCAGCTGGGGAGGACTAGCCTCAGAGGAAGGCAATGGTAAAACCCCTCTGAATACCGCTTACCATGAACACCCTATTCATGGGGTCACCATAAGTCAGGATCGACTTGAAGGCAGTCCTTTTTTTTTCATTGTGTAAACTGCCCTATGACTATTTTTGGTGAAGGGCGGTGTGGAAATCTCTAAACAAACAAACAAGCCAATTAATGAATGAATACAGCCACCGTTGCCTTTTATGGGTGACATCCAGTGACAACTGCCCAATTGTGCAATGGATTTCTACTTGCACAATAGAACTCCACCCCCATCCCCCCAGCTCCCCCACAATCGTCTCTGAAAGTTCACTCACTCGAAGTTATATATCCATCCTATATTATTTTCTGCTTCATGCATGTGCAAGAACTTATATACGGATGTGAATTCACTCTGTATATGCTTAGATACACTTTTTCTTAGCACTCTGCATGCAACCCTAAAAACATTATTACACATTTGCAGAGCTTGGAAAAGTTACTTTTTTGAACTATAACTCCCATCAACCCAATCCAGTGGCCATGCTGGCTGGGGCTGATGGGAGTTGTAGTTCAAAAAAGTAACTTTTCCAAGCTCTGCACATTCCAGGGCTAAGCCACAGATTAAGTGGTGTTATGTTCCAATATGATTTTGAATATGAGAGTGAACTGCAAAAGCATTTTTGCATCGCATAAATATCAGGTAGGAATATCACACACATGGAGGTGTGTGAGTAAAAAGCGAAGGAAGAATGAGCGAGAATGAGAGCAGCAGACATTGGGAGGCAATTTTAAGAGCCAGAGGGGAAAGGGTTAAACAGCAACATTCCTGCCAACAGCATTCTTCTGGTTCCCCCCCTCTTTTTCTTAAAGCAAACCTCACCACAAAGATATTATAATGCACATCTACCATGAGTGTAACATCTCATTTCCCCCCCCCTGCATTTGAATGGGAAATCAAGTGCAGGGCTGTTGCTTTCTTTAGGCCTTTCATAGCCATAATTAACTAGCTTTGTTTTTGCTCTATCTCCTGGAATTTTTTTACCCCTCTTTGGCCTAAATCAAAAATATGTTATGTGTCAATTACAGGCTTACAGCATTTATTAGTCAGGTATGCTGTTACAGTGTCCTTATGCCTGCAGAGAAACAGAAAGGAAGCGAGGGGGTGGAGATGTTTAAGACCTTTTGAAATATTGCTGATCTTTGATTCCATTATAAGTGAGCCTGGAAGGCGAAACTACATCTGGGTTTTCTCTTTCATTGTCATCGGTGTGGATGTTTTTTGAGGGCAATGTCCACTTCCAAGGCATTCTTAAGTGGAATGGGGAGTTCATTTTAGAACACTGTTCTTCAGCCTTGGGTCCCCAAATGTTGTTCGACTACAACTCCGATCAACTCTAGCCAGGTTAGCCGATGGCCAAGGATGATGGGAGTTGTCGTGCAACAACATCTGGGGAGCCACAGTTGAAGAACAGTGCTTTAGAATGCCTTGGAAGTGGTAGGGCATTGGTTCTCCCAGTAGCAGCTCTAGTAGGGCAGCAAGACTACTTGACCCACCATGTACCTGTGGTTCTTCTCTCTCCCCCCATCCTCCCAAGGCAGGGCAACATTTGCTTCTTCAGGCAGTTCTAGTGGTCCTCAGAAACTCCATGCTATATTGACTCACAAGAAAAGTCCATATGCTTATGGTGTCACAGTCTCACAGTACTGGGCATGCTAATAGTGCTGTGTAGGTGTCGAACAGATCAGGGCTGGGGAACCTGAGGCCTGTGAGCCAAATGAGACCCTCCAAGCTTCTCTGTCTGGCCCTTGGAATCCCCCCCATGCCACCCAACCTTCTCAACCATACACCCTCTCCCCAGGCCATGCCCCTGTTTTGCAGCCTTCTGAAGTGTTTTTGCCAGACTGGGATGTATCCTTGAACTCTGATGATGCTTCTTGCTTGCCTGGATGGAAGACAGTGTGTGTGGAAACTGGCTGACAGCACAAAGGTAAAATGTATCCTTGTTGTTCCTCTCACTTTGGCTTCTGGTCCTCCCCACCACTGGCATGAGGTCCTCAGAAGATTGCTCATAATGTGTTCTGGCTGAAAAAGGCTTCCTACCCTGCGAGTAGGTGTTCACACCTTTGGGACATGTATTTCACTGACAATTGCCCAAGGTTTCTTGGAGGAACCATGAAAACAAATTCACATTAAACTGATGTCTGAGATGAATGGGATTAGAACTAGCAATCTCCTAAACTGTGTGGGGGGAACTTTTTTTTACCTGTTGAAAGCCATATTCCCATAAGGGTGGTGGACAACCAGCAGCAGTGATGGGTGAAGCCAGAGACAGAAGTGTTCTGGATTAACTAATCTAGAATAAAGACCACCCTGCTTCAGTTTTCACCATGGCTTCCTCAGATCCAAATTTCAATCCTTTGTAGGTCTATTCAGAAGTAAAGGTTTGATGGCAGTATGATCCAACTAGATTCCAGTTTACCATTGAACAAAAAAGGGTGAAAAATAGATGCACACTCATAAATATTTATGAGCATGCACCAGGGACCACTGCCTAATCCCCATGGGACTTTTAATGGATATGCTCCTATTGTCCACATTTTATGGGTTTGCTGAGAGAAACCTTGATGTACCACCACCAGGGCAAACATGACTGAACATAAAGTGCAGAGCCTCCTTTATATAAGGTCTGTTCAAAATTCAAGTCCTTGCTTTTTAAAGTGACTTCCAAATAGCAGCAGCTGGTGCCTAGGAGGGCAGATGGGATCCCTCCACTTTCCTCTCTCCAGGCTGCTGAGGGGGAGGAGTCTAATCTGCAGCTGACTGTCCAGTGAAAAACTCAGTGGAATCAGTGAAAGGTGAATTATTTGGGGTTAACCAGCTTTCCCCAGCTCCTTTAGCTTGCCATGCAGGTCTCTGGACCTATCTGGTCTTCCAGTCAACCTCCTACAACTATTCTCCAGTCTTCTTTCCTCTTGTCTAAACTGAGATCATTACTGCAAATCTTCTGACTTCCTGCAACCAACTTAGGCTGCAATCCATTACATGTCTACTCAGAAGTAAGCTCCATTGGGTTCAATGGGACTTACTCACAGATAAGTGTGTGTTGTATTGCAGCCTTAGTCTTAGGAAGTATTCATGCCAACCCTAACTGAAAATGTATTTCAGTATTTTTGTGCCATCTTTCAGAGTAAACACTGTTTGAAGGCAGCTTGCTCTCTCTCTCTCTCTCTCTCTCTCTCTCTCTCTCTGTCTGGCTGAGGGCCCCTTCTTAGGGTGGGTGGGTAGAGCTCCCATTCCATGATCTGTGGCAGCATCAGCTCCCGACCCTGCCACGGATCACAGAGACGGAGCTCCCAGTCACCCCTCTACAACTGTGCAGGCCTGCAATGCCCACCTTCATGCTCTATGCTTAGCGCTCATACATGCCATCAACCAAGATGGCAGTGGAGGCATTAGCCTCTTAGGGAAGCCCCCACCGCCATCTTTGTTGATGGCAGGCATGTGCATGCCGTGCAGCCAACATTCACCACAGTGGGAGAGGTAGGTGGCACATGTGAGTGGACGCTGTGGGACCCTGGTGCCCAAGGGCCCAGACATGCCTGATGCCATCCCTGCCAATAGTATAGTGGCAAATTCAGAACTGCAGGGTCCCTTCATGTTAGTCACAGCCACACACAACCTAATTTTGCTGCTGGGTTGAGAATGAGATCCTTGTTAACGCCTTCTCCCACAACAACAGATTTCCCTAGGAGCAAATAAGCATGAAAGGGGAGAGTGTTAGCTGCTGAGAAGAGCCTTCTCAATGGCTGACTCACCTCCTTTCACTCTGATTGGCTCCAATCAGCAGGAAAGGGCAAGGAAGAATGTTAGAAGACTCTTCCCAGTGGCTAACATACTCCCTTTTCATGCTGATTGTTTCATAGGATGCTGAAGATATTGGGACCCTACTCCCAAAAAAGTAAAGGACCCCCTAAGAACCCAGATGACTACACCCATCTATCTATCTATCTATCTATCTATCTATCTATCTATCTATCTATCTATCTATCTATCTATCTATCTATCTATCTATCTATCTATCTAAAGTATAACTAGTAAATCGATTAGATGGAGAAAGTGTTATTACATTTGAAATAATAAATCATATTCAGTCTTCCCCATATATTTTTCTTATTTTATTTAATGCATTTATGTCTCCCCATTTTTCGATCACAGAATTCAAGCTTCACAGGCAGTCTTCCATACAGACAATGACCCCAATCCAAACCTGCTTAGCTTCAGCAAGGCAACTGCATCTTATTCTCTCAGAACGTGCCTGCAATTACCAGATGTTTGTCCCTTGCTGCCATTCCTGGTCTCTAGGGCTCACCAAACACTACAGAGCGATTCTCAACCTTCCAGTGCACATCAACATTTTTAAATATGTCTTTATCCTGACAACTTTGTTGAGGTTTTTTAACTGACCAGCTGTCTCGCAGTCCAGTATAAATCACTTGCAGTGACCCGGCTGGGCATTTTTCATCTCTTTTGTGTCTATTTGCTGTTTGACATAGGAGCCGGTGGTGTAACTGCTCATTGAATGCCAGACACTGTAATACCCTTGCAGCTTGGCATGCCTGTCAGGTTGATTTCATTAGCACGATAAGATGCATAGGCTCCTTTTTATCTCTTCTGTTCTCCTTCTCTCTGTCTTTCTCTGTAATTTGGGTCTTTAAAGTCTTTGCTGTCTCCTGATCTACAGATAATTGTTTACTGTAATACTAACCAGGAAAAGAGCTGATAAACTCCAGATGTAGCCAGGTCGTCAAATTCACTTTCTTTGCTCTATGCCCATGGCTATGGACCTCAGATAACATTTTGCCACTGTCTGCAGTTCTCTGAAACTGTGAAGAAAACTGTCCTAGTTAAGATGGACAGTGATTAAATGTTCCCACTTTCTTTGAGCAATGGGGGCTTTTCTTTCACTGTGTGAGCAGCCCACATGCATTTCCACAAATGTCTGCTGCACTATTTGTTGTAGTGTTTGTTGCAAAGTTCTCTTTCCCCCACTTATCTCCTATATTGTCATGTGTTGGATTCTATGCAGTAATCTCATTTTGTGCAGATAAGAACTAGCATGCAATATAGTGGCCTTCTCGGGTCAGAGGAATGGGTTATTTTATTGTTCCCTCAAGAGAATTCCTGTAGGATTTTCCAATCAGTGGCCTCTCTTAGTGCTTTATGATCATTTTTGCAATAGAAAATGTAATTGAGGGTGATGAAGCGACCCTAAGAACTAGTCCTGATTGAAATATAAACTTTTGGGAAGTCACTCATTTTATACATCCTCTTCCTTCTCATCTTCCCCAGTTGTCTCAATGTTGTTCCACAGACTAAAAACTCTTCATGGGCACCCCTTGGTTCAGAGACCTTTTGGTCTTCATGTAATTGTCATGGTAGTGTGTGAAGCCACCAGCTGATGTATGGCCCAGCCAGGATAGATTGGAGGTATCAGTTGTACGAATCACTGCTTCCACTGGGGGCGGGAAGAGGCCCACTTCCTACAACCACTACTTCCATTTGATCTGGACCAGGTCATGTGCCTGCCAGACATCACAATCTTTCTAGTGACCCTAGACAATCCTGCAGATGATTATGTGGGAGCCAACAAGCATGTCAGAGTTGCAATGGCTCTACTAAACAGAACACTGCTTGCAAACAAAGAAGGGGAAGACAAAGGTAAGGGCTCAACGAAAGGCCATCACAGATGGGGCTTGTAGTCATAGGTATAGCAGTACATTAGTAGTGTGCAATCATCTATTCCCATTCCGCCTTTCTTCTATCCTTCCGTTTGCCCAGACCTTATTTATTCAAAAATCTCCATATCCAACAGATGTTGAGAAAAATGGAATTGGGAGCATGTTTTTGCAAGAAAATTAATTACAGCAAGGAGAACTGCTAAATCAATTTCTGTTACTTCTGATTGCGATCATAATGAAGATAATGGTAACCTTTGTGAATGTCTATGCTTTTCCTTTTACCCAGAAGCTGATAGGTAAAGCACAAACCAAGAACAAAATCATATAGCAGAAGAATTAGTGGCAAGAATATAAAATATTTTGTCTATGCAAGGGCTTTGAAAGGAATGTATAGCCCATACTTTCCCCAGTTGTGTTGCATGAGGTGAAATGTGGTAAGTCTATCTGGAAAATGGTTGGTTGTTATCTGTAATTGCTTTAGCACTGTGTGTTTTGCTGTATAGATTGGATCACCAAAGCTTGCATATAATCACTGAAACTATATGGCACCAACTACGCCTACATGTGCCGTCTTTCTTGCTGCCAGTGTCAGCAGGGGTATAGATGGAGCCAGTACTGTTTACTTATGAATGCACAAATAGATTTAGCATATGGGCATGTTGCAGAGCTGCTGTGTGGACATTCCCAGGTCACATTTTTTATTTAAATGCACCCAAATTGTAGCCATATATAGAGGAGGGAACTAGTTAGATTTATGGTATAAGTTGTTTGTCTAAGACTATGTATATTTTTAAAGGAGAGTTCTGAAGGTTTCAGGGTTTAAACTCTGCTCAAAATCAGGGAAATGACACTAACTAGCTAATTATCAAAGTGTGAAATTAAATTCCTCAACTTAAATTGTCTCTTGCCCTTGAATGCCATTATGCAATCAAGTATGGGATAATAAGCCATCATTCCAAGTGAGATTGGAAACCAGCAAGGCCATGGATATATTCTACAGTGTTCTAGGGGAATAAAAGAAATCAGAGGTCACAAGGCACTCATGAATTAGGTGCCTTCAGGAGGATGGACCCTCTTTTTCCCCTGGTTTCTAGTCCTAGCCATTATGGAGGTCATATATGACACGCCCCCACTTACATGGAACACAATTTGCAGATACCTCATGTACCTGAACCACTTAATATGTCTTTGTACAAGGGAGCGACAGCAGTTTAACTATTTCTTTTTGCTACCAAACAAAAACACCACCTTGCAGCGTAGACAAAGAAATCCACTAATGCTTCTTACTAGGGCAGACATTTTGTTTATACCAAAAGGCCAACATCCTCCCACCACTGTGACAGCTCTGCTCTGCTGCTTGTCTCTGCAAAGATGACTATGCTGTAGTCAGCACCATACACCGAGAATTAAACATGAATGATTATAATTAGGAAGTGAACCTGAAACTTAGCACACATTGGCTCCCTGTGGGATCCTAATAGGCAAGAGGTATGGGCAACGGCCCAGTTCCCTAAGATACAATGAACTGCCACATTGAGGACTTAAATGCTACAGCTCTGGATAACCCTGGCTTTGACGCTAAACTTAAGCTTGAATAGTGGACAACAGTTGTCAGTGCAACCATGCTAGAGGGAAACAGATGCTTATAGTTTCTCCTGAACTTCATGAGGGATATTTTGTCTTGACTTTCTTTTTATTCTGTTCTTGGAGGCCTTGGGTTTGTTCTTCTGGAAAACATATTGGCCCATATCTAGATCAGGTAAACAGGCAGCCAATAGTGTCAGTGTAATCTTTTTAGGAATGTTCGGGAACACAGAATCCCCAACAACATAACATTGCAGTAAAGATGGTGTTTTAACTATAGCTATGTCACATATTTATCATGACATTCCTGAAGCTTTGGGCTGCATACACATCATACATTTAAAGCACATGACTTCCTCCAAAGAATCCTGGGAACTGTCACTCACCCCTAACAGAGCTACCATTCCCAGCACTCTTAACAAACTTCAGTTTGCAGGATTCTTTGGGGGATGTCATGCACTTTCAATGTGCTTTCAATGTATGGTGTGCTGTCCACACAGCCTTTGTTTCTGACATCATATTAAGGTAACAAATGTTTTTGCATTGTTGTCTGTAACTTTCTCCACAGGCCAGTACTAAGTAGTGCAGTGCAAAAACCTGTCTTCCAATTTTTCAAAAGTTTTCTTTTCCTGCAAAAGAGGCTTCCATTTTTCTGCCTCTTTCTCAAAGCACTTGAGAACATCTGTAGAATTTGGTGGGTCCAGAACCAACATTGCCTTATCATTGTGGGGATACTGTGGGTGGTGTTTGTTCCCCCATGAAGCATTTCTCTAATTCTCTGCTGCAGTAGCACATGGTGTGGGGATGGGTGGGCAGAGAGCCATGGAGCCACCCTGTTTGACATTTCCAAAAGTCCAGTTTGAATCCTGAGATTTTTCAGATGTGTGCAAAACTTCTTTTCAGCACTATACCAGAAATCTGGTATCTAGTAGTAATGGCTAAAAAAACTGAACTATGAATCAGGAAATTGCTGGTTGAAGGCTGCTTTCACACTGCGCTTTATGCCGTTATTCTGACGATTTCTTACCTGGTAATTTTTGTATTATATTGTATCTTTCATACGATGTACAAGTTAGTTCTGGAATTCTAGTGGAATATAGTGCAAGTTTAGCACTAATTTTCATGATAAATAGTACCAGAAATAATCAGTTTGCAAGCTTGGGAACCCGGAATTTCGAAGGAGTTTTTTTGCTAGCTGCAGCCGCTCACGTGACAGGCATCCCAGAGTGCAGTGTGTTCCCACCCTTTAGGCGTGCATTTTGTTTCTGACGAAAATTGTACTGATATTCTGATGTAGGTGTGGGTAGCAGTAGCATTTTCCCCCACACACCCCTGTGTCTATACAACAACAAAAATATGTCAAATGCTAAAGGGAGAGGGGTTGCATGGTGACGAGACAAGATCTTTGATCTCTTACACAGCTAGGAACGACAGTGTGCATGTGTATAATGGGTGAGGGATAAAAACAAGA